>NC_044032.1:79110396-79441467 GCF_901765095.1 Microcaecilia unicolor | reverse complement strand
AATTCTAGCTACAAACGCATCCATTATCGGCGAAAAGCGCCCATCTCTGTTCGGGTGATAACCACGCCCCAGTTCCGCCTTCACCACGCCTCCGACATGCCCCCGTCCACTTTGTCCGCATCCGCGACGGAGTGCAGTTGAAAGCGTCCAAAGTTCGGCTTTCGATTATACCGCTTTATTTGTTTTTGTGAGAAAAACGCCCATCTCCCGATTTAGGTCGGAACTTGGGCGTTTTTCTCGTTCGATTATAAGCTGGATAGTAACATAGTAGATGAAAACAGAAAAAGACCTGCATGGTCCATACAGTCTGCCCAACAAGATAAACTCATATGTGCTACTTTTTGTGTATACCTTACCTTGATTTCTACCTGTCCTTTTCAGGGCACAGACCGTGTAAGTCTGCCCAGCACTATCCCCGCCTCCCAACCACCAGCCCTTCCTCCCACCACCGGCTCTGGCACAGACCGTATAAGTCTGCCCAGCACTATCCCCGCCTCCCAACCACCAGCCCCTCCTCCCACCACCGGCTCTGGCACAGACCGTGTAAGTCTGCCCAGCACTATCACCGCATCCCAACCAGCAGCCCCTCCTCCCACCACCGGCTCTGGCACAGACCGTATAAGTCTGCCCAGCACTATCCCCGCCTCCCGCCACCGGCTCTATAGTAAGTTTGTATTTTTGGAAAATTTGTAACGCATTTGATGTTATGGAAAAAACACAAATGTATGCAAAAAGGTGTCTGATTTCCTGAGGCATGCTGCATATGACTGCATCGTCTAAGGTGTTCTCCCACAGAGTTTCATCGTCAATGAGCCCCATTTTCTTGGCTGCATCTTGAAATGTATTATAAAGAATATGTTCAACTGTTTTTAAGTCTTCAAAGGACTTAGCCCCTGGTTGGTGTAGTAGAATTAGCCTTAAACAGTAACGCTCAGGGTCTTCTGCAAAATGAACTGCATACATTCTCCCAATTGTTTTGTCATGTCCTGCTTTTTTACGTTTCCCCTTTCATTCTGTTTTGTCAAAAGTGTAGTACATAGGAATATCTACGTACAAAACGGTCATTGGAGGATTTTCTTCTGCATTAAGTTTAAACCACACTGTTAAAGTGGTGTCCCTTGTTCTGGCTCTTTGTACTGCAGCCTCAACTTCATGAGGCTGAAAAACAATGCTTTGTTGATCTGGTAAGTGTACTTCCAATCTCTGGAAAGTATGTGATTGGTGATGCATTTCAAAGCTGTTTAATCGCCATGCAACTTCGGGAGCACTAACATATCTAGAGTCAGTAAATGTTTTAATTTCATCATGTTGTAAAGTTTGGTGCTCTGTAATTACCACATTGGCACAATCGTGTCCTTTTTAGACATATTTAAAGAGGTACATGTCTTGACACTTTTAATAGACGCACATACTTCTACATTTATATGGGAATTGTACTTTAAAAGTAAGGAAGGGTTATAAGGGACTACCCAAGAGTTATTAATGAATTTTCTATTTAAGAGTGTACCTAAGCCGTTATCCCTTCTGCGGTATTTAGGATATCCGTCACAGTCGGGGACACCCAAATCTTGACATTTAGGTCGTCCTTAGAGATGGTTGTCCCTAGACTTGGTCGTTTCTGATTTTCGGCGATAATGGAAACCAAGGACGCCCATCTCAGAAACGACAAAATCTAAGCCCTTTGTTCATGGGCGGAGCCAGCATTCATAGTGCACTGGTCCCTCTGACATGCCAGGACACCAACTGGGCACCCTAGGGGGCACTGCAGTTGACTTCAGAAATTGCTCCCAGGTACATAGCTCCCTTACCTTGTGTGCTGAGCCCCCCAAAACCCACTACCACTACTGTACACCACTACCATAGCCCTTACAGGTGAAGGGGGGCACCTAAATGTGGGTACAGTGGGTTTCTGGTGGGTTTTGGAGGGCTCACATTTGCCACCACAAGTGTAACAGGTAGAGGGGGGATGGGCCTGGGTCCGCCTGCCAGAAGTGCACTGCACCCACTAAAACTGCTCCAGGGACCTGCATACTGCTACGATGGACCTGAGTATGACATTTGAGGCTGGCATAGAGGCTGGCACAAAAGATTTTGTAAGATTATTTTTGAGGGTGGGAGGGAGTTAGTGACCACTGGGGGAGTAAGGGGAGGTCATCCCTGATTCTCTCCAGTGGTCATCTGGTCAGTTCAGGCACCTTTTTGTGCCTTGGTCTTTAGAAAAACAGGACCAGGTAAAGTCATCCAAGTGTTCGTCAGGGACGCCATTTTTTTCTATTATGGGTCAAGGATGCCCATGTGTTAGGAACATTCAAGTCCTGCCTTTGCTACACCTCGGACACGCCCCTGTGAACTTTGGTGGTCCCCGCGACGGAAAGCAGCTGGGGATGCCCAAAATCAGCTTTTGATTATGCTGATTTGGGCGAACATGTGAGAAGGACACCCATCTTCCGATTCGTGTCAAAAGATGGGCGTCCTTCTCTTTCGAAAATAAGCCTAATGGTAACATAGAGAGGCATAATCGAACTGGGCGCCCATCTTTAAGGTTGCCCATCTTTACAGGCGCCACGGCGAAGAGGTGGGGCATCCCGTATTATTGAAACAAGATGGGCGTCCATCTTTCGTTTCGATAATACGGTTGGACATGCCCAAATCTCAACATTTAGGTCGACCGAAATGTTGAGATTGCCGATCTTAGAGATGGCCGGCCTCGGTTTTCGCCTATAATGGAAACCGAGGACGGCCATCTCAAAAACGGCCAAATCCAAGCCCATTGGTTGTGGGAGGAGCCAGCATTCATAGTGCACTGGTCCCCCTGACATGCCAGGACACCAACCGGGCACCTTAGGGAGCACTGCAGTGGACTTCATAAATTGCTCCCAGGTACATAGCTCCCTTACCTTGTGTGCTGAGCCCCCCCCCCCCCAAAAAAAAAAACTCACTACCCACAACTGTACAACACTACCATAGCCCTTAAATGTTAATTGGTTTTGGAGGGCTCCCATTTACCACCACAAGTGTAACAGGTGGGGGTGGGGGGTAGGCATGGGTTCGCCTGCCTGAAGTGCACTGCAGTACCCACTAAAAACTGCTCCAGGGACCTGCATACTGCTGTGATGGAGCTGGGTATGACATTTGAGGATGGCATAGAGGCTGGAAAAAAATGTTTTTTAATTTTTTTGGGGGGTGGGAGGGGGTTGGTGACCACTAGGGGAGTAAGGGGAGGTGATCCCCGATTCCCTCTGGTGGTCATCTGGTCAGTTTGGCACTTTTTCGAGGCTTGGTCGTGAACAAAAAGGGACCAAGTGAAGTCGGCCAAATGCTCGTCAGGGACGCCCTTCTTTTTTCCATTATTGGCCGAGAATGGCCATCTCTTAACCATGGCCCGTCCCGCCTTCGGTACACTGCCGACTTGCCCCCTTCAACTTTGGCCGTTCCTGTGATGGAAAACAAGTGGGGACGGCCAAAATCGGCTTTCCATTATGCCGATTTGGCTGGCCCTGAGAGAAGGATGCCCATCTCCCGATTTGTGTTGGAAGATGGGTGCCCTTCTCTTTCGAAAATAAGCTTGATAGTAACATAGTAGATGACAGCAGGATGGTCCATCCAGTCTGCCCAACAAGATAAATTCAAATATGCTACTTTATGTGTATACCCGACCTTGATTTGTATCTGCCATTTTTACGGCACAGACCGTAGAAGTCTGCCCAGCACTAGCCCCGCCTCCCAACTACTAGCCCCACCTACCACCACCGGTGCTGCCACCCAATCTCCGCTAAACTTCTGAGGATCCATTCCTTCTGAATAGAAAGAGTATCAGCACAGCAACGGCTAATTCATGAACCTCCTTAAGATACTTCCTAAGAACAATCTTTGGTGACAACAAATATATACATGGAAAATATTTAAAACGCAGGTTTCTAGCTCTATTAGCATTCTCGATCATCTCTAGTTTCAGAATATGAATCTTTAACAGATGAGGTTGGGATAGCCTGAAGAGAAGAAACCTGTTTCTCAATAGGTGTTACTTTCTTATCCAGAATCACTATATTAGAGTCCTCATTAGCTAATTTATCAACCAGCTTGAGAAAAATTAATAGACTTTTTAACAACTGCCTTAAGCATACCCTCTACTTGTAAGTTAGAGTCCCACAAGTCTCTTAAAGTAATCTCCTGCTTAGTCTCACTTACTTGAGGTTCCAAGGAGAGCCCCACTGTCTGTTAAGCAGTTGGTAACTTGGTAAAAGAAACAACCAGTGCAGCGGACTGACTTAGAGTCACAATTGGAGGAGGGGAAGCCTCATGGGATAACCATCTTGACAGAATAAAGGGGAAAGAGGGGAGTATGCTTTGGTGAGGTCACAAGGGAGAAAGTACCTGATTAGATGACGATCCAGATGGCAGCAAGTGCTTGTCCGTAGGTTCAACATTTGGCATGGAGGTTTTAGGTTTCACCTTATGTTACCCCATATAGCCAATTTAATCCTTCCTAATAGAAACAACAACTCCTCTCAGGACTCCTTGGCATTCCTCAGTGCTCTTAGGGGCTCCCAAGGGGCAGGGTATGCCACTTTGGGCATACCCCTCTGTCCATGCCCTGCAGTCATGTGCCACAAAATTGCCGACTTCTTGTAGCAACTGAAGCCTCCAGTTATGTCAGCAGGTGTTTTTAGGGGTGCCAGATGGTCTCGGCACCAATGCTCCCAACTGGGAGCTCAGCTCAACCTTTGCCGGATGCATTTAGCCTGGGGTAGGCTCACCAGCCACTCAAGTTCCACAAGGTAATCACCTCCAGTAAATCAGGGAAAATGTCAGCTTCTCGTAGCAACTGAAGCCTTCAGTGATGTCAACAGGTGTCCTGGGGGTGCCGAATAGTCTCAGCATTGACGGTTCTAACCGGGAGTTATCTCACCCTTTGCCTGATAGAGTTTTATTTATTTATTTATTTATTTATTGCATTTGTATCCCACATTTTCCCACCTCTTTGCGGGCTCAGTGTGGCTTACAATAAGATATGAATAATGGAAATACATTTGTTACAACTTGCACGGGGAAGGTTCACCAGCTACTCAAGTGCCATTAGGTAATCACCTCCCCTAATTTATTTTCAATGGCCACATTCTAATGGCAACTTTAGCACATGACCATTAAAAAATTAGTGCGTGAGCACGTCTGCCACCCATTTTGTAGGTGGTAAGTGCTCATACACTAATCCTGTGTTAATCAGTTATCATACAGCAATGTAGACATTCTAACTGATTAGCGCAGAAATGCAACTCTCTGCCCCTGATATGTCCCCCCTACAGAAAAAATTTAAAAATGTCTTTAGTGTGTGGTTAAGCCCTTTTAAGGTGCATTAAGCATCTTAAGGGCCCTTTTAAAAAGGTGCGTTAGGGCCTACATGCATCTAGCTCATGCCAAATTTGCATTACCGCCTGGCTACCTTGTGCCCCAGGTGGTAATTCCAAATTTGGCACGTGCCAAAAACACGCAGTAGAAAATATTTTCTATTTTCTTCCACAGGGTGCTTACCTGACGGTAAATGGCAGTGGGCACGCGCTGCATGCTTACTGTCCGGGTAGTACGTGAAACTTTACTACTAAGTCAATGGGTGGCAGTAAAGTCTCAGGCCAAAAATGGATGTGTGCTGGTTTAAATTTTCCGCACGTCCATTTTCCATCCCTTTAAAAAAAGGCTTTTTTCCAGGACATGGTAATAAAATAAGTACATAAGTAATGCCACACTGGGAAAAGACCAAGGGTCCATCGAGCTCAGCATCTTGTCCATGACAGCGGCCAATCCAGGTCAAGGGCACCTGGCAAGCTACCCAAACGTACAAACATTTTATACAACTTATTCCCGAAATTGTGGATTTTTCCCAAGTCCATTTAGTAGCGGTCTATGGACTTGTCCTTTAGGAAACCGTCCAACCCCCTTTTAAACTCTGCCAAGCTAACTGCCTTCACTACGTTCTCCGCCAACGAATTCCAGAGTTTAATTACGCGTTGGGTGAAGAAAAATTTTCTCCTATTTGTTTTAAATTTACTACACTGTAGTTTCATCGCATCGCATCACATGGTCTGGCACGCACCCAAAAGACGCACTTGCACTGCCGCAGGCCACATTTTGCTGCGGCTTAGTAAAAGGGCCCTTTAGTATGCCATGGCTGCCAAGAAAGCAAGACTTTTTTGATAAGGAATTGTGTACAATGCTGTAAATATCATTATGCCTCTGTATAGGTCACTGATTCTACTCACCTTGAATATCGTGTGCAGTTCTGGCCGCCTCACTTTAAAAAGGATATAGTAGAGGTGGAAAAAATTCAGAGAACGGTAACAGAAAATGATACAGCAGATAGAACACTTTCCTGATGAAGAAAGGCTAAACAGGCTGACATTGGCTTGGAAAACAGATGTCTGAGAGGGGATATTATAGAAGTCTACAAAATCATGAATACGGTGGAATGTTTAAATAGGAAACAGTTGTTTAACCTTTCAAACAGCACTAAACAAGAGGACACACCATGAAACTAAATCAGCAGATTGAAAACAAATTGTAGAAAGTATTTTCCTCACACAGTGAATAATCAATTGGGATGGGCAAGTAAAAACATTCATTTTGTTTTGTAGCCCTTGGACTGAAATACAAAGAGTCGGCCTATTCTTTTGCGATGTGATGGCTCAGGTGCAGTAGTAGGACTCTGCTTGACTTAACTTTATCTGTCTTGCCAATTCTTTCCTTTATGTCCTATTAATTATTGTAGCTTCTTTTTCTAGGATTTTAATTATTGTAAACCGCTCGGACAGTATGTACTCATAGTGTGATATATCAAGTAAAATAAACCTTGAAACCTTGGAGATGTGGGAGCAGGAGACTTTTTGCACTGTTAATATTGTTTTATTGGAATTATGCTATATTTGACTATCTATTGCACCCACTGTTCATATGTGATGTTTGCTGTGTGGGTATGTTTATCATTTTGTGCTTTTTATCATAAAATTACCTGCAACACGTACAAGTTGTCATGACAGTATTTGCAGGGGAGGAGTTATAAAAGCATGTTATTATCACTAATGTGCATTATTTGCTCACTTAAGGGGACATTTTACTAAGAATCAGTAGGGTTAATGCGTGGGTAGCGCACGGCAAATCAACACTACTGCTGGGCTAGCGCAGGCACCTAGTGGTAATTTTGAAGTTGGTGCGTGATGTTTCCCATGGTAGAAATATTTTTTCTATTTTCTAACATGGGGGCATTCCAGGCATTAATCGGCAGTGTGTCCACAATGGGTGATGTTAGAGCTCAGGCAATAAATAGTCACACGCCATATACCGCCCCACTAAAAAAAGTCCTTTTTCCCAGCCATGGTAAAAAATGGTTCCGCACGTCAATTCCACGCATCGAGACTGCCGCAGGCCATTTTTTAAATCACAGCTTAGTAAAAGGGCCAATAAGTATTTTATTTCATTTGTGGTATATCAAATAAAGTTGAAGTGTGAAATGTACAAATTAAGTGGATCCAGTAATTCTGGGTAAAACCCAGAACCTCTGTCAGTCTCCAGCTAGGCTGCAATTGTCATGTTTCAAGTTGAAACACACATTTCCCGTAGTCTCTATTCATGCCCAGCTTGTCTGTTTTAATCATTAGTGTTCCTTCTAGGAGAAAAGGTTTACTGAGGCTTCTATGGTAACCCTTCTGTTTCTACCACATGCATCTTGTTCTGTGCCCGTTAAGAAGTTCTGGAAATTCCAGGGAGGTTAGTCATGGATACTGGAAAAGGGTTGAAGATGAGTTGCATAGGATCCCTTGTCACAGGTTATGATTATATTGTCAATATGTCCTTTTCATGGCAAAGCTTCACTGGAGTCCCGTAGAATTTCATTTACCATTTAAGATCATTTCTGCCTTGTTTTCAAATTTCTACCTATTATGGGTAATTACAAGCCAGTCAGCGCTTTATACAGTCATTAATACTAGAAACGTTTTTGGACTGAAAAATGTTTGTCTTGTAAGCACTAGGAAGTATGCCTTATTGTACAGGTTACTGGCTGTGGAAATCAATTAGCACAAGAAATTTGTGCAGTGATTAAATTTGTATGTTTTTGAAAGCTTGTTAAGGCTCATTTCTTCTCATAAGCTTTCTAATAATTTTATCTTTGTATCTTATTCTTAATTGCTGCTAATGAATTTTCATAATCATTTATAATTTTGCTATTTTTTCCATCTTGTTTTACTTTTTCTGTATTTTTTTGGTTTTAGTCTATTTTTATGTTATTGTTTCTTACATAGAAAGCATTTTTTGGTTTATGGGTAAGAAAACTCATTATTTGACAGAAATATACGGGTTACAAATATTTAATGTAGTTCTCATGAGAAGTTCAGATTTCATAATTATCAGGAGCCTTCCGGACTGCATGCCACACATAGATTGTATTTCTCAACTTTTCTGGTATATTTCTCACGAATGGGCTTCTTGCATGCTTCTCAAGCTTCCACGGTTTTGTTTCTGTTGCACATCACAATCTGGCAGCTATGTCACTTGCAGCTCCCCCCTAGTCTCATCTTGGTCAACACTTTCTTGAGGAGATGTGATGCTGTTAAAGATTTAAAGCAAACTGAAGGATAAGCTTGCTCTGACTTATCTTCTTGCCAGAGTTGGCTAAGTTACTTTGGGGGTCTTTTACTAAGTCACGGTAGCATTCTTAGCTCACGGTAGAAATCAGCTGGCAGTAAATATCAAGACACCCATTATATTCCTATGGGTGACTTGGTATTTACCACCAGCTGATTTCTACCACAAGCTAAAAATGCTACTGTGACTTTGTAAAAGACCCCCTTAATAAAAATAATATATTACAGTGACTAGTTTATGAAAGGAAAAAATAATGTATTACAGTTACTAATTACTTTTTAATAAAAGCAGTAAAGTTATTATGAAAAGTAATTGTGTTGAAAGAAACTTCATTCCTTGTTAACTTCAAATTAGCTCTACTTTACTAATGATCATTGCTAATGAAATCATTTCAATATCTTAATAAGCAAGAGTGTATTACCTCCTGTTTATTATAACTTACAATTTCAGTGATTTAGTGGAGGAAAAAACTTCAGATACTTGGCTTTCACTGACAAACTTGTTTTTCTTTCAATATGAATGCCGGACGAGCTTCCTCATCAGTCTGAAAAACCTTCAGATTTAAAAATCACTTAGAAATTTAAAAGGAACCATATTGGATCCTTTAACATATCAAGAAAGCACAGAGATAGCAGGGCAAGATATTGAGAGCACAAAGGTTTGTCTCCTGAAGAAGCAAAACATGAAATGGGCTCTCTGTTGAGCAAACCACGTTATATCTTGCCTACTCAAGATAAGTGCTCTATCACTATTAAAAATTAAATCGAATGAAAGAGGTTCTCTCATTTTCAAATGAAAAAAAAAAGAAAAAGAAAAAAAAATTAACAAATAGGTCAATTTCTAAGTGATTTTAAGTCCGGAGGTTTTTCAGACTGATGAGGAAGCTCGCCCGGCATTCATATTGAAAGAAAAACAAGTACGTCAGTAGAAGCCGAGCATATGAAGTTTTCTCCTCCACTAAATCACTAAAATAGAAAATTATAATAAACAGGAAGTAATACACACTTCAAATTAGGCCATTCTTCATATTGAATTCAACTCTAGTCAATATAATTAGTCATAAGGTACATCTTCACTTGCTAATGATTTATCTAAACAGTTTCCTATTACAAAAAAAGGAGGTATTGCATTTTAAAATGTTCGTCTGTCAGTCTGCATGCATTAGGCCTAATTAGAAGTTCATTACTGTAGGACTATATTCTTCAAAACAGCAGATCAATGATAATTAAAGGTCCAAATTAATTCTCCACATACAAGCATGAATACATAAATAGTTAAAAACCTGACATGTCCATGTTTCACCCTCAAAAGGACTGTGTTAGGGGCTAATACAATTGTTAATAGACATAAAAAGCAAATTAGTATAAACCATAAAACTCAAATAATTAAATAATAGAATAATCAAAAACATAAGCCAAAGACTTCAGCCAAAACATGTATAATAAAACCTTGAAAACAGTATAACCTACTAAAAATGCATATAGATAAAAGGAGGTGAACACCCCCCCCCCCCCCCCCCCCCATGTATCCAAGAGGTGTGATCCAATTGTATCACCTAAAGGTTAAAAGTTAGGATCAAATAAAAAATATTATTAAAAACACATGAAAGTTTTTATGTGCCTATTAACAGTTCTTATCAGCCTCTGATGCAGCCTTTGTGAGGGTGAAACAGGGCCGTGTCGGGCTTTTAACTATTTATGAATTTATGCTTTTATGTGGTGAATAATTTTAGACCTTTTATTATCATCAATCTGCTGTTTTGCCCTCCCTCTCCCAACCATCCAGGGTCTGCCCTCCCTCTCTCTCCCCCTTCCATCCAGGATCTGTCCCCTCTCTCTGCCCCTTTTTTTCAGCCCCCACTTCTAGCTTCACTATCCCACCAGCCCCCAGTTTCAGCCCCAGCCCTTTTCTCCCACCAATCCTGAGGTTCAGCCCCCAGCCACTTCTCTCTGTCCCCTTTTCAGCCCCCAGTTTCAACCCCAGCCCTTTTCTCTCACCAGTCCCAAGCTTCTCCCTGTCACATTTTCAGCCCCAGTCCCCACAGTTTCAGCCCCTGCCCCTTTTCAGCCTCCAGTTCTAGTACTAACCCCTTATCCCACCTACTCTCCTTTTCAGCCCCCAGTTCCATCCCCCTTCATCCACATGCCTTGCATTAGGGCCCCCCTTTTCAGCTTCACCCATTTTCCAACCTGACCCAGGCATGCCCCCATTTCCCCTCATGACTCCTTCTCAGACCCCAGTTCCAGCCCCCTTCTCCCATCTGAGAACCCCCTCCCAACCCCAGTCCCCTTCTCCCTTCTGAGAACCATAAGTACATAAGTACATAAGTAGTGCCATACTGGGAAAGACCAAAGGTCCATCTAGCCCAGCATCCTGTCACCGACAGTGGCCAATCCAGGTCAAGGGCACCTGGCACGCTCCCCAAACGTAAAAACATTCCAGACAAGTTATACCTAAAAATGCGGAATTTTTCCAAGTCCATTTAATATCGGTCTATGGACTTGTCCTTTAGGAATCTATCTAACCCCTTTTTAAACTCCGTCAAGCTAACCGCCCGTACCACGTTCTCCGGCAACGAATTCCAGAGTCTAATTACACGTTGGGTGAAGAAAAACTTTCTCCGATTCGTTTTAAATTTACCACACTGTAGCTTCAACTCATGCCCTCTAGTCCTAGTATTTTTGGATAGCGTGAACAGTCGCTTCACATCCACCCGATCCATTCCACTCATTATTTTATACACTTCTATCATATCTCCCCTCAGCCGTCTCTTCTCCAAGCTGAAAAGCCCTAGCCTTCTCAGCCTCTCTTCATAGGAAAGTCGTCCCATCCCCACTATCATTTTCGTCGCCCTTCGCTGTACCTTTTCCAATTCTACTATATCTTTTTTGAGATACGGAGACCAGTACTGAACACAATACTCCAGGTGCGGTCGCACCATGGAGCGATACAACGGCATTATAACATCCGCACACCTGGACTCCATACCCTTCCTAATAACACCCAACATTCTATTCGCTTTCCTAGCCGCAGCAGCACACTGAGCAGAAGGTTTCAGCGTATCATCGACGACGACACCCAGATCCCTTTCTTGATCCGTAACTCCTAACGCGGAACCTTGCAAGACGTAGCTATAATTCGGGTTCCTCTTACCCACATGCATCACTTTGCACTTGTCAACATTGAACTTCATCTGCCACTTGCACGCCCATTCTCCCAGTCTCGCAAGGTCCTCCTGTAATCGTTCACATTCCTCCCCCTCACCTCCCCTCCCCATCTGAGAACCCCCACCCCACCCTACTTCTCCCATCTGAGAATCCCCCCTTCTCCCATCTGAGAACCCCCACCCCACCCCAGTCCCCTTCTCCCACCTGAGAAACCCCTCCCCTCCCCTTCTGAGAACCCCCACAACACCCCACTCCAAGTCTCCCATCTGAGAACCCTCTCCCCTCCCCATCCCATCTGGGAACCCCCACAACACCCATCTCCTCTCCCATCTGAGAACCCCCACCCCAACCTGCCTACCAGTGAGCTCCGTCGAAAGAGCCCTCTTCTCCTGCTCCCACCCTACCTTTAAAAATAAATTTGTGAAGCGGAGTCGCAGGCAGGCAGCGCCTCGCATCTGCCCTGCTTGTAAAAGAAGTAAACCTCCTTCTTCTCATCAGGCCTTTCTTCACTGGGTCCCGCCCTCCTCTGAGGTAAGTTCCTTTTTCCGCGAGGGCGGGACCCAGTGAAGAAAGGCCTGATGAGAAGAAGGAGGTTTACTTCTTTTACAAGCAGGGCAGATGCGAGGCGCTGCCTGCCTGCGACTCCGCTTCACAATTTTTTTTTTTTTAAAGACAGGGTAGCAGTGGGAGCGGAGCACCCCCCCCACCTGCTGACACCTGGGGCGGACCGCCCCCTCCGCCCCACCCTTGCTACGCCACTGGTCGTCAGCTGTTCGTAGATCATAATCAACAGCTATGTAGTGAGGAAACTCCTCTTCAGTAACACCGGCTGGGATGTCAATAGCCTGTACATCTGACACGTTTGCAACAGCTGCATCTGTTTTCATCCCTCTCCACATCCTTAACAAAGCTTGCCTGCTTGTAGCAGTTCATAAAGGTTGCCTGTGTAACATGATTCCAGGCTTCTTTCTGCATATGTAGGGAATCCAATAGTGATAGATTACTAGCCAGTTCAACAGCACGTTTATCCTTGCCAGTCTGGTCATCCATAATGCTCATCAGATGACGTAGCACAAGAGCCCGATAATGTTGTTTGAAATTGGCTATTATGCCCTGATCCATAGGTTGGGTCAGAGAGGTAGTGTTTGGTGGCAGGAAGACCACCATGATGTTAGACAGCTTGACATCATCACTGTGTGCAGGACAATTATCACAAAGAAACAAAATCTGACGCTTTTGTGCCCACATTCTAGTGTCTAACTTCTTTAGCTGCTGCTTCCAAATTTCCCCAGTCATCCATGAATTTGCGTTAGCCTCGTATGACACAGGAAGTCACTTAGCATTCTTGAAGCAACAGGGCTGTTTGCTCTTTCCAATGACAAGTGGTTCCAACTTCTCACTCCCACCCATATTGCAGCAATGGTGGATCGTCAGTCGGTCCTTCAACGTTTTACTTCCTGTAGTTTTGGCTTGTTTGAATGCAAATGTTCCATCAGGAATAGCTCGCCAGTAGAGACCATTTTCACCAACATTGAAAATGTCATGAGGTGCAAACTCGTTCAAGATGGTAGGAAGAACTGAAACAACCCAATTTTCAGCACCAAAGTCATCAGCGTCGTTTGCCACCATGCTGTTTCTTGAATTTTATGTTGTTCCTCTCCTTCCATCTTTCCAACCATCCAACAGTGGCTTTGAATTCAGTTAGTCCAAGGCTTTTAGCTAGCTGATTATCTTTCTTCATAAGCAGTGGACCACTGACAGGAAAATGTCTGCTCCTGACTTGAGAAAACCACCGAAGAACAGCATCTTCTACATCCTCAGCTTTTCACACCCATTTTCGTTTCCTTTGTGATTTTGTATTGTTTTGCCAGTCTTCCAGAAGCTGATCTTTCTGCTTCAATATACGTGAAATTTGACTGGGATTGACACCATATTCTTTAACAATAGATGCTTGACTTTGTTTGTTTTCTAATTTTTTAAGAAGTTCTATTCGTTCAACCAGTGTTAAAGTCTTACAGTTGTGCGACGATGACGACGACTCCAGTGTACACTCTAACAACATTCTTTTGCTTATTCTGCCTGTGGCAGTTAACCAACGAGATTTCAAATTTACCGCCCCTTTGTCACGTGCCAATTGGCTTCCATATACCGTGTGTGCACTTATGCGGAGTCTTTCCTGCAGAGGAGCGTTCTTAAACCATGCATATAAGCGAATCTTGCACTTATCAGTGGTGCGCTAAACCGAAGTTTGTCCCCATAAAAATTGATGTCGCCAAAAACGGGACCAAAGTGCGGCATGCAGATAAACAGAGCATGCACTTATCCAACGTGCACTTAAATGGAGTGCACTGTGTGCATATATATATATATATATATATATATATATATATATATATATGTATGTATTTTTTATGCATATTGATTTATGTATGCCTTTGCAGTCATTTCTATGAATTACACAAGGAAAAGGAAACATCTTAAACACTACAGTGAGCACTAGAACATCAATTCACCTATTGTAAAACGAAACCAGACAGAATAACACAGATCGTCGATCCTGCACAGTCAATGCCAACTGAAAGTCATGTCTTTTTCACAAACACAGATACACCCTAATCCACTATATAATAATAATAAACTTTGTATTTTGACAAAAATTAAACAACCCCCAAGATGCCAGACTCTGCATACAATGCAACACCACAGAAACAGAAAATGTCCCCTAGTACTGTGCAAAATATAAAGACAGCAGATTTTGAAAAACATGTACCAATCACCACTTTACAAATCAACAAATAGAAATAAAACAAATATAGAAAATAAAATAATACCAATATAGTATAGTGCTGTTACAGTATCCTATCCTGACCTGAGGAAGGGGGTTTTGTTCTCCGGAAGTTAGCCAAAATGTATTAAAATTAGTCCAATAAAAAGATTACCTTGTTTACATGTTCTATAATAAGCATTTATTAACACAGCTACAATACTACTACTACTACTACTACTACTCTGCTGCTCCCCAGTATCTCTCCACACTCGTCTTTCCCTACACCCCTTCCCGTGCACTCCGCTCCATGGATAAATCCTTCTTATCTGTTCCCTTCTCCACTACTGCCAACTCCAGACTTCGCGCCTTCTGTCTCGCTGCACCCTACGCCTGGAATAAACTTCCTGAACCCCTACGTCTTGCCCCATCCTTGGCCACCTTTAAATCTAGACTGAAAGCCCACCTCTTTAACATTGCTTTTGACTCGTAACCACTTGTAACCACTCGCCTCCACCTACCCTCCTCTCTTCCTTCCCGTTCACATTAATTGATTTGATTTGCTTACTTTATTTTTTGTCTATTAGATTGTAAGCTCTTTGAGCAGGGACTGTCTTTCTTCTATGTTTGTGCAGCGCTGAGTACGCCTTATAGCGCTATAGAAATGCTAAATAGTAGTAGTAGTAGTAGAAATCCTAAAGCAAAAAAAATAAAAATATATATTTTATTTACAGTTTGTTGTCTCTGGTTTCTGCTTCCCTCATCTTCTTTTCACTGTCTTCCTTCCATCCAGCATCTGTCTTAGTTCTCTCTCTGCCATCCAGTGTCTGCCCTCTCTGCTGTCCCCTCCATCCAATGTCTGCCCTCTCTCCCTGTCCCTTCCATCTACATCTGCCCTCTATCTCTGTCCCTTCCATCCACCATCTGCCCCTGTCCGCCCTCTCTCTCTCTCTCTCTCTCTCCCTTCCATTCACTGTCTGCCCTTTCTATCCCTTCCATCCACTGTCTGCCTATTCTCTCTGCTCCTTCAATCCACCATTTGCCCTCCCTCTTCCAACCATCCAGGGTCTGCCCTCCCTCTCACTCCCCCTTCCATCCAGGATCTGTCCCCTCTCTCTGCCCCTATTTTTCAGCCCCCACTTCCAGCTTCACTATCCCACCAGCCCCCAGTTTCAACCCCAGCCCTCTTCTCTCACCAGTCCCGAGCTTCAGCCCCCAGTCACTTCTCCCTGTCCCCTTTTCAGCCCCCAGTTTCAACCCCAGCCCTTTTCTCTCACCAGTCCCAAGCTTCTGCCCCAGCCACTTCAGCCCCAGTCCCCACAGTTTCAGCCCCTGCCCCTTTTCAGCCCCCAGTCTCAGTACTAACCCCTTATCCCACTTACCCTCCTTTTCAGCCCCCAGTTCCATCCCCCTTCATCCACATGCCTTGCATTAGGGCCCCCCTTTTCAGCCCGACCCATTTTCCAACCTGACCCAGGCATGCCCCCATTTTCCCTCATGACTCCTTCTCAGACCCCAGTTCCACCCACTTCTCCCATCTGAGAACCCTCTCCCAACCCCAGTCCCCTTCTTCCATCTGAGAACCCCCTCACCTCCCCATCCCCATCTGAGAACCCCCACCCCACTTCTCCCATCTGAGAATCCCCCCTTCTCCCATCTGAGAACCCCACCCCACCCCAGTCCCCTTCTCCCACCTGAGAACCCCCTCCCCTCCCGTTCTGAGAACCCCCACAACACCCCACCCCCTTCTCCCATCTGAGAACCCTCTCCCCTCCCCATCTCATCTGGGAACCCCCACAACACCCCTCTCCTCTCCCATCTGAGAACCCCCACCCCAACCTGCCTACCAGTGAGCTCCGTCGAAAGAGCCCTCTTCTCCTGCTCCCACCCTACCTTTAAAAAAAAGGTCTACAAACAGCTGACGACCAGTGGCGTAGCAAGGATGGGGCGGTGGGGGCGGTCCGCCCCAGGTGTCAGCAGGTGGGGGGGTGCTCCGCTCACACTGCTACCCTGCCTTTAAAAAAAAAAAATTTTGTGAAGCAGAGTCGCAGGCAGGCAGCGCCTCGCGTCTGCCCTGCTTGTAAAAGAAGTAAACCTCCTCGTCGTCGTCGGGCCTTTCTTCACTGGGTCCCGCCCTCCTCTGAGGTAACTTCCTTTTTCCGAGAGGGCGGGACCCAGTGAAGAAAGGCCCGATGAGGAGGATTACTTCTTTTATAAGCAGGGCAGATGCGAGGTGCTGCCAGCCTGCGACTCCGCTTCACAAATTTTTTTTTTTAAAGGCAGGATAGCAGTGGGAGCGGAGCACCCCCCCCCCCCCCACCTGCTGACACCTGGGGCGGACCGCTCCCACCGCCCCACCCTTGCTACGCCACTGGTCGTCAGCTGTTTGTAGATCGTAATCAACAGCTATGTAGTGAGGAAACTCCTCTTCAGTAACACCGTCTGAGATGTCAATAGCCTGTACATCTGACACATTTGCAACAGCTGCATCTGTTTTTGTCCCTCTCCACATCCTTAACAAAGCTTGCCCGCCTGTAGCAGTTCATAATGGTTGCCTGTGTAACATGATTCTAGGCTTCTTTCTGCATATGTAGGGAATCCAATAGTGATAGATTACTAGCCAGTTCAACAGCACGTTTATCTTTGCCAGTCTGGTCATCCTTAATGCTCATCAGATGCCTTAGCACAAGAGCCCGATAATGTTGTTTGAAATTGGCTATTATGCCTTGATCCATAGGTTGGGTCAGAGAGGTAGTGTTTGGTGGCAGGAAGACCACCATGATGTTAGACAGCTTGACATCATCACTGTGTGCAGGACAATTATCACAAAGAAACAAAATCTGACGCTTTTGTGCCCGCATTCTAGTGTCTAACTTCTTTAGCTACTGCTTCCAAATTTCCCCAGTCATCCATGAATTTGCGTTAGCCTCGTATGACACAGGAAGTCACTTAGCATTCTTGAAGCAACGGGGCTGTTTGCTCTTTCCAATGACGAGTGGTTCCAACTTCTCACTCCCACCCATATTGCAGCAATGGTGGAATGTCAGTCGGTCCTTCAACGTTTTACTTCCTGTAGTTTTGGCTTGTTTGAATGCAAATGTTCCATCAGGAATCGCTCGCCAGTAGAGACCATTTTTGCCAACATTGAAAATGTCATGAGGTGCAAACTCGTTCAAGATAGTAGGAAGAACTGAAACAACCCAATTTTCAGCACCAAAGTCATCAGCGTCGTTTGTCACCATGCTGTTTCTTGAATTTTATGTTGTTCCTCTCCTTCCATCTTTCCAACCATCCAACAGTGGCTTTGAATTCAGTTCGTCGAAGACTTTTAGCTAGCTGATTAGCTTTCTTCATAAGCAGTGGACCACTGACAGGAAACTGTCTGCTCCTGACTTGAGAAAACCACCGGAGAAGAGCATCTTCTACATCCTCAGCTTCCCCCCCCCCCCCCCCCCCCCCCCCCCCCCCGTTTTCGATTCCTTTGTGATTTTGTATTGTTTTGCCAGTCTTCCAGAAGCTGATCTTTCTGCTTCAATATATGTGAAATTTGACTGGGATTGACACCATATTCTTTAGCAATAGATGCTTGACTTTGTTTGTTTTCTAATTTTTTAAGAAGTTCTATTCGTTCAACCAGTGTTAAAGTCTTACAGTTGTGCGACGATGACGACGACTCCAGTGTACACTCTAACAACATTCTTTTGCTTATTCTGCCTGTGGCAGTTAACCAACGAGATTTCAAATTTACCGCCTCTTTGTCACGTGCCAATTGGCTTCCATATTCCATGTGTGCGCTTATGCGGAGACTTTCCTGCAGAGGAGCGGTCTTAAACCATGCATATAAGCGAATATTGCACTTATCAGTGGTGCGCTAAACCGAAGTTTGTCCCCATAAAAATTGATGTTGCCAAAAACGGGACCGAAGTGCGGCATGCAGATAAACAGAGCATGCACTTATCAGACGTGCACTTAAATGGAGTGCACTGTGTATATATATATATATATATATATATATATATATATATATATATATATATATATTTATGCATATTGATTTATGTATGCTTTTGCTTTGTGTTTTAATGTTTATTTTCCCTTTCAAATATATTTGTACACTTAATTTTATGTATTTTTACTTGTTTAGACTCCTGAAGCAGGCCCTAAAGACAAAACATGATTTGTGTTGAGTCAAGCCTTCATTTATCAAGGCGCTAAAAATGCTACTGCGCCTTTGTAAAATGTCCCCTGAATAAGAGGCAAGAGCTTTAGGATGACTTTTGAACTCTAATCTATCGTTTGAGTCTCAGAAAAATAATTTGACTAAAACGTATTTTTCTTAAGCTATGCCAATTAAGAGCTATTAGGCCATCTCTGAATAAAGCAATGTTTTAGTATTGTGGCATAATCAATTATCCTTCCGCAACTAGATTACTGTAATTCGTTATATTATAGAATTTCTATGAGATTACAAAGAAAGCTTTAATTTCTGCAGAATACTGCAGCCAGACTTATCTACCGTCAGGGTAAATTTGAAAGGGCTTCACCTTTGCTATTGTTATTGCGCTAGTTTCCTGTTGATTTACGGGTGGTGTTTAAAATACCTGTTTGATTTTTTAAAGTCTTTTCAAGTTCAAAATTCTCAAAGTGTAACTTATACCTTAAATTTCTCTAGCAACCTGCCTATAACTCATCGAATCAACAAAATGAGACTCAGTTTTCCAACATTGATAAAGGTTTGATATAAGACACAACTGGAGCTTTCCTTGTCTTTTTAAAGGTCCAGGATTTGAAATAATCTTCCATTATGGATTACAGTTACCTTCTTATTTTATATTTAAAAAAATCATTGAAAACTCTTTTATTTTTTAAATTTTCTGCCTAATTTTTTATTGTTAGTTTTATAAGAATGTTGTTATTGCTCTGTGCTTTCCCTCAAATGTTGAGATTCTATTTACACTATTGTGATCTGCTTAGAATTGTTCATGGAATAAGCAGAATATAAAATCATAGATAGTATAGTAGTATAGCATTACAGAGTTTAAAAAGTTCTGAAAAAAATCTATCAACTAGTAGGACAAAAGAGCATGTAACAAAAACCTTTTAGAAGAAACTAGAAATTACTGCTGTCCACTTGTAGTCTAAGCAGAAAAGCGTCAAAGCGACAAAGGTCTCAACATAAACAAAGCCTGGCAACCATTAATACAAAAGGAAAATCTAAGATTAAAAAATGAATGCCCAGGACCAACAACCCCATTCACACTTCAAAGCTCAAATTATTCTGTGACAATCAGTCTGATCATATTTTCTTCAAATTGAATAGACAAAGATCCACCCGTCTTCTCTTCTTCTGGAGGTTCTAAATTTATTAGACATGGAGGGGCATTTTCAAAAAAATGTGCAAGTCAGAATTGGGATGTTTAGCTTATTACGTCCAACATAAAAGTCCATCTAACCCATTTTCGAACCAGAAAAATGTCTGGGTTTACCTTTTGAAAATGGCTCTAAGATTAACGTATTTGCACAGAAGACATCTACAAAGAAAAGCCATTTTCCAAAGTGACACATCCAACTTATAAACACCAAAAAACAGGCACTAGAATGTCTGTCTGGCATCATTTTGAGAGAAATGGGCACAAAGACATCCCTGCAGATCAGAGAGGCAACCTAGTGGTCTGTGTACTGGACTTAATGACACCCAGGTACTATTCCCACCATAACTCCTTTATGGCCCTGTATACTAAGGTGCATTAGCATTTTTAATGTACCTACAATTAGCGCATGCACTAACCATGTAGGCGCCTATAGGGATATTGTAGGTGTGTACATGGTTAGTGTGTGTATTTATTTATTTTTATTTATTTGTTATATTTGTACCCCACGTTTTCCCACCTATTTGTAGGCTCAATGTGGCTTACATAGTACCAGAGAGGCTTTTGAGGCTCTGGTGTGAACAAATACAGGGTGATGTTGTGGTAAGATCAAGTTCATGTGGCAGAGCCACATTAGGGAATCGGAGAATGGAAGAGTTGTGTTAAGTCCATTACGTACTTTAGTTTGGTCGTGTTGCAGAGATTAGGCATTTAAGTTGGATCAATAAGGTATGCCTTTTTAAACAGGTTGGTTTTTAGTGATTTCCGGAAGTTTAGGTGGTTGTATGTTGTTTTCAAGGCTTTTGGTAATGCGTTCCACAGTTGTGTGCTCATGTAGGAAAAACTAGATGCATAAGTTGTTTTGTTTTTAACGCATGTTAAAAACGCTAACGTGCCTATAACGTGGCTTAGTAAACAGGGCCCTTATTTTGTATTCTGAGCCCTCCAGGAACAGAATAAAACTTACTGTACTTAACTATACACCATTGCAATCACCTTCCTCTCCGCAGATGTCTTCTATATTTCAGTACAGTAGGTAATTTGGTGATTTTGGAAGGCTCACAATTTTTACCACAAATATACTAGGAGGAGTTGGATTTAGACCTGGATCCCCTTGTTCAGAGTCCACTGCACTGACCACTAGGCTACTCCTGGGAGCTGCATGTTGCTCTGTTGCATATGCCAAAAACACCTGATGCTGTCATATTGCCTGGTATCCCCTTTCAATTTCAGTGGGAGGGAGATATCATCCACTGGGGAATTAAGGAAGGGTCAAGCCTTAATCCATCTAGTGATCAGCTGGTCATTCAGAGCATCTTTTTAAAACTCGCACATGATTGAAAGGTCTAAATAAAAATGTACTTCCTTTAGACTTGGATGTGTCTTCCTGTTCCATTATCTCTGAAAGACATCCTAATTTTGGGGCTGCCCTAGTCCCACCCCTGTTTAAAAATATTGACGTGTTTTTGGCCATTTTGAGACGTCAATTTGCTTCAAAAATGAGCACCATAGATCAATGACTTTCCCATATCAAACAATCCCGATTGACAAGTATTTCAAAAAATAGTCCCACACGCAAACTACACAGCTTCAACCTGAAGAAAGGCACAGTAAGATTGCTTATGTTCTTAGAGGTCAGTGTCATCCCTTCGGTTTATCAAGGTGTGACCACTTATATCTTGGAAAGTACAGTAGCTAGTCCCTTGAAACTTATATAAAACACCAATGACCATGAATGAGTTCACTTATACATTAGTTAAATGTAAACAAACTATTTTTCTTAGGGGTCAAAATGACCCCTGTGGTAGTTCTAATATTAACCAGTTCGCTATCCAGAATAGGACATTGCCTTCTATCCCATGAGTTTTTAATTTCCTCAGGAGTCTGTTATGAGGTACTATATTTTGTCAAATGCTTTTTGAAATCCAGATACACTTTGGCCCTTATAAGCATTCTCATGTCTAAATGGCCCAGACATTTAAATGCCATTTTAGAACAGGGGCCATTCAGATGTAGGGGAGCTCACTACATCTAAATGGCAAGTGGGCATGTGGAGGGTAGAGGAGGGAGTGATATGGGTAGGAAGAACTATGTGGATTTCATATATGGAATCCACATCTGCATGGGAAAACTTGGATGCTAGAATTTACACCTGCTCAGAAGCACAAGTAATTTCTGCTGTAGGGGTAGATATAAATCCCAACATTGCTGGTCCCCATGAGGACAACTTCCCCCTCCCCACACATGTGCACACCCTGATACCAGCCTTCGGAAACCTTCCTGTCCTTGACAGCAGACCCAATAGCACAATGACCCACCCTACACATCACCTGACTCTCCCCCCAAAAAACCAATAACCCCCACCATATCACCCGACTTACCCTGACAACACAATCATCCCCTCACATCACATGACCCTCCTCAGCAAATACATTCTGGGGCCCAATACTCCCCAAAATTGGTATTGAGCCACAAGGTCCCTATCCCCCCCCCCCACTCCCTGACTCAGTCCCTGGCCTTACTAGGGGTCCCTGGTGTATAGTGGGGTAGGAGCAATGCCCATTGGCTTCTGCTGTGTGGCCACAGGGTCTCAAAATGGCCATCAAGATCTCTAGAATAATATTGTGGTATTACCACCAAAGGTTAGGCTCTTATATATGGACAATGGGAGGGGGAGTTTGAGAAGACCTACATTACAATGGGGGCCACCTAAGGCGGACACCAATTCTGGGATCAGTACTTTTTACTGTGAGAGCAGCAATTTTGGAAAGTTGCTCCCATGTCTATGTGTATGTGTGGGGGGGGGGGGGGGGCACATTTGTTTTCACCATATCCATCTTTCTGTAATTGCTGCTCCTTCTGGATGTGGGGAGTCTTGGCTTTATGCTTGGCAGAATCTCTTGCAAAATAGTACACAAATTCTATAAGTATTGTCTTGGACGTTGGAATTCCCCTCTGCATGTCCTTTCTAAAATGCTGCTGTATATCAACTGACTCACCTTTATCCTCCAGTTTATTCATTCACAACAGAACCATAAATTGAAAAAGAAATATCTGAAAAAGTATGACAAATTCCATCACCTTGCCTTTAAAGAGGTTGAAGTAACAAAGTCACGTTGCTTTTATGTCTTTTGGCATAAGCAGTGAGAATATATTGTAAAGGGTGATCTCTTTAATGGCTAACTGGTTTTCTTCTCTTTGATTGGGAAATGCTGCACCCAGGAGTCTGGCTGGAGTCCAGCACTGGTTCTACAGCTTTAAAAAATATTATTACTGTCAGATCACACTGGGAAGACCTATACAAACCATCTTGCAAAACAGGGTCCGCCCTAGGATGTTGTAAAGAAGGACACTTTGGACAATCATAAAACCGCATGTGCTAACTTTAATAAGTTAGTGTGAAAAGAAGCAAATATTTGTCTAGTTTTCAAACTGTTAACCTTTTGAATATAGCTGTAGCATTAGAGCGAATATATTCCTTTTCAGTATCATAGCATAGGCATTTGCACCCTCTCCTTGGTTCCTCCCCTTGCACAAAATTGACTCAAGACAGAGATGATGGCAAAAAACATTCTTACTCATAATTCCCAGACTTCCACTTAGGCAGGAGTAGCCTAACGGTTTCATCAGGCTGAGAATCAGGGAAGCCAGGTGCAAATCCCACTGCTGTTCCTTGTGATCTTGACCAATTTCAATTGTCTTAGGTACAATTTTAAGGGGATGGGAAAGGCTGAAGCAGAGCAGGCTCTTCAGCTTGGAGAAAAGACAACTGAGGGGAGATATGATAAAGGTATATAAAATAATGAGTGGAGTGGAATGGGTAGATGTGAATCGCTTGTTTACTTTTTCCAAAAATACTAGGACTAGGGGGCACACAATGAAGCTACAAAGTAGTAAATTTAAAACAAATTGGAGAAAATATTTCTTTACTCAACTTGTAATTAAACTCTGGAATTCATTGCCAGAGAATGTTGTAAAAGCAGTTCGCTTAACGGGGTTTAAAAAAGGTTTGGATTCTTCCTAAAAGAAAAGTCCATAAGCCATTATTAAAATGGACTTGGGGAAAATCCACTGGTTATTTCTAGGATAAGCAGCATAAATGTACTGTTTTCGGATCTTGCCAGGTACTTGTGACCTGGATTGGCCACTGATGGAAACAGGATACTGGGCCTGATGGATCTTCGGTCTGTCCCAGTATGGCACCGCTTATGTTCTTATGTAAGGCCTGATATTCAGCCTGTGGTTGTAAGCCTTTTCCAGTCATGGGCCAAACTAACCTTGAATATTCAATAATGGGGAATGCGCAGTTCCCAGCATTGAGTATCCAGGTATCTCTGTCAACCCAGAAGATAACCAGGCACCGGACGATATTTAAACCTGTGCCCAGTTAACTTGGCACATACTAACTTTGTTACTTAGGCAGTTAGTGGAATGAAAATTGTCAGTAACCAGCTAAGTTGATGCTCTGCCCTCAGCCCACCCCTAACATACCTGGCCTGCCCCAGTTAAACCCTTTTGAGTATCAACCGCTTAGATTTAAGTCTTCTGGGGACAGAAATATATTTAACTTGCCTTGAGCTACTACTGACAAAGGTATGAGTTAAAAGCAAAATCCCCACCTAGTCTTATATACAAAATCACTTGCAACCCTTTGATTGGAATCTATATCCGCACTAGGCCACCTGATTAGACAATGACAGTCTGGCTTTAAAGAGGTACTATGCATTCTGGGCTGGATTCTATATAATGTGTGGCGAGTCGCACATATTTAATTGTGTGCGTGACCAATTTACGTGTGCTACTCAATTGAGAAATGAGCCAATTAGTCATGATAATTGGCCAATAACAACCAATGATCACTAATTGACAATAATTGACAATAATAGTCTCCAATGACCTATTACTGGCTAAATCCAGAGGTCAATATTCCATCCTCATTCTTCTTGATCTTTCCGCTGCTTTTGACACTGTCGATCACAGCATACTTCTCAATACCCTGTCCTCACTTGGATTCCAGGGCTCTGTCCTTTCCTGGTTCTCTTCCTACCTCTCCCTCCGCACCTTTATTGTTCACTCTGGTGGATCCTCTTCTGCTTCTATCCCTCTGCCTGTCGGCGTACTCAGGGTTCTGTTCTTGGTCCCCTCCTCTTTTCTATCTACACTTCTTCCCTTGGTTCATTAATCTCATCCCATGGCTTTTCCTACCATCTCTATGCTGATGACTCCCAAATCTATCTTTCTACCCCTGATATCTCCCCTTCATCCAAACCAAAGTTTCAGCGTGCTTGTCTGACATTGCTGTCTGGATGTCTCAACGCCACCTGAAATTAAACATGACCAAAACCGAGCTTCTCATTTCCCCCCCCCCCCCCCAAACCTACCTCCCTTTCCCCCCATTTTCTATTTCTGTTGATGGCTCTCTCATTCTCCTTGTCTCCTCACCTTGAAACCTTGGGGTCATCTTTGACTCTTTCTCTTTCCTTCTCTGCTCATATCCAGCAGATCGCCAAGACATGTTGTTTCTTTCTTTACAACATCCGTAAAATCCGCCCCTTTCTTTCCGAGCACTCTACCAAAACCCTCATCCACACCCTTGTCACCTCTCGTTTAGACTACTGCAATCTGTTTCTTGCTGGCCTCCCACTTAGTCACCTCTCCTCTCTCCAATTGGTTCAAAACTCTGCTGCCCGTCTCGTCTTCCGCCAGGGTCGCTTTACTCACACTACCCCTCTCCTCAAGTCGCTTCACTGGTTCCCTATCTGTTTTCGCATCCTGTTCAAATTTCTTCTACTAACCTATAAATGTACTCACTCTGCTGCTCCCCAGTATCTCTCCACACTCGTCCTTCCCTACACCCCTTCCCATGCACTCCGCTCCATGGATAAATCCTTCTTATCTGTTCCCTTCTCCACTACTGCCAACTCCAGACTTCGCACCTTCTGTCTCGCTGCACCCTACACCTGGAATAAACTTCCTGAGCCCCTACATCTTGCCCCATCCTTGGCCATCTTTAAATCTAGACTGAAAGCCCACCTCTTTAACATTGCTTTTGACTCGTAACCACTTGTAACCACTCACCTCCACCTACCCTCCTCTCCTCCTTCCTGTACACAATAATTGATTTGATTTGCTTACTTTTTTTGTCTATTAGATTGTAAGCTCTTTGAGAAGGGACTGTCTTTCTTCTATGTTTGTGCAGTGTTGCGAACGCCTTATAGCGCTATAGAAATGCTAAATAGTAGTAGTAGTAGTAATTTACATGCGCTTCTTTTTAGGTATATTCTAAAATGGGGCACTCATAGATTCCAATGCATGTAGTTAAAAAGGGGATGCAGGCTTGGGAGGAGTGTAGGGGTGTCGGGAGTGTCAATCACATTTATGTGCATTGTTATATAATTCAGGGGAATGCGCGTACATTTAGGCACGGACATTTACACCAGGTTTTCAGTGGCATAAATGCCATTCCTAAAAGTACACATTTCCCCCCGGTCTATGCGCTATTCTATAAACCGTGTCTTACTGTAGACATAGTTTATAGAATAGCGCTACATGTTATTCCAATGCACCTACATTTAAGATGCCTTATATAGAATCTGGCCATCTATTAATGTTTTGCCCTGTATAAATGCAGAGGATGTGATGACAAATCCGCCTTAGTCACCTAAAATAAGAATGCAAACAAATAGAGGAAAGGCTTTCTACTTGGAACATCATATTGTTATGCATAAAGGAACACAGAGATAGGACATCAAAGATAAGAATTAATAATTTTATGAATATCTTTTGGAGTGATATAATTGCAAGATTTCATTGTAGGACAATAACATGGACTGTGTGCAATGATAGATAAGTAGATGCCTATCCGCTATCACAACACTGAGCACTCTTTGGTGAGCACACTTACACATTGCTTTTTATGTTGTAGTATGATAGTTTTGAATAAGGTTTGAACCATAGACTTTTGCTTTAATCATCACTACTATCATAAGTGATTGTCCCTTTTGTGGTCCCCTTGCCATCTATACACATCTCTAGCAAATCTTGCATAGCATTTATATTTATTTATTGAATTTGATATACAGCATATTAAATAATATAGGTATGCTGTTTACAACAAAATAAGGATGCAAACAGGAAATAATCAACAATCCAAGTAATAGAGCAGAGGTCTTAAAATTTGGAGAGGTTGGGGAAAGAACACCTAGGATACAACCATATTCCTCAGTACAACCTTCACCAAAGATTTAAGAACAACAAGCCTATTATTATATTTTTTATTAGAGTTTTAATTACATTTAATTAGTCTCTGAGAAGCAAACACTAAATAAATTGCACATTATACCATATAATCTTAACGGTATTTATATTCATCTAATATCCCTAGTGCCTTAAGTTTTCATTAAACAACTCTCTAATACTAAGATGTAGACAGCAGTCCAGCAGCACTGAAGGGTGATATCCAGTCTTTTCCATTGAGTGTCGCATGTATGACTTTATATGTGTGGTTGATGAAGAGAACTCCTAGCTCTCGGAGAACAAGCCCAATCTCTTGAGGCTAGAGTACCAGAATTGGCATTATAGAGAAGTCCCACCTCCAGTTTGGCAGCCCCTGTGCTCGCTGTGAAAGAGATGATTTGACCAGTGTGAAGACCTGTTTGCTTAATTCTACCATATCACTTATGTTCTTTATGTAATACTACTTGTATCTTTCACTCTGGAATGGCGATCGCCATGACGGATCAATGTAAGCCACATTGAGCCTGCAAATAGGTGGGAAAATGTGGGATACAAATAGAACAAATACATAAATAAATAATTAGGGGGTATTTTATGACAATGTACCTATATAATTGGTACATTTTCTATAAAGCAAAGTAGGCATCTACTTTTCAATATAGAGTAGTAGCATAACTGGATATATATCCATGTGTGTCCTTAGAAGTGAGCAATTACACCAGACATAGAATTGGGATAAGTTTCTGCACCTAAGTGATGGTGATACTCATGTAACTTAGAAGTCAAGTTTCTCCCAAAGTCTGCCCATCTGCACACCGACCTGAAAAATAAGCACTAAGATATGCATATATTTACAGAATTGCCCAACTAAAGAGAGCTCTCATATAGATTATTTTTGTGGACTATCAGACGGTGAATCACAGAATGTAAATTATTATTATGTCAACAACTCCATTCCTCATTGGTCCATTTTTTTACATTGTTTTCAAAAATATTTTCCCAACAATGATATTCATTTCAGTCCATCATGTAAATTTCACAATTCACTTGAATTCACTTCAATTATCTCTATTTTATTTTTCTTATTTAAAATATAATAGCAAGTACTTAGCATAGAATGTTGCAACACCATCACAGAAAAACCTGCGACAAAGCACTGTTTCGTTATGTAGGGAAGCATTCTCTGCAAGTAACAAAAGATTCACATTATGATTACAAATCTTTCGACACCAAAACTCATAAAATTGATCCACAATTTACAAATGTTCTTATTTCTTCAGGCACTCGTTCCATGTTACATTGTTGCTGAATTACTATAGATGGTGATGACATCTGACATCAACTTTAAAAGGAATCATTGAGCCGATAAGCTTAAACTAATGACATCCAATCTAACTCTGTTTAATCCACTAGGGGCCACTGTTTGCAATTCAAAAACCCAGTGCTGCTTCTTATAGTTCAACAGGTGTTCATAGTCACCACCCTCCCATCCATAAATTAAAGAGTCAATAATGCCCCAGCATATATCCATGACATGAGAGACTACAATGAGGCCTCCTTTGAGGTTTCAAAGGGATTGGGGCTTTTCAGGTGGTAGGACTCAGTGTCAGAGGGCATTTTTTTCTTCTTTAGTCCCAGCATAAGGCTGAAGACGTTTTACACAGGTCAATGGTCTAGGTTTCGGGGGGAAGGGGGTGTGAATGTCTGACATTGACACAGTGACTTCAAAAGTCAGTTGCTTGCTATCATGTGAAAAGTATAAACCTATTTTCAAATTGAACTCATAAATTATTGTAAAGAATGAATACCAGTACTATCTCAACTGTAGAGGAATACTACCCCCGGCTTCCTGTAAGTGCAATCAAAAATAATAGTCAAGGAATTACTTTCTGATGCTGCAGTGTCAATAACTGTAACCTTAGTAATTGAAATAACACTGTAGTAATGAATTTGTAGTCCTAAGACAGATAAATGACTTTACAATAGATAGTCATTATCTGGGCGAATGACATTGTGGAGTGATCATATTTAGCTTCTTTAGACATGCATGATCCTGCAAATATGTTTCCACAGTTTCTGCTTCTTCTGATTTTCAATAGACCATGAGTTAGAGTTGGTAATCAATAAGCTTGAAAAACTGGAGCTCATTAAAAGATGAATGATATACAAAAGGGGGGAAAATAAATGTAAAAACATCTTATCTAAACATCAGTGGTTAAGAAATTATAAGCGTAATATAGTTATGAAACTTTGGCATATTTCTGAATGTAAGTGCATACCAACTTTTAAATAGATTATAGAGGAATATTATAGTACACAATATACATAAGCTGAACACAGATTTACCTGTTGCAGATCTGCAGAGTCTGAAATTGATCCTTAAGTGGAAAAAGAGAAATTCAGTATAGATGGAATCTCAAACTGTTTTAGATGTCTGAGACTTCTGCCTGGTTGCTTTTATAAATTGGTTATGGAACATACGAATTGAGAGGAACATGCTAAAAATCATATACTATTAATCAATTTTACAATCAGTCTGATAAAAGGGGCAAATGTTTTCCTAGTTTGAGCTGATTTTATTTTATGTATTGGTGTAGATCCTCCTTAGATTACATTGTCCAACATCAACAGTGTCTGGATTCTTGGTGTAAACCTCCTGGATGGTTACCTTTCTAGAAGGCCAACCACTAGTAGCAGTAGGGGAATCAGGGGGACTAGATTGAGAGAATAAAGATTAGGGGAATGGGATCAGATGAAGGAATCAGATCAAGGGGATGGAAGCAGGGTGGAGGACAGGCAGTTCTGCTGCAGTTATCTACATGTTTTGAGGTTTAGGGCCAGGGTCACGTTACATGACTGGGCAAATAGCACAAATCTGCATTGCCAAGGCATGTAACGCAGTGCTTGTGTCATAATGGTCTACTCGGTGCAGTAAATACAGGCTAGATGCTGGGTATACTCTTTGAATTTACCACACAGTCTTTGCTCTTATCATACGTTAATCTTTGCTGTTAATGTATGGTAACTGCAAAACCCTACTGCAGTTTAGTAAAATAGCTCTATAGTTATTTAAAGAAGGTCACTGGCCATGCTCAATGAACTTTGCAACAAATTAATTTTAACTGAAAATAGTGCACAGTACAGTCATCAATCAAAGTCAAAAAGTTTTTATTAAGTGGTCAACTCTCCCATCATAATTTAGTAAGATAACATGGTCTAGTTCACCAGGGAATTTCCCTGTCCAACACATGCCTGGCATTTTTCCACTTCATTCTCCAGTAAATCATTGCAATAAACGCAATGAACAATGACAATGAGATGTTAAATGTTAAGGAGCAGTATATTTGGAGTTTCCCTGACCAGTGATTTCCAGAGATTTATCATTCCATCCACTGATTTCCTCTTCTTCCATATGTTCTTCCTGTATGTAATCTTTGAGTGGTACATCCCAAATTAGTTGGAAAAAAGCAACACTTTTTTGGTTACTCAATGTTCAAAATGTAAATACCCTAACACAATCCACAGGTCACCACAAATGCCATAAGTGCAGTGTTTGCAAACACGCACTTGAAATGTCCACATTCATACATCCTCAGACAAATAAGAAATATATCTTGCGACATTCATCCAATTGCAATAGTGATCATGCCATTTATATTATTATCTGTCCATGCAAGTTACTATACATTAGAAAAATGAAAAGGATGATCAAGACAAGGATAACATTAACCAAGAAAACAGTTCAGTACCTTTGGTAACTCATTGGCTGGAGAATGGACATACAATCGAAGATTTAAGATTTTTTGTTTTCAAAGTTTTTAAAAAGCAATGGAGAAGACCAGATATAGATAAAACATTACTACAAGAAGAACAAAGGCTCATATTTCATTTCAAGACAGCTTCTCCATCAGGATTTAGATTACACCCCTTTTTTATAGGTCTACTTTCTGTCACTAAGATTTAATTACATAAAGAATGACCGTTCATACATAACTGACTTATTTTCTTTTTACTTTTTTTGATACAGGCATCTTATGCATATATATAGCTGTATTAACATTTATATATTATAACAATTTTGAAGTGGCTTGTATGTATACAATCTAATAGAATTTCCTTTCCCCCGTTTTTTCCCGTATATACACACAAGTATATTGACATATAGGTGTGTTTTATCATATATACATCTTGTCACTTTATATTTCTTATATCACACCTATGCATTTTCAACATATTTAGATATTGTTCTCCTGCTTTAAATATATGTACACGTGAAGATATAAGCACATGGGAACGTGCGAACGTGGGTATATACATGGATGTTATCTGATACACGTGTCTATTACTATTTTCATCCTATTTCTGATTGTTATACTGCAACATGTTTAAATAGTATGTGTGTACAAATAGATTTTAATAGAAACTTCCTTTTTCTTATGTACTGACATATAAGTATGGTTCTTTATATATAACCTGTCAAATTATATTCCTTATATTATACCAATGCTTTTTCAAAATGTTTGTGCTTTCTCCTGTCATGACATATGCAAACATAAAACATATGTACATTTATATACGCATATGTCAACATTTGTATATATGTCTAAATTTACTTATTGATAAACACCTTTTGATGTCTTTATTTGATATGCCTGCATATCATCATGATTATGTTATTCATTTCTTTTTTTATCTTCCCTTTCCTTCCCCTCTTCTTTTATTGCCACGTTTTAGAGAACTTTTTCAAACGTTTTTAACCTCATTCACATGTCACTATCTGACATCACAGTTCTGACATCAGCGTTCTCCTTTTGGTGCCCTTTTCAGCTTTTTAAGTCCCGGATTTTGTGCCGCTGGCTCCATAATGTTTCTCTGCTTTAGCAGCGATCACCGATACTGCGTTTGTCTTTTGAATACACTTCCCATCTTTTTAAAGGTCTGTTGCCTCACTAGCTTCTTTCTAAAGGTATGCGGCTGTGATTCCTTCTTAGCTCTTTTATTCACTTATTGTCAACATGCACAAGACCTGTCGCCATTTTTCCTCACCACCCTCTACCCACTGGGACTCTAGCCATTTTTCACCTCTCATCGTCCCCTCTCCTTCCACATTTTTCCTCTATGCTTTGTTCTCCTCAAACCCCTTTTCTTTACTTACAGACAGCAAGTGTTAAAATTTGAAGCACATACACTTCAACTCGTTTTCATCAGATTTTGGGGCATATTTCTACCCATTCTACTGAGGTGCGTCTTTTTAAAATTATTACCTATGATATTGTAAGTTTTATGTTAATTTTAATTATGAGTGTCACATCAGTTAACTTCTCTTTCATTAATATATATATATATACAGTATATATATATATATATATATATATATATATAAAGTTTTTATGGTAATCTTAATTATGAGCATTATTTTTTTAACATTTCTTCTAATTATATGTATATGTACCTCATTTTTCATATAGATGTATTTAAGTTATATTATGTCTTTATTTATCATAGACCCCTGAGGCAAGCTCTTAGCCAAAACACAGTGCTGTGTCGGGTATTAGAAGAATACAGATTTTTCACCACATTGCTCATCTCCTGATGTTTCCTGGAAGGGCCTTGCTGGTCACATTACTCCTCCTTATGTGTATATTCAAAAAACACAGGCATTTGTAGGGGTCCAGAATGGGCAGAGCAGGGCAGGCTTGGCAGCTAGGCATGTAGCTTATTAGGAACCAAAATGAGAGCTGGGCAGACTTCTACGGTTTATGCCCTGATCATGACTAAATAGATAGGGATGGGCTGGAGTTTAAATTTTAAGAGACTTCGACGTTAGCTTCAGAACCTAGTACAAGAACAGTGCTGGGCAGACTTCTACGGTCTGTGCCCTGAGAAAGGCAAGGACAAATCAAACTCAGGTATACAAATAAATTATCACATACCATGTAATTGAGTTTATCTTGTTGGGCAGACTGGATGAACCCTACAGGTCTTTATCTGCCGTCGTGTACTATGTTACCAATTCTTTGGCTTCTAAGTGTGATATAGCCAATTATAGACCTGTGGTTTCAATTCCTTATTTTGTAAAGATAATGGAGGTCTTAGTCTCAAGGCAGTTGGTAGCTTATTTGGGTCAGTTTGAGCTGTTGCTTGCGTCACAGTGTGGGTTTTGGGATGATCACAGCACAGAAGCTTTGCTGGTTACACTTTTGAATCACAATTTGTTTGACTGCACATTTTGTCCGTTAGATTGTAAGCTCCTTTGAGCAGGGACTGTCCTTCTTTGTTAAACTGTACAGCGCTGCGTAACCCTAGTAGCGCTTTAGAAGTGTTAAGTAGTAGTAGTAGTAAACATCCTATGAGCAGGAGCCAAAGAGCTCTCATCATTCAACTAAATATTTCTAGTGCATTTGATCTGGGTGGTCATGAAGGCTTACTTGAACATTTTGATGGTTTTGGTGTAACTGGTAAAGTTCTATCATGATTTAGGGGATTTCTGGCTTTTAGATCTACTGAGTTAAGATGCAGGGATTGCTATTAGAAAGTTGGTCTTTGCCCTCAGGTGTGCCTCAGGGATCTCCCCTATCATCAAGTACCATTTAATGTACTTATGTCCTCTCTGGGTAGACATTTGGAAAAGGAAGGTTACTCTATTTACATATATGCGGATAATATAACTATAACTTTCCATGTCATTACTGATTTAAAAGATATGCATAATACATTTTGCATTGTTTTTCAATTATTGCAAATTGGATGGCTTCTCATTATCTCAAATTAAATAGAGAAAAAACAAAATTTCTACTATGGATTTAAATTCTGACGAAGAAGGGCTACCTTCAAAAGCTAATCAAAAAATGTATTGTTAGTCCAATAAAATGGTACCATCTTATTTTCTTTTCTATGTTTTATTTTATTTTATTTCTATTGAAGTGGACTAACACAGCTACCACATCACTTTACTATTGATGGAGAATTTTGTTCACTAGATCATTCAATTAAAATTTTGGGTGTTGTATCGGATGATAATTTATTCATGGAATATCAGGTTAACTCACTTGTAAGGAGTTCTTTTTATGTTAAGAGAAAGTTAAGAAGCATTTGCTGGAAGATCTGTTTAGATTAGTTGTATGAGCACTTATTCTTAGTAAATTAGATTACTGCAATATTGTATATCTGGGTTTTCAAAACGATTATGGAGAAAAATTCAAACTATTCAAAATGCGGCTGTACATCTGATTTTTTTCTCTTAAGAAATCAGATAGAATTACACCATATTTTATTAAGTTGCACTGGCTTCTCATAGAAGCTAGGGTGCTGTTTAAACTAGGATGCCTATTATTTAAGATTGTATGTTGCTTTATTCCTTAATATATGATTTCTCTGTTATGTTATTCAAAATCAGGACAACACTATAATACTCAAAGTTCATTGTCATTTTCTTCCCCAGTCATCGGGGGATTACTTCAAATAAATTGTTTACTTGCTTATTTGCATATCAGGCAGTTAGCTTATGGAACTTCCTTACATTTAAGCTAAGGTGTGTGCCTAGTTATAATATCTTTAAGAAGGGATTAAAGACGTTGTTTTATAAATATGCAATTACTTTAATGAAGATGTGTTTTGGTAAGGTTATTGATGACTACGATATTAATATTTTTGGCACTTTTGGAATAATTTTGTCACATCCTAGATTTATTTTGATTAGTTGTAATCCACTATATACTATGTTATTGGTAGTAGCAGGCTATAAATAAATTAACTGCAACTGTAACTTGTGCTTGTTCCTCATAGCAGGTGTAACAGTGTAGAAGCTTCCAGAGAAGTAATTTTATATAGGCACCAAGGCACATACAGTATGTTGACTTTATAAAGTATGTACTACAAATGCACTGATATTCCTTCTCTGCTGGTATGGTATGGTAGTTCCACCTACACACAAGCACCAAGCTACAAATGGGGCCTGCCACAAGCATGACAGTTTCCATAGCAGCCCATGAGAAAGGTGGGTTGCCAGTCAGCCATCCTTCCCTGCCAAATGCCCCCTTATAAAATTATCTTCCATAAGCACTGCATTTCACAACAGCTTACAATCCCCAGCAGTAACACAATCCAAAGTAACCTCATACACAGAAAAAAAAGGCTAAGTCCTCACTGCTTTTCTAATGGTGAAATAGATTGGGTCATAACAGATTTCAATGGGCTTGATGTTATAACAGGGACACCTATATGAGAAGTCCAAAATGCTGCCTATTTTAAGCTGTTTCATATGGGCAACATAGGCACCTATATGCCTTTATGAAATAGGCTTCCACGTGCAGCCACAATAGTATACAGATGCTGGTGTACAAATTTGTATCTGTTCTGAAGAAACTATAAATGTGTGTGTATATACTCTATGCATATACATATGTGTTTTCAAAAATGTACATATTCATCACAACTCCATCTCTGCTCTACCCAAACTATGCCTCCAGAACAGACTGACAGCAAATGGATTGAATTGACTCAACAATTGTCTGTGATCTATCCACCTGATGGAAGAAAAGACCTCAAAAGTCTTTGACACAGCGTTAATTCTATTTCTTTTCAGGTAACAGCTGTCAAACTAGACTAACCTAGACTAATTCAATCATTGGTCAAAATCTTCCACCTTAATTTGACTCTTCACTTTAAATCGCCATATCAAAATTCATATCATTTCTCAAAAAATTTCAAATTTTAAATGATCCTCATCAGCGGGATAGAAACTGCATTTACCTTAAACCAGTGGTTCCCAAAACTGGTCCTGGAGGCACCCCAGCCAGTTAGGTTTTCAGGATATCCACAATGAATATATATGAGAGATGTTTGCATGCATTGCCTCCGCTACATGGAAATGTCTCTCATGAATATTGATTGTGGCTATACTGAAAACCTGACTGGCTGGGGTGCCTCCAGGATCAGGTTTGGGAACTACTGCCTCAAACCATCGATCCTGACGGGTCCCATTTGATCTCAGCTTTGTCAGGGGATCCCAAAATTCAAAGTGTTGATTTACTTTCATTCTGCTGTTCTGTCGACATGGAAGCTCCCATATTGAGAGAGCAGCAAAATGAAACTGAGGAGAAATGGCACCATGCTAACTCTTAATGCACATTCTGAGGGGAGAGAGGAATGTTGTGATGATATGAATTAAATCGATCTGTTTGTAAATTGTATGAAGCATTATATATGAGGCTGTTCACAAGAATGTTACAAACGCCCATTTGTATTGCTTGAATTTTGAAAAGTTGAACAAACGAATTTAAAAATAAAAACTCACATTAAACACCTAAAACAACTTAAGGCTCCTTTTACTAAGCTGCAGTAGTGATTCTCATGTGGCAAATGCAACAAAGCCCATCAGAATTGAATGGGCTTTGTCACATTTGCAGCAATGGGAATCACCACTACAGCTTAGTAAAAGAAGCCCTTAGGACCCTGTTTGCTAAGTTGTGCTGTAGGCGCACTAACATTTTAGCACGCACTAAAAATTAGTGTGCACTAACGATAGAGAGCAAAATCTGTATTGAGTAAAGCCTATAAGATTATAGTAAAAATATTATATATATATATATATATATATATATATATATATATATATATATATATATATATATATATATATATATATATATCCTTCCTAAATATAGTTTAGAATTCACCTGGTAATCTTTTTGTAACACAAAGCACTTCAAAAAATATAGAGCCATCAACCCTGCCTTTTCTAGCACAGGTTTTACTGTAGCCATCTTTAATTGCATAGGAACTACACCCACATTAAGGGATGCATTCACTAACAATCGCATTACTTAGATTTGAGAGTTCTGCACTAAACTGAATTAATTTCTTTGTAGATGATTTTTTGATCAATACTTTTTTAAAATTATTTTGTAATGATACAATCACAACAAAAGAAAAGAAAACAGTCTAACAACTTACATGTGCCAATCACAAATCACAAACAAGTTTCCAGAAAAGGCTGCAGTCATCTTCATTTGAAAGGAATTGATCCAGGAGATTCAACGATAAAACACTCTGTTCCCTGCCAAGGGCTTTTTCTGCTGTAACCATGTCTTACGTTTATATGTCATTGCCATATTCTACCACATATTAAATTCTAAAACAGTACTGACTTTCCAATTAAGTAAAATAAGTTTAAGTACAATAGAAATTAACAAAGTAAACAAACCCCAGCCTTGTTTTGGCAGCAGGATTCACAATCCCAAATTCCTCCAAATCACTATATTTAATGTTAACTCTTTCCATATCTGAGAAGTAGCCTTCAAGCAAGTTCAGAGAGGCACCCAGAAGGGCTGAAGGTAAGAACAATGGAAAATTATATGGGATAGAAATCTGGTTTTGTTTTTACAGGAACAACATTTATAATTGATGGATTTTCTAGGCTGAAATGTAATTGGGGGTTCCACGAGGATCTTCACTATCACCACTCCTATTTAATATTTATGTGTCCCCAAATTGTCATTAAAGTCATTCGGAATTATCTCTTATATGCACACAGAAGAAAACCTGTTGTTATGCCCTCTAAAGCAGGGCTTCTCATTCCAACCCTGGAATACACACAGTTAAGTTTTCAAGATATCCCCTATGCATATATATGAGGCAGATTTACATGTGTTGCCTCCTCAGCTCTATCTTATGCATATTCACTGTGGGTCTCCTGAAAATGTGACTAGTTAGGTGTATCCTGAGTACTAGTTAAGAACTACTGCTATAAAGTCAGCAAAGGCTGCAAGTATGCATCTGTTAACTATTTGTGTAGAAGTCATATCTCAATTGCAGTGATTTTATAAGTTAAAACTGAATCATGATAAAACTGAGCTGTGAAGGACTGAATTGCCTTCAAACACAGAAAAAAAATCATGTTTTTCTGTAACGAAAGGCAATCCTTCTGCATTAATAACAATCCAAGGGGCTCATTTTTGAAAGAGAAAAATATCCAAAAAGTGTCATATAGCACCATTTGGCCGAATTTCTTCTCAAAACGTCTAAATTGGTATTTTCGAAACCTGTTTTGCAAATGTTTATTTGCACTGTGTCCAAATCACAAGGGGGTGTGTCAGGGCATTTTGAAGGTGGGGTTAGGGAAGAATTAGAGTGACACTTGGACATTTTACAGCCATAATAGAACAAAACAAAAACTTCCAGGGTGAAAATTTCAATGTTTTGGCCTAGACCTGTTTTTATAACGAATAAGTCACAAAAAGGTGCCCTAAATGACCACTGGAGAGAGTCAGGGATGACACCCCCTTACTCTCCCTGTGTTCACTGACCCCCCCCCCCCCCAAATATTTCAATTTTTGTAGCACTGGTGTGTACCTGGCGGTAATCAAGCAGTGGTTACTGCCAGGTTAACGCAGGGAGGCCTTACTGCCACCTAAATGGGTGCTGGTAAGTTCCCCCTCACTTGCCGCATGGTCATTTCTTGAAAATACCCCAAAGACCTGCCTTTTACCCGCTGTAAAAGGGGGCCTCGGCGTGTATCAAAAACACACACAAACGCCAGCGCAGGCCCCACTTTTGCCGCCTGTTCATAAAAGGACCCCTGAATTTTCATCGTTTCTCAACTGCTAACCAGTGTAAGGTAGTAAGGACTGGTGTGATATGATCATAATGTTCTGAAAAGCTAGAAGAAGGAGCCATGCAGCCAGCATCATTCTTGTCTTTTTCATGTTTTTTTTTCCTTTATATTCAGCAAACAGGAGAAAATTGCATTTAGCATGAATACTAGACTGAGGTTCTTGTGATGGGGGCGTAAACAGTGATCTTGGGAATAGGAAGGTTTATCAGAATAATTAGCTGCCATGATATTTCTAAAGATGTGAGCACATTAGTCACATATATTGGTAGCATTGGAGCCGACTCTGTGGGTGCTGTGGGTGCTTGAGCACCCCCAATATTGAGAAAATTCTTTGTATGTGTCCAGGGAGGGGTTATTTTCATTGGGCTTAGCACCCCCAATAATTTTGAAAAGTTGGCTCCTATGATTGGTAGAATATATTTTGGAAGACGCCATCAATCTGTTTTAAAGATTTAAACATTTGGTAAGTGCTTTATTGAATGCTGTTTATAAAAAAGACCATTTCTTGGCTCCCTAATGGTTAAAGCACCCATCTTGTGCAATCTTTTTGCATTCCTCATTCAGTGAGATTTTAATGTTCATTGTAAAATATTTTGCAAGTTCTTGCTATAAAAATGCTTACAGGCTTTAATTTATGGGTCATGTGGTGTTCATACTCTAATGTGGCAGACCATTTTAGGCCCTGATTTGGTCCCTGGAGAGTTTACTAACAAGGATCTTGATGTTTGAACCTCTCCAGTTTTCCAGTTTGCTTTGAAGCCCTGTGAGAGCTTAGCTCAGGTCAGCATCATCAGGATCTACTCCCGAGTATCTTCTTCAAAAGACTATCAGTGTGAGATAGATTATCTTCACCATCCTTGATTTAGGTGTAGCTGAAATCTATTTAGTATATAGAAAATGAAATTACACTTGATTACGATGAAATGCTTGAACTGAGACTACAATGTACTTCTGAAACCAGGATCTTTAATACCTAAATCAAAATCATACTGATATATTCCAAAATATTGCCATAATATGTGTAAATGTATTTTTTTTATATTTTGTTTGGAGTACCCTCAGATATTCCCACTAGACTCGGCACTCAGTTGCACTGCTGCCTAGTGGTGTAGCACTTCTTTCATCAGGTTACTCCTTTTATGTGTAATTAAAACACCATATAAGTGCTAATGGGCTGGTATATTCACCCTACTTTCTAAGTGCCTTCTAAACCAGCCTCTATGTGAAAACCAGCCTTAAATGTAATAGTTTATATGAGCCAGCACCAGTTTTCACCAATGGCAAGATTCTCAAAAATATATCAGTCAGCACTTACCTGTTTTTTTCTTTTTCTTTTGTGCTGTCTCCTCAATGCCTTGCCATATCCAAAAGTTGAATTTTAAGAAAACATGCGGCCAATTGCCTTCTCCTGAACTGAGACTACAGCAGATCATTCTCTTTCTACAGCTGTAAGTGAACAAATCTCATGCATACCCCCCTCTTTCTCAAAATTAATGGACAATCAAGTTAAAGGTATGTTTAAAACTAGACATGTGCATAATACCTCTTATCCTTAGGGCACGTGGAGGAGCATAATCGAACGCGAACGCCTATCTCCATGGGCGTCTATGTCCGAAAACAGGTACGTGAAGAGGCGGGACAGACCGTATTTTTGAAAAAATGGATGTTTTTCAGCTGGGCGTTTGTTTTTTTTTAGCGATAATGGAAACTAAAAACGCCCAGCTCAAAAATGTCCTAATCAGAGCCATTTGGTCATGGGAGGGGCCAGGATTCATAGTACACTCGCCCCCTGACATGCCAGGACACCAACTGGACACCCTAGAGGTCAGTGCGGTGGACTTCAGACAATGCTCCCACATGAATAGCTCCCTTACCAAGGGTGCTGAGCCCCCAACCCCCCTCCCCCAAAACCCACTACCCACAAATGTACAACACTACCATAGCTCTTAGGGGTGAAGGGGGCACCTACATGTGGGTACAGTGGGTTTTGGAGACCTCCCATTTACCAGCACAAGTGTTACAGATAGGGGGGGATGGGCCTGGGTCCACCTGGCTGAAGTGCACTGCGGTACCCACTAAAAGTGCTCCAGGGACCTGCATACATGCAGGCCTCTAGGACTTGTTGCTGCTATATAACATTGGCACACCAGGTGACACCTGAAGACTAATCTCTGAAAACATCCTTTATTGGAATAAGCACGCTTACTCATAGTTAACTGCAGATCAGAGGTTGTGCCCCACTGGCAACGAGTCTCCCTGGTACTGAGATTAGCAGTAGGTCAGAGCTGGAAGAATATCATGGAGGTAGGTACGGCATTTGAGGCTGGCATAGAGGCTGGAAAAAAAGTTTTTAAAGTGGGTTTTTTTGGTGGGAGGGGGTTAGTGACCACTGGGGGAGTCTGGGAAGGTCATCCCCGATTCCCTCCAGTGGTCATCTGGTCAGTTGGGGCACTTTTTTGGGACCTGTTCGTGAAAAAAAAGGGTCCAAAAAAAGTGACCCACAATCGCGGTAAAAACGCCTTTTTTTCGATTATCAGCTAAAGACGCCCATCTCTCCTCAGCCGATAACCGCGCCCCAGTTCCACCTTCACCACGCCTCCGACACGCCCCCGTCAACTTTACCCGTTTCCGCTACGGATTGCAGTTGGAAAAGCCCAAATTTAACTTTTGATTATACCGATTTGGGCGCCCACGGGAGAGAGATGCCCCTCTCCCGATTTGGGTCGCAATATAGGCGTTTTTCTCTTTCGATTATAAGCAGGATATAGGGTCAATTATCAAATTAAGTGTGTGTGTTTGTGTGTGTGTGTGTGTGTGTGTGTGTGGGATTATATCAAGGTGGTTTTTACAGCAACTTTGATTTACCACAGAAGTCAGCAACCTGTGGTATCTCAATACCGTGATCACCCAGATTATCGGGCCTCAAAGCTGCAACCCAGTGCTCCTAGGGCAGAGCTTAAAGGGGCTGCAGTGCCACCCATATATCCCGATGCCCCCGATTGTACTCCCACCCCTGAACAGAACTCCCACCCTGATCACACTCTTATCCCCCAATCAGAACTGCCAAATCCCCTGATTACACTTACTACCACTACTACTAATAATAATCATTTCTATAGCGCTACTAGATGTACTCAGTGCTGTACACATTATATACAGGTATTTCTCTATCCCTAAATGGCTCACAATCTAAGTTTTTGTACCTCACCTTCCAAATGTCCCTTTCCAGCATCCGGGGCCTAGCAAGCCCTGTACCACAAAATGGCACCCCCTAGCAGTAGTCTCATGCTATTACCAGTGGCGTAGCAAGGGCGTGGCGGTGGGGGCGGTCCGCCCCGGGTGTCCGCGGGTGGGGGGTGCTCTGTCGCGTCTCTCTCCTGCCACCGCCTGCCTTTTTTTTGTTTTAAATCTGTGCAGCCACGCAGGCAGCGCTTTGCGTCTGCCCTGCGTGTGCTGTGAAAGAAGTAAATCGTCAGCGCTGGCTTCGGGGCTTCCCTCGATGTCCCGCCCTCGAGGAAATAGGAAGTTACCTCACAAGAGGGCGGGACATCGAGGGAAGGCCCGAAGCCATCGCTGGCGATTTACTTCTTTCACAGCAGCACACACAGGGCAGACGTGAAGCACTGCCTGCGTGGCTGCACGGATTTAAAAAAAAAAAAAAGAAAAAGGCAGGCGGTGGCAGGAGAAGAGGGCTCTGTGGCTTCAATGGAGGGGGGACGGGACTAGGTCAGGGGGGAGCTCAGAGGGGAGAAGGGGATTGGAGAGGGGGTGGGGGAGTTTAGAGGAGGGGTGCTCAGATGGGAGAAGGGGATTGGAGAGGGTGGGGGTGCTCAGAGGGGAGAATGGGGATTGGAGAGGGGGTGGGGGAGTTCAGAGGAGGGGTGCTCAGAGGGGAGAAGGGGATTGGAGAGGGTGGGGGTGCTCAGAGGGAGATTGGGGAGGGGTGGGGGTGCTCAGAGGGGATTGGGGAGGGTGGGGGAGCTCAGAAGGGTACTCAGAGGTGAGAAGGGGGTTGGGGAGGGGTGGGGAGTTCAGAGGAGGGATGCTCAGAGGTGAGAAGGGGATTGGGGAGGGAAGTGCTCATGGGAGAAGGGGTCTGAAACTGGAACTGGGGGCTGAAAAGGGGCAGGGGCTGAAACTGTGGGGACTGGGGGCTTTAAAGGGGACAGGGAGAACTGGCTGGGGCTGAAGCTCGGGACTGGTGAGAGAAAAGGGCTGGGGTTGAAACTAGGGGCTGAAAAGGGGACAGGGAGAAGTGTCTGGGGGCTGAAGCCCAGGACTGATGGGAGAAAAGGGCTGGGGACTGGTGGGATAGTGGGGCTGAAAAGGGTGGCAGGTGGGAGATGTGGGCTGGAACTGGAACTAGGTGCAGGTGGAAAGAGGGGGCTGAAAAAAGGGGGCAGAGAGAGGGGACAGACCCTGGATGGAAGGGGGGGAGCGTGAGGGAGGGTAGACCCTGGATGGATGGGAGAGGGAGGGCAGACTGATCGAAGGGGCAGAGAGAAAGGGCAGATGGTGGGTGGAAGGGGGAGAGAGAAAGAGGGCAGATAGTGGATGGAAGGGGCAGAGAGAGAAGGCAGACACTGGATGGAAGGGACATTAGAGAGGGCAGACACTGGATTTCAGAGAAAGAGCGAAGACAGATGCTGGATGGAAGGAAGACAGTGAAAAGAAGATGAGGAAAGCAGAAACCAGAGACAACAAACTGTAAATAAAATATATATTTTTTATTTTTTTGCTTTAGGGTATAGTATTGTATCTGTGTTTATGTGTTAATAAATGTTTATAAATAGAACATATAAATAAGGTAATCATTTTATTGGACTAATTTTTAATACATTTTGACTTAACTTTCAGAGAACAAAACCCCCTTCCTCAGGTCAGGATAGGATACTATAACAGCACTATACTGTATTGACCTGAGGAAGGAGGTTTTGGCCTCTGAAAGCTAAATGTATTAGTCCAATAAATGGTATTTTATTTTCTATATTTGTTTTATTTCTATTTGTTAATTTGTAAAGTGATCGGATTTGTTAGTTTTTTCAAATTTTATATTTTGCACAGTACTAGGGGACATTTTCTGTTTCTGTGGTGTTGCATTGTATGCAGAGTCTGGCATCGGGGGTTCAGTTTAATTTTTGTCTGAATAGAAAGTTTATGATTACTTATTCTATAGTGGATTAGGGTGTATCTGTGTTTGTGAAAAAGACATGGCTTTCAGTTGGCATTGACTGTGCAGGATCGACGATCTGTACTAATCTGTCTGTTTTTGTTTTACAATAGGTGAATTGATGTTCTAGTGCTCACTGTAGCGTTTAAGATGCTTGTGTGACTTGTAGAAATGACTGCTTATGATATGGTAGAATTGCGCTATAGGTCCTGAGTGTTTTGTATTCTCGGTATGCCTAGTACTGGATTTGGGGGGGGGGGGGGGGGGTGTTAAAAAATGACCGGCCCCGGGTGTCAACTACCCTAGCTACGCCACTGGCTATTACTACTGTTTTGGAGACGGTGCTGCCCTAGGACACTTAAAACATCTGATGCTGAAGAGGGCTCTTTTGGGGTGTGGAAGTTTCTGCTCGAGAGGGGGAGTATGATAGGAGGTTCTAGTCCAGGGGATGGGAGTGTAATCGGGTTTTGGTTTCTGATCGAGGATGTGTGAGATCAGTCTCATGGCCCCTTTAAGCTCTAGCCTGGGAGCATCGGGCTTTTGCTTTAAGGCTCGATGATCCCAGCACTGTAAAATCATTTATCATTGATTATTTATTAAAATGTCCTATACCACCTGGCATTAGGTGATCACAATGGTTTATTGAGTAAAAACGATATTCAAAAAACAGGAAGTGAATGCCAGAGGATAGGCCTATAACATGCATACAGAAAATAATATAGCAAAGTAGTCATTACCATACAGATACCCTTTAAGGAGTCGCCCCCTCAGGTGAACCAAATGCATGGACAAAAAAAATAAATTTTTAATAATGTTTTACATTTTCTCAACAATTCTTCTGCATGGATTTCACTGGGAAGTTGATTCTACAACGTGAGTGCCAGAAGAAGGCACCCTCACAGGTAGACTCCCAGCGGGTCCATGCAGGAGAAGGAATAACCATCCTGTGGTGTGACACTGATCTTAAGACCCTAGATGGAATGTATGGAATGACTACAGATTCCAAGTAGGGAGGGATATTTTCATAATATGCTTTATGTGTCAATATCAATAGCTTGAACTTTTCTCAAGAAATTTAAGGTACTTTTAAAGGCATGTTTGTTCCAGCAGGCATATTCCAGTAAGTGAAACACCTCTTTTGGGTGCTGGTACCTGGGTAGGAACGTGTATAATTACCAGTTCCATTGGACACTATTTGTTAATAGTGTAGCTCTCTTGTATGTAGGTTTTACTTTCCTGTCTGATTATTGTAGCTCTTTTCAATGCTTTTGATTTTATTTGTAAACCGCTTTCCATCTGTCAGTTAAAGCAGTATATCTAGCTATGAAAAAAAGAAAAAAGAAAAAAATATATATATAACCAATGGTACTGAATTAACTGTGGTGTTATATGGCCATATTTATGAGAATTACCTAATAAATGGATAGCTGCATGTTGTAGTGTCTATAAACATCTTAAAGTGGAGAGAGATATACTGGTTTGATCACATTTCTGTAAACTGGGCAAGAGATTACCAGTGCATGAAGTACCATAAGTAAACTCACCTCTTCAAAAAAGTGTGTAATTGGCATAGTATGCAAAACTCATTTTTCCCCCACTAGAGACCTGGCACTCAAACTGAAGATGGCAATCAATAAAGAGGCATAAATATTTGAATTTGTCAATAGTGGTGGTTGATTTACCCAGTATTGAAACCTGTGTAGGGCAATCAGTGTGGCCACAGATCCAGCATGCAGTGGTTTTGGCTAGAGTTACCATCATTTTATGGCCTTACCATGACTTGTGGTATGCATCCAGTGTTCACCAGAAGCTGTGTTATGGTTTTTACCTAGTAATGAGCTGCTTTGCATCCATTTGCATGTTTTGCATCTCATTACTATGTAACCTATGGTGACCTAAATATTGTCCAAAAACACAAACAGGAGACAAATACCCTAAGTCCAAAAGCCGAACAGCAAAACACAGAGTAGAGGTGGACCAAAGGAATTCGTAAACAAACAGAGGAGCAGTTAGAAACAATGTAAATGTGGATATCGAAACATCTAAACCAATATCTCAGTGATGGCAGCAGTGGATAATTGGATAAAATCATTGGTAGGGCTGGCATTAGGGGCGGCAAACAGGGCAGCTGCCGTGAGCCCCACAGCTCCAGGGGGCCCCGTGGTCCAGGCATCCCTTCTCCTTCTCTCCATCACAGCCCGTCTCCTCCTCCCTTCCTGATCTTCTTTAAAAATAATTTCCCTTCTCAGAGGAGCCCCAACATGGCAGCCATTCTCACAAGCTATCTGCGGCTGCCCCGAAGTTTTCCTTCTCTGCCACGATCCGACCCCTCTGACACAATTTCCTGTTTATGCCTGGGCGGATAGCAGAAGAGAGGGAAAGCTTTGGGACATCCAGAGGCAGCTTGTGAGGATGGCTGCTGCACTGGAACTCCTCTGAGAAGGAAAATAATTTTTTTTTTTTTAAAGACTGCAAGGTGGGGGAAGGGAGGGAGATGGACTGTGGTGGGGAAAAGAGGGAGAGATGTCCAGACCACGTAGTACCAATGCAGATGGGGAGATCGGAGGCCCCCTCCTTAATTGTTGTCCTGGCCTTACAATGTCTAAAGCCAGCCCTGATTGCTGGTAAGAAACAATAACACAATCAGGCTCATTTTCGAAAAAAGGACATCCATCTTTTGACATAAATCGGAACATGGACGTCCACCTCTCAGAGACGTCCAAATCAGTATAATCGAAACCCGATTTTGGACATCTCCTACTGAAGTCCGTCGCAAAGATGTCCAAATTTCAAAGGGGCGTGTCGGAGGCGTAGTGAAGGCGGGACTTGGGCGTGCCTAGCACTTGGACATGTTTGACCCATAATCGAAAAAGCAAGGACGTCCATGACGAACACTTGGACGTTTTCACCAGGACGTGTTTTTTTTTATGAATAAGGCACAAAAAGGTGCCTGAAATGACCAGATGGCCACCGTAGGGAATCGGGGATGACCTCCCGTTACTCCCACAGTGGTCACTAACCCCCTCCCACCCTCAAAAAACATCTTTAAAAATATTTTGTGCCAGTCTCTGTGCCAGCCTCTATGCCAGCCTCAGATGTCATACTCAGGTCCATGACAGCGCATGAATGTCCCAGGAGCAGTTTTAGTGGGTACTGCAGTGTAATTCAGACAGGCGGACCCAGGTCCATACCCCCCCTACCTGTTACATTTGTGGAGGAAACAACGAGCTCTCCAAGACCTACCAGAAACCTACTGTACCCACATATAGGTGTCCCCTTTCACCCGTAAGGGCTATGGTAGTGGTGTACAGTTGTGGGTAGTGGGTTTGGGGGGCTCAGCACACAAGGTAAGGAAGCTATGTTCCTGGGAGCATTTTATAAAGTCCACTGCAGTGCTCCCTAGGGTGCCCGGTTGGTGTCTTGGCATGTCAGGTGTATCAGTGCATTAGAAATGCTGGCACCTCCCACGTCCAAATGGCTTGCATTTGGATGTTTTTGACTTGGACGTCTTTGGTTTCGAAAATTGCTGAAAGTCAAAGACGTCCAAATCCAAGGACGTCCAAATCTAGGGATGTCCAAATGGCAACTTGGACGTTTCTTTCGAAAATGCCCCTGAATGTTAACTTCTAAAAAACTCGTATCTACCAGCTCCTCTGTTTATTGTTGAATTCCTTTGGTCCGCCCCTACTCTGTAGGTTGCTGTTCACCCTAAATATTGTTGCATTAAGGCAAGAAAACCTGCATTAGAGCCCTTTAAGTCATGTTAAGGGGCTAATAATGCAGGCTATTTCCCCAATTCAGCTTGATAACTTGTTTCCTAAGTTGGTAATTTTGCCTGTTGAGTTTGCTCCAGTTTTTAAGGGAACTGTCTTTTCAGTTTTTGCTTTGATTCTTGCCCCCAGACATTACCTGCACAGATTGTGCCTTCTTTCTCAGTGCATAAGTTTTCTATCTGAAACAGCATACATTTGTTTAGATTATACAAAACTTTGTAGTCTGCGGATAAAAGTGTGTGAAGTAGAGAAATCTTCAAATTTTTACCCACAGACAGACGGTCAAATTCTATAAATGGTGCCTTAAAAAGTGATGACAAAAAAACCACATGGTTAGTGTGATTCTATAAATGACGCCTAAAGTTACGCGTAGTTTATAGAATATCCTCATGCACTGTTCTTGCAACTAAAATTTAGGTGCACCCATTTTGGACTACCAAAACCAGGCCTAAATACCTGCACCTAAGTGAGGCGCAGATTGGGTGTATTCTAAAATACTGCCCATAGGGCTTCTTTTACAAAGCCACGCTAGCGATTCCCCTTGTGGCAAATGAGAGGAAGCCCATAGGAATTGAACGAGCTTCCTCTCATTTGCCGCACCGAGAATCGGTAGCACAGCTTTGTAAAAGAGGTCCACAGTTTTTTTGGAATGGCCGCAATCTGCCCATTCCATGCCCATGGCCATGCCCCCTTTTCGACTGCGTGCATGAGAATTTATGTGCACCGCATTTTAGAATATGCCTAGAAAGTTGTGCAGGTAAATTCTAATTAATTGGTTAACTACCAATTATTGGCACTGATTAGCTTGTTAATCAATTAAGTTGTGCACGCAATGTGGCCAAATTAGCATGCAGAACAAAATGCACCATATATAGAATTTGGGGAAGAGTGGGCAATAATCAAAGATCCCAGTTCCATGGGTAAAACTTAGATTTACTTGTGGAAATGACCCTGATTAATGGCCTCATACTAGTTGTTGTATAATTCCTACAAAGACACATGTTAGGAATGGTCGTAAAGGCCCAGACATTTTTCTGTTTCTTCCTCTTGTTTCCACTGGCAACTTTCCAAAGCTAGGAATGAAAATGACAGCTTGTTTCTGAAAAATTTCAATGGCCACAGCAGTGTCATGCCTTTGTTTTATTATATGTTTATTTAATAAGAAAGAGCAGTGTGTAAAGCTTGTTTAACCAAAGCTCCTTTGGAAAATTAAAACAGAATACTGCTGGCACATATTTCCATAATAAATATTAAGAGCCTCATGTACTGCAGCTTTTCTCCCATCCTATGTCAGTGGGAATTACGAACCTAAGTAGCTGAATAATGGCATGCATTGAAGTCAATCCCAACCTAATAAGAGGAGTTTGTATTATATACCAGGTTAGTTTGAGGGTGTCCCATTCCACTAAGAGGAAAAGACTTCCCCCTGTATATAGTAACTATATACTATATAGTGTTGCAAGTTGTTGCTTTGGGGTGGTAACAACATTAAAATCTAAGAAAGAGGTTAAATGAGTCAGATCATAGAACATATATCTAACTGAGTTAACTTTCAGTACATATTTACACAGGAAATTTAACCAAAATAAACCACCCAGTTGTAATACCCTAGGACGTAATTTTAAAAATAATTGACGTCTCTTTGGGGTTATCCTGGCAATGTCCGGAAATATTCTTATCTTATTATTCATAAAGAGTTATCTGCAGCAGGGCCCATAGGAATAAAATGGGCCCTGCTCCAGATAACTCAAGCTAAGCTTTAGTAAAAGCAGTGGCGTAGCAAGGGCCGGGCGGTGGGGGCGCTCCGCCCTGGGTGCACGCTGCTGGAGGGTGCAGAGAGCAGCCGCGTGCCTGTCGGTTCCGCTGGTTCCCTGCTCCCTCTACCCCGGAACAGGTTACTTCCTGTTCCGGGGCAGAGGGAACAGGGAGCCAGTGGAGCCAACAGGCGCACGGCTGCTCTCTGCACCCTCCAGCAGCCAAGTATGCACCCAGGGGGGTGTTATTGCGCCGGGGGGGGCTTTATGTGCCGGTGATGGGGTGTCATTGCGCGGGGGGGGGGGGGGGAGTGTGTGCCGTGCTGCACCCTTGGGGGATGGATGCCGCTGCAGCCAGGAGGGGAGGTGCGTAGCGGCGATCCGCCCTGGGTGGCAGCCGACCTAGGATCACCACTGCGTAAAAGATCCCCTTAATCAGATGGGAAACTGCAAGAATAATTGAATATTAGGGCTCTTGTTTTGGAAAATGCACTGCAAGTTGTGTATATTGCCTTGCAGTTTTTGTCATGGCTGCTGCACCAGCTGGTACAAAGACTTGCCACAGCACTCAACACTTCAGATCCTCTTCTTTAATTAGCGGCTCAAGTTTTTAAAACTCTACTAAGGCGTCTCCCAACACAGCACTATGAGAGCCATATTATTGTAACTGAAGCGGCCAACTTTTCTATTGTCACTCCAGGCCACATGGCAGCAGTTCAGTCATGAGCTCTCCAGCAAGATCCGGCACATTTCCCAATAGGGAAATAAGTTCTAAAAAAAAAAAAAAAAAAGAAAAGTAAGAGCAATGGCGTCATATGCATCTGTTTGTCTGAGGCAAAAACATTATCATTGGATAGACATCTAAAGGGAAATAATATAGCAAAATATGCCTCGGAACAAATCATAGGTGTATTGCTTACACAGTATAAACAACAAATGTTTCAATTGCATCTTTGTCTTCCATTTTGCTTAAGCAAACATATTTGGCATATACAGTTATCTCCATCCATCGCCTCCCTTTAATAAAAGTTGCACACCAGGAAGCGGGAAATGAAGGGAGGTTGGACAGACAGTGGGCTTAGCAAACAAAATTTATTGCTACAGTGTATAAGACTTGACATGGCACTGCATTTCGGTACAGATGTGCCTACCTCAGCGTCTGACAATTAATGTTTTACAAAAAAAGGAGAAAATTATGCAGTTGACTAGAATGGAATTGAAGGTCTTTAAAAAGACCATACATTAATAGATAATGTACTTTGCAATACGCTTTTATAGTACAGCATGCAATGGTCCTGAGAAAAAAGAAAGTGCCCAGTAAAGTGTCTTCTGCAGTATATGCAAATCTCTTCCATGTAGGAAAAATAGAGAGTTGATCATAAAATAAGAAAAGAGAGAGAGATAAAGAGAAAGATGAAGTACACAAATACGAAAGGTTAGCACTAACAAGTCATTTATTTGTGTATCATACTATCAGCTATTTTCAAGCCATGCCTCCCAAAAGTCAGCAGCGAATGGTAAAGTGTAAAAAGCCAGAGGAAGGATCTTGAATTCTATAAGAAAGAGACCAGATCCAGGCAGGACACTTAAACGGTCAATTTAGCTGAACAAGAGGAGTAAAAATGCCAAAGAGGATAATCAGCAGGACATTGAAGATCTCATCATGCAGCTGAGGAGCCAAGTGAAGGAACAGGGAATCTGCTAGGTTCAACAGTGTTTCTTGGGGGAGGAGCCACAAATCAAGATACATGACCAAAGATGAGCTTAATTCTGGTTCCCTTGCCACTACCACATTCATGAATATGTGGAACACTGACACCCTGCTCTTTATAGACATAAATATACGGCTTTTTATCTCTCTCTGTCTTCTCACAAATATATTATGTCACTGTCCTAATCCTTGTCTATATTTGCTTCTTAACACCTAATTTTCTATGGACATTTAGGGATAGGGATTAACCCCACAAAATGTGTCATCCTGTGGTTTATGAGCAGGCTGGAGGGCACTGGGTGTGGTCTAATTGTTCATATCTTGTTACTTTAACTATATCCAACACCCTCCCACTTCTGGCTGACCTTTACTTTTTAAAACATTTTGAGTAACACGTGCAAATAACTCCTCATTACAGCTATCATATAACGTGGTTTTAGAATTGGAGGATATGCATTGTGATGTGACAGGTGTGCTTGCAAACCTACAAATGTCGTTTGTGGAAGATGAAGGATTTCTGTTGATCACAATCTCACTGCTAACTGTTGTGGAAGCTGTTTGCCTCTGTTATTTCCTCTGCAGCTTTTGGTTGTTGGGTCTACTAAAGTATTGTGATATGACCTATATATACCACCACAGTTTTCAGAAAAAGGGGAGAACTTTTGGAGGGAAACTGAGACTGGAATAAAGCCCCAGCCCTATTATAATTTGTCTTTGGCTGGCTCAGTTATTGAACCACAGGAAGCAAAAGAGTGTTGAGAGGTGACAGGGCTTGCTTAGGCTTCTTTATTTTTCTGAAAGTATGTCCTGGTTAAATTCATCAACACATCACTGTTCTTACGAAGAAGGAAGGAAGAAGAATGAAAAACCTTCCAGGAGTACAAAAGAATAACAGAGAGCTACTGATCCAGGAAAGAGAACAGGATGTAATAGACATCAAAAGACTTGAGGAGGTTAAGAGGAAGGTGACAAAAACAACATGTGGTTTGTGCCAAATTATGTATAAGAAGAAAATTGAAGACATGGATATGTATATCCTAGAGGAAAGGAAGGATAGAGGGGATATGATAGATATTTAAATTCTTAACAGGTATTAATATGCCAACTAAACATTTTCAGGTATAAGGAAATGGAAGAACTAGAGGTCGTGAGTTGAGATTGCAGAGTAGTAGACTTTGGAGCACCATCAGGAAATATTTTTTCACACAAAGGATGGTGGATGCCTGGAATGCCCTCCTTGAGGAGGTTGTGAAGAAAAAAAAACAGTGATGGAATTCAAGAATGCATAGGATAAACACAGATGATCACTATACAAAAAAAGGATGGAATCTTATTAAAACAAAACTTAAATGACCTCATAGTTGGAGTGAGCTTTGTCAGCAGCTCCAGAGGTTGAGAAGAACGATCAATGCTGGGTACATTTCTAAGGTTTGGGTCCCATAGATGGCAATGATATATTAGGATCAAGGCTGGAGTGGGCTTCAATAACAACTCCAGTAATTGGGAAGTCAGACATGCTGGGCAGACTTCTATGGTCTGTGCACCAAAATTATCTGGAAGAGATAGACCCCCCTCAATATGCAATATTCAAAAACATTTAACCAGCCAGAATTGGCACCTGGCCGGTTAAATGTCCCATAACCAGCTATCCATGAATTTTTAGTGGGACATGGCTAGCAATGACCCGCTAAAAATTTGCAGTTAGCAGCTAGCTAGTTATATTGCACAATATAACTGGCTATACACCAATTTTCAGCGCATCACCATCTAAGTTTGGGGATCATATTTGGCCGTGTGAATACCAGGCCTATCTTTGGCCGTTCAAACTTAACCAACCAGCGCTGAATATCAGCTTGGCCAGATAAGTAAAATAAACTGGATATTCAATGCCTGTCACCGGAAACGACCCGGCATTGAATATCCGGACTCAACGCAAACCGCTGGATTTAGCCAAGCCAACTCTCATGGTCTGAATATCAGGCCCAGAGATTATATATACCAGTGTTTAATCATGAAGAAGTGGAGTCTACTCTGGCCACCTTGTTGAGCAGACTGCATGAACTGTGCAGGTCTTCGTATGCTGATATTTACTATGTTACTATGGATGTCTCCTGAGCAAGGAGGACGTGGCAGCCAGAAATAAAATGCAGAAGGTATTTTTGGGGGGTGAAAAGGGGAAAAGAAGAGAGACTGTCAAGTAGGAAGGGGAGTCCAGGTGTAACTTAGAGGATTGTGGGGCCCTTTACAAAGCGGTGATAAGCCCAACCGCTCGCTGAAAGGGAAGTATTTCCAGGCTACTGCAGTAGCCCGGTGGTAGTTCCTTCCCCCAGTGTGCACCATGCGGTAAAAGGGGGCTTTGGCGCACATCAAAAACACACGTGCAGGTCCATTTTTCCACAGCTTTATGAAAGTACCCCTAAAATTGTTATTTTTACTCTACAGTTATCTAAATTCATGCCTAAAATCCCTTAAGACATTCAGTAAAACTTCTGGCTTAGAAGAAACCCTGAGTTGGACTAAATTTTTGGAAGCCAAGGGTTGGAGTGTGTGGATTCTGTTGCCAGTGGCCTCCCAGTATTTACTGGTTCAGACCTTGAACCCTAAATTCCCAGAAAGTTCAACCTGAACAGAGCCAGTGTTACCTCACAGAAGTTATGTTCCCATTGTGTTGCACAGCAGAAATAAGCAGCTGCGAGGATCCCCAAATCATCAGGGGTTAAATATAAAAGCCCTTTTCTGTGTGTAAAACATGCTTTACACATAGAAAAAAAGTTTTAAAAAGTCTTCCCACAAGTCTACAGTTGGCAAAAACAAGATAAAGAGCCTTCCGTGCAGTGGTTTCCTGCCTGTGGAATTTCCTATCTGCTGATCTTAACGAAATGGATGACAGTATGACATTTCATCATTATTTAAAAACTTGGCTTTTTGGCTAGATGCCTAATTAAACACTTGCCAATTAGTTTTTTTTTCTATTTAGGTTATGTTCATAATTTTCTTTTCTGAGCTGAAGGTCTGAAGGGGGCTGAACGTTAGTGTTCTAATGCCTGAAGACCTGTTTGGGGAGTCAGGGGCCTGGGTTAATTAGTGATGTCCTGAGGTCTAACTAGTTTTCTTTAATCAGAATATTTCATAAATTTGGCTGAATCAAGGTTTTGAAGAGGCTGAATTAGTAATTAGTGCCTATGATATCTTCAAGAGGAGGTAGTTTTAGATAGAACTATAGATCAGGGGTGGGCAACCATGGTCCTCAAAGGTCACAATCCAGTCTAGTTCTCATCTCCTGTGTCTCTCCATAGCACCACATCACTAAAATAATTTAAATCTCAACTCAAGACCCATCTATTTATCCAAGTCTTTGGAGAACCAGATAAATTAAGTTTGCCTATATACTCTACTTATTTTATTTCCCTTCATTCCCCCCTTTGTTTTGTTCTTGTCCCCTTTATCTTTAATCTTTTCTCTTACTATCCATTCCCCCATCACTTCCTTTGTGAATGTTCTATAAAGCATAAATGACTGTCCTTTTCTATCAAATAATGGAGTTCTTTTTCATTTCCTTGTTTGCATTTTAGTATGTAAACTGCTTAGTCCTTCCTGACCAGTCCTAGCAGTATAGTAATTACCAAGTACTATAAACAGTGTGGTGTATCTCCACGTGTAAAAAGCAGTTTTCTAAAAATCACCACATGTAAATGGATATGTTTCTTAAATAAAGGACCTTATGTCGTCTTTATAAAATAGCCCTTTAATAGGCACCACTTACCCTTAATAAGTAAATTGGGTCAGAGGAGGCAGGACAGACCAGAGGAAAGCACCCAATGCCCCAATGCCCATAGAAAGCAGCCTGTGGATTGTTGCTATTACCAGAGACAGCAAATAAGCATGGAAGACTCCAGGGAAGAGGAGGGGGAGGAAGGAAAAGAGAGAGATGGAGGACTTGTGAGGGAAAGGGAGTTGATCAAAGAGAGAGAGAGAGAGATACCAGAGACTAAAGGGAGGGGGAAGAGAGAGAGAGCAAGGAAGAGAGAGAGAGAGAGAGAGAGAGAGAGAGAGAGAGAGGCCCTAATGCTGGGAAAAGACTGTCATATTTTTTGCTTATAACACATGCAGTATATTTGTGGGCACATTATATTAGTTTTCATTCTATATATGGCATCTAACATTAGGCACTTCTTCCATTCCGACTTTTCTGTCTGGAAAAGCATTGTAACAGATGCAAAGCACCGAAACAGGGCAGAAAATGGTCGATTCACAGAAAAAACACACTTACATGCCCATTTATAGAATAGCGCCTAAGTGTTTCTGCATGAATCTGCAAAGGGGGTGACACAATGGGAGGGACATGGGCAAGTCAGGGGCATTCCCTTAAGATGTGCACGGTGTTATAGATTAGTGTGATTCTGTACCCTACTTGTGATCTAGGATTTACACCTGGTTTCAGTTGGTGTAAATCCTCATGCCCAAAGTTCAGCGCAGATCCCAGCACTACACGCTATTCTTTAAAGGATGCGCATCCCAGAATGCTCTTTATAAAATACTGTTCAGCTCTGAATTTTTTTTGCTGATGAATTTTTGGGTGCCATATACTGAATCCAGCCCTATATGCATGAGCATGCTATTCCCCGGATTCTATTTACGATGCTCAAAATTGCATGTATAAATTTGGGCATGTGCCCAAATTCCATGAGCAATTTAATTAAATAATAACCCAATTAACGCCCATAATTGGGCATTATTATAAGCACTAATTGTCAATTAGAATTTACATGCACATTTTTTCTAGACGTATTCTATAAAGATGTACATGTAAATTCTAGTGTGTGCATCTGAAAAGGGGACATGGTCATGGGAGGGGCATGGGCGGGTAATAGGCATTCCAAGAATATGCTACAAATAATAATGATGAATCTTGGCTTTCTGACCAAGGAAAAAAATAATATAACAGCACTCAATTTTCTAATCATAAACAAACAGCTTGCTGTAGCAATTTAATAAATACAGGGCTTTTTTTGAGGGGGTACTTGGGGGTACTGAGTACCAGCACCTTTTCCATTGTCTGCTAAAATTGACCCATGGAACCCAAGTTTTAATGAAAGAACTGAGGCTCTACACACCAATTCTGTCTTGTCATAGATTCTATGACTGGTTGTAGGTGGCCTGGCTATTATGGGGTGGGTCCCTCAGTGATTACCCCACTCCTGAAGGGTGGCCTAGCATTTGAGTACCGGCACCTTTTCTGCTAGAAAAACTACACTGAATAAATATGACAGAAGCACAGAAAACACTGAAACTGACAGCATATAAAGGCAATCAAGCCCCTAAAGCCTACCCATTTTCCTGCCTGTATGTTCTCAATTTTTTCTCTCTTTCTGGTGTTGAGGAATGACTGTATTCATCTGATGCCTTTCACTGGTAGGTTGTTTCACTAGCTAATTAGTGAAGATTCATGTCATTGTATTCTTTTAACATATTTTCCAGTCTTCTGTTATTTTTGGTTCAAAACATATGGTGTGTTCATTTATGCTGATGATATTCTCCGTGTGGTGAGGATGTTCCCACCGGGGTTTACTCTAGGTTCATTAGAGGATTGTATGCGTGGATTACTGACAATAAATTAGTTTTAAATATGAGCAAAACTACAGCTTGCTGGGTGACTGGTAAACAGATCTGCTCCTACTGTTCTGTAATGCTTTTAGGCACATCAGTATCAATAACAGATACGTTTAAGAATCTGGGGGGTTTAATAGATGCTAGTAGTTAAGGTTGCATAGTATTTTCTGACAACATGCCACTCTTTATATCTTATTGTCATAAGAACACACATGCCGTTTCAACAGCTTATGACTTTTGTTATTGTTATATACAATGCATCACTTACTACTGTCTTTTCACGGTTTATGCTATGCATCACCCTGTGCAACATGTTCCAAATCCTGAAACAGGTACAAACATATTGAAAACTACATCAAAGGTCATAGGTCTGCTTGTGAACTAAGAAACACTCTGCCTGGATGTCTTATAAACAAAAATGAGGGCTTAAGCTGTGAGAAACACATGCTGTGCATTTTAAAATCTTTTAAAATGCTGTTCATAAGTATATACAGTGGGGGAAATAAGTATTTGATCCCTTGCTGATTTTGTAAGTTTGCCCACTGACAAAGACATGAGCAGCCCATAATTGAAGGGTAGGTTATTGGTAACAGTGAGAGATAGCACATCACAAATTAAATCCGGAAAATCACATTGTGGAAAGTATATGAATTTATTTGCATTCTGCAGAGGGAAATAAGTATTTAATCCCTCTGGCAAACAAGACCTAATACTTGGTGGCAAAACCCTTGTTGGCAAGCACAGCGGTCAGACGTCTTCTGTAGTTGATGATGAGGTTTGCACACATGTCAGGAGGAATTTTGGTCCACTCCTCTTTGCAGATCATCTCTAAATCATTAAGAGTTCTGGGCTGTCGCTTGGCAACTCGCAGTTTCAGCTCCCTCCATAAGTTTTCAATGGGATTAAGGTCTGGTGACTGGCTAGGCCACTCCATGACCCTAATGTGCTTCTTCCTGAGCCACTCCTTTGTTGCCTTGGCTGTATGTTTTGGGTCATTGTCGTGCTGGAAGACCCAGCCACGACCCATTTTTAAGGCCCTGGCGGAGGGAAGGAGGTTGTCACTCAGAATTGTACGGTACATGGCCCCATCCATTCTCCCATTGATGCGGTGAAGTAGTCCTGTGCCCTTAGCAGAGAAACACCCCCAAAACATAACATTTCCACCTCCATGCTTGACAGTGGGGACGGTGTTCTTTGGGTCATAGGCAGCATTTCTCTTCCTCCAAACACGGCGAGTTGAGTTCATGCCAAAGAGCTCAATTTTTGTCTCATCTGACCACAGCACCTTCTCCCAATCACTCTCGGCATCATCCAGGTGTTCACTGGCAAACTGCAGACGGGCCGTCACATGTGCCTTCCGGAGCAGGGGGACCTTGCGGGCACTGCAGGATTGCAATCCGTTATGTCGTAATGTGTTACCAATGGTTTTCGTGGTGACAGTGGTCCCAGCTGCCTTGAGATCATTGACAAGTTCCCCCCTTGTAGTTGTAGGCTGATTTCTAACCTTCCTCATGATCAAGGATACCCCACGAGGTGAGATTTTGCGTGGAGCCCCAGATCTTTGTCGATTGACAGTCATTTTGTACTTCTTCCATTTTCTTACTATGGCACCAACAGTTGTCTCCTTCTCGCCCAGCGTCTTACTGATGGTTTTGTAGCCCATTCCAGCCTTGTGCAGGTGTATGATCTTGTCCCTGACATCCTTAGACAGCTCCTTGCTCTTGGCCATTTTGTAGAGGTTAGAGTCTGACTGATTCACTGAGTCTGTGGACAGGTGTCTTTCATACAGGTGACCATTGCCGACAGCTGTCTGTCATGCAGGTAACGAGTTGATTTGGAGCATCTACCTGGTCTGTAGGGGCCAGATCTCTTACTGGTTGGTGGGGGATCAAATACTTATTTCCCTCTGCAGAATGCAAATAAATTCATATACTTTCCACAATGTGATTTTCCGGATTTAATTTGTGATGTGCTATCTCTCACTGTTACCAATAACCTACCCTTCAATTATGGGCTGCTCATGTCTTTGTCAGTGGGCAAACTTACAAAATCAGCAAGGGATCAAATACTTATTTCCCCCACTGTAAGTACATATAAGTAAAGCCACACTGGGAAAAGACCAAAGGTCCATCGAGCCCAGCATCCTGTCCACAACAGCAGCCAATCCAGGCCAAGGGCACCTGGCAAGCTTCCCAAACGTACAAACATTCTATACATGTTATTCCTGGAACTGTGGATTTTTCCCAAGTCCATTTAGTAGTGGTTTATGGACTTGTCCTTTAGGAAACTGTCTAACCCCTTTTTAAACTCTGCCAAGCTAACCGCCTTCACCACATTCTCCGGCAACGAATTCCAGAGTTTAGTTATGCATTGGGTGAAGAAAAAATTTCTCCAATTTATTTTACACTGTAGTTTCATCGCATGCCCCCTAGTCCTAGTATTTTTGGAAAGTGTGAACAGACGCTTCAAAGCCACCTGTTCCACTCCACTCATTATTTTATATGCCTCTATCATGTCTCCCCTCAGCCGTCTCTTCTCCAAACTGAAAAGCCCTAGCCTCCTTAGTCTTTCTTCATAGGGAAGTCGTCCCATCCCCGTTATCATTTTAGTTGCCTTTCGCTGCACCTTTTCCAATTCCACTATATCTTTCTTGAGATACGGTGACCAGAATTGAACACAATACTCAAGGTGCGGTCACACCATGGAGCAATACAATGGCATTATAACATCCTCACACCTGTTTTCCATACCTTTCCTAATAATACCCAACATTCTATTAGCTTTCCTAGCTGCAGCAGCACACTGAGCAGAAGGTTTAAGTGTATTATCGACGACGACACCCAGATCCCTTTCTTGGTCCGTAACTCCTAATGTGGAACCTTGCATGACGTAGCTATAATTTGGGTTCTTTTTTCCCACATGTACCACCTTGCACTTGCTCATGCAAGGGGTGTGGGAAGAGCCGAGGGAGGGGTAGTGGGCTTTACTTCTGGCTCAGAGAGAAGTGAGTTTAAAATCAGCATGAAGGTCTGATTAAGCATTACACATTTTCTTCTAGCTCAGAGTGCACAGAAGTTTGGTATTTGTTAAAAAAAAACAATAGCCAGGCTAAACATAGACTTTTGCAATTATCTGTTTGATGCCACAAATGGTTAAAAAAACACACTTTAAGGGCTGAGAAAAATGAAAGAAACGTCCGAGGCTATAGGGGGTGGTGTCTGGTAACGGACATCATGTTTTCTGACATTGCTGATCTAAGATGGCAGCAAGTAGTGAAAACTAGACGTGACATCAGTGATCCAAGATGGCAGTGAGTAGTGAAATCTAGAAGTGAAAGCATGGGCACCATCTTGTTGGAAAAGAGTGATGCCACCAAACGGGGTGGAATTTAGGGAGGAGTTATTATGTCACTTCCAGTGATATCATCTAAAAGGGTGGGGCAGGCAGAAAGGGCAAGATTTGGGTAGAGAGTGGGCATGGCTTAAGTGCATCCTCAATTCTGATTAACTGCTACATTACTCATATAACCAGAAGCAGGTGTGATCACCTTGCAAAATATGCAAATTTGGTTTGAAAAATGCTATTTAACCTTACAACTGACACTCAAGTAGCTTTTACAGATCAGGTCACATCAATAGTGCAAAGACGTTTTTCTGTTTTGCAGAAGCTGAAGACGATCAGGTGCCTTTTTTATGTATTGCTTATGTTACTTTTGGACTATGGTAATATAGCACTGGCTGGAGTAACTGAGAGCAACCTAAAGAAATTGCAAACATTATAGAATGTGGCCATTTGGCTTTTGGGAGGGGTACATTGATTTGATCATGTACCCCCCTGTTTACAGTACCGCTGGCTAAATGTATAGTATAGGATTTTGTTTAAAGTATTAATCCTGACTCATAGTGCCTTCACTTGCAGGTCTGATGTTGCCATATGTCCCGAGGAGAGTTTTGAGGTCAGAAATGGCTTTGCATCTACATATGCCTCTACTTTCTAGGGCTCATTGGGTGGCCACACGAGCAGAGGCCCTTTTTCTATTTGGCCCCCAACTCTTTGGAATGCCCTAACTTGAGATGGTTTAAACAACTGTTGAAAGTGCATTATTTTACTGTTGCTTTTGGTGTATCTTCTCAAGGGGTTACCTGTGACTATTTTTTGGTTTTTGCTGTATATTTTATTCCTCTGTAAGGATGGGTGGTCTTACTTTAGACTTTTATATTTGTACTCTGCTGTGTTCTTATATTAAGCCAAGCAGTATAGCAAGTGTAATAAACCGTAAACTGTACTGTTGATTTAACCTTATCCAGCCTGCTGTCATCATCACCACTTGTTCTAGAACTTTCTTTCTACAAATACATGCTTATTGCATATATATTTATATGCTGAGCTATTTGAAGGCCTCTGTTATATACAGCTTCTCTCTATTCTTTTCCTTACAGTGTTATGGTAGAGGTTCAGCACAGGTTTGGTAGACTTTCTTTGAAATGCCTTTACTTAATAGTCCTGATGAGATATCACCAAAGATTTGTGTAGAAATATTTCCACCTCTGCTTGCTATTGTTTATACCTCACCACACAGTAAGGACATAGCCAGCTAGATCAAAGCCTTTTGAAACTGATTAGGGCTGAACGGTTAAATTTAGCTAGCTATCCCTGGTCAAGTTCTGGGAGGGCACAGAATTAAGATTAAAGTAGTTAGCGAAAATTAGGTGATGCCCTGGAAGCCCAATCTTCCTCCAAAGAGGGCCCTATTTCTCGACATTCCTATGCCATCCTTCACCCACAGAAGCCCCAAAGTCTTCCCCATGCTGAGGTGGGAGTAAGAACAGAATTATCTCCTACAAAGTAATGGTGGATGTTGAAATGGGAGAGGTAAGTCTGTGTCTTCCTTCTATCTCAGCGTGGGGTGATTTTGGGGGCAGGATGGAAATGAATGAAGAAGGCGGAGAAAGATACAAGGAAGGCCACAGATCCTTTAAGTTGGGAAAAGGATATGAAGGGAATATGTTGTTCAGCGTTTCAGTAAAATAGTGCTAATTTTTATTATTTATATATACAAAATTATCTGTTCAAGAGACCTGGATTAAAAAAAAATACTCGTACAGTCACCCAGCCACTGACCTCATAAGTGCTGTTAAATATCTGCCAGGTGAATATGAAGCACAAAGCAAAATTACTGCTGAGAACCAAGACCATTCATTTAAGGAACAGCTGTAAATGAACGCAGCTGAAGTACAAACATAGGTGCATATTTTATAACCTACACAAATAACTCTGTGTTCATACTCTGCCCAAACTACACCCACTCTCCATGCCTACATGTGGGTTGTGAAAAATATACACTTTTAGGTGCATCTACCATGGTAGATCGCTTCTCTACTACACCCATGACCTGAGTTCTGGGATCTCTGTCAGATACCCAGACTCTGGCCAACTCAGTCATCCATCCACTTTCAGTTAATAAATGAATACCCAGCCTTAGCTGGGCGGTAAAGATGACTGGGGAAGGAAAAGGAAAAACCACTCGATTAATAGTCTGCTAAGAAACTGTCATACAAGTGCTGACTGCTATAAGTCATTGACTTGGTACTTGAGTACATGGGACTACCTTTACCATGTTATTATTATTATTATTTTATTTATTTATTTACTAGCCGTTGAGCCCGTAAAAACGGGCTGGTATTGGGGTTTTCCTTCCCCCTCCCTCCCCCCTCCCCGCGAGGTCGCCACCGCTACCGTCCCCCCCCCACCTCACCCCACCCCCGGAGTTGCCGCCATCCCTCCACCCGGCCTGGGCCTTCTCTCCGCTACTAAACTTACACATTCATTCGCTGGAACGCAGCATGCACATCAGCTGAGCTGCCGTCGGCCCTTCCTTCTCTGCCTGTGTCCCGCCCTCCTGTGACGGAACATCAGCGAGGGCGGGACACAGGCAGGGAAGGAAGGCCGACGGCAGCTCAGCTGATGTGCATGCTGCGTTCCTGCGAATGGATGTGTAAGTTTAGTAGCGGAGAGAGGGCCCGGGCCGGGTGGGGGGGGGGGGGGGGAGGAACGGTAGCGGCGATCTCAGGCGGGTGGGCGGGCGGGCGGGGGGAGCGGTATCAACCTCGGCGGCGCAGTTTTCCTCTCTGTCCCGCCCTCGTCATCACGTATTGATGCGGGGGCGGGACAGAGAGGGAAGTCTCTACTGCGCATTTGCGAGTGAGTCGGTCACTCGCCGTTTATATGTTTGATTTATTTATTTATTTATTGCATTTGTATCCCACATTTTCCCACCTATTTGCAGGCTCAATATGGCTTACATAGTTTTGCTTTGACATCAACATTCCAGGATGTCAGATACAATTGGTAGTGTGGTTATTTAATACAAGCCCTTTTACATGCATAAAACAAGGTCTATGTACACTTTGAGGCTGATATTCAAAAGTATTTATGGTTATGGTTATAGTTATAGTTATTTTATTCGAAATGCCACCTTTCTTAAACAAAAATCAAAGAGGTTTAGAAATTTTTAAAAGTAAATAAATTAGGAAAATTGAAAAGGAACGCCAAAAGTTCAAACAGAAAAGGAGAAGAAAAATATTAATAGCGAATCAACTAAGATAGATACAGCAGAGAGAACAAAGCTGCTCGCAAGACCCAACCCTCCAGGCCCAACTAATGCTCCACCAAAGGCCTGGTTGAAAAACTAAAGGGTTCTTTTACTAAGGTGTGCTAATAGATTTAGCGCAGGCTAATGATTAGTGTGTGCTAAATGCTAAGACGTCCATAGGAATATAATGGGCATCTTTAGTGTGTGGTAAAGCCTTAGTGTGCTTTAGTAAAAGGACCCTTAATTTTCAAAGCATTCTTAAATTTGCTCATAGATGTTTTATTGCTTCAGGCTATCCATCTGCTAATACAGCTGCTTGAACCTGATTCACAGAGTCTATTACAGCTTCCAATTGTCATATATTCATTCCGGTTACTATGGAGCTGACATACAAAAGATCTAGAAAACTTTCCATCTTCCTTATAGACTGTTCTACTATTAACTTTTGCTGTGCCATAGATCCTGATCCCCCTCCCCCATCTCAAGACCCCTCTGTTGACCCTTTCAGCCCTTTGCTTCTCTTGACAAAGAGTGTTTTGCCTCCAAAAGTCTCTCCATTCAGAATGATCTCCCTCCCCTCTTAAATTTCTTCCCCATATGTGCACACCTGCTGACCTACTTGCTCTCCAGCAATTTATTTATATGTGTCGATGACCTGGCCGTATGTGGTCAGGTGAAAAAATAGTTTAAATATCTGGCAGTTCTGATAAATGCTGCCATTTTCTAAGTACAACAACCAAATTTATCTAGCCGGAAAAGGGGTGATGGTGGCAAAAACAGTTATATATGCAATAACAATCAGTTGCTAAACATATAACTTATCTGCACAAGTGTGTTGAGTTAATTCAAGGTCTAGCTTAAACTGTTTAGTGCTAACATTATACATGGATTTTCAATGCTGGCATTTAAATGAACAGCACTGCTGAAAATACATGTAACTTTAAACATACCGTTTAAATGTGACTCATAAGCCGACTTTGTGAGGGTCAGATCACCAGTGAGTATTCACTATGTTTGCCATTGTGTATTCACTATGCTTGTGTGGTATGTGCACACATCTTATTAACCCCAGCCTATAAAAACCACAAGTAGTGAGCCTGTCATAGCAAGACAGGTACTTCCCGTGTCGTGCTTTACAAAAGTTTCTGCTGTCCTTTTATCTTTCCATTTTTCTTTCCCTAGTTGTTTGAACATAGCTATTCCATCCTCTTATTTTTGTAAAATATAAGGAGAGATCATTTTCAAAGTGACTGCAGTGAGTAAATGAGCATTTAACTGTTGTAAAAAAAATATACCTCCGATAATTGTCCCCTCAGTGTGGGACAATGAGCAGTTCCAGGGTTGGGTGCAGAGAAATACATGCAGAGTAACGACACTGGCTCCATCAAACAGAGTGCAATATAATATCCTAAAGCTGGTAAGTGGGATATATCTGTGCAGTTAAAATTAACTAGATGGCACATGGGTACACAAGTATCTGTGAACCTTGCACCTGCCTTGGTTACTCAAAATTGCTTCCTAACATTATGACACTATCATATACTTGCACTAATTCTCTGGAGAGGTCAGGGTCTTTCAGAGCTGGTTCACAGTCCATCACATTAAGAACATTTTCTTCAGCTCCTCAAGTTTCTGTAGAGAGCTGGCACAGTTCTGTTCAAAATAAAAACATTGTGATAAATTAGTTTGATGCCAACCACCTTGTGTATTACTTTTGCAAAATCTAGCAAAAATGCACCACAAAAACTCCAAGCTTGCAATAGACCAGTATCAGAAAAGGGGAAGCTGGTTCTAGTGGGCTTGCAATCATCTATTAAACAAAAAACAATGATAAACATAGGGGCCCTTCTACTAAGCCACGTAACTGTCTACGTGCACTCAATGCGTGCCAAAATGGAGTTACCGCCCGGCTACCGCGTGGCTCTTGCGGTAATTTCATCTTTTGTGTGTGTCCGTAAAATAAATGTTATTTTTGGATGTGCATATTGGATGCACGCCAAGTGGCATTTGATGCACGTAGGTCATTACTGCCCGGTTACCGCATGAGACTTTACCGCTAGGTCGATGGCTGGCGGTAAACTCTCAGACCCAAAATGGATGCATGGCAATTTTCATTTTGACGCATGTCCATTTTGGGCAAAAAAGGCATTTTTTTGCAGGTGCGCTGAAAAATGATTCTGTGCACGCCCAAAACATGCACCTACACTACTGCAGGCCATTTTTCAGCGCACCTTAGTAAAAGGAGTGCATAAAGAACAATGAAGTCCTTTCTCAAGACAAAAAAGATCTTAAGAAACCTTCTGAAACAGGCTGGGCAGTCAACTACAACTTATATAGGATAACATTGCATAGCTTGACTAGGTAGGAAAACAGACATTTAGGTCTGTGTGTTTAAATGTAAGCTAGTATTTTATATTAAAAAAACTCTTTGGATATGGAGCCTTTTATAAAGCACATATAACACCACCAAATGAGTATGTATATCTATATAGATAGATAGATAGATCTATATCTATATATTATTTATTTATTTATCACATTTAGACCCCACAATTTTCCCACATGTTTGCAGATTCAATGTCGGTTGCAATAAACCAAAAAGGCTATTGCCAATCCGGTAGTTATATAACTACAATAGATTGTAGTAGTCAGCAAGGAATGAAAGAATAGGGTGTGAAGGGAAAGTGGGTAAAGGTAAGAGAGTCCAAAAAGGTTCATTTATATGCTGTTTTGCAGGACTTTAGGTTTTATATTGGATAATGGGGGTAGGCCTTTCATAAATGAACAGGGAACTTCTCAGGGGTAATTTTAGAAAGCTTTTCCCATGTGCAAAGCCTGCTGTACAAATGGAAAAACCTTTTACAAAATTGTACAGCAGTATGTGCTGTATAAGTATGCCCTCCAAGATGTTAGCATGTATTTATATATGTACCAAGTGTAAGCATTCCTGGGGAATGTAGCTTGGGTGGATCAGGACCAGAGTTGCAATGCATGTGTGAATTTAGAAATAGTACATTATCTGCACCCTTCTCCTCCACTGCTAACTCCAGACTCCGTTCCTTTTATCTTGCTGCACCATATGCCTGGAATAGACTTCCTGAGCCGGTACGTCAAGCTCCAGCTCTGGCCATCTTCAAATCTAAGCTAAAAGCCCACCTTTTTGATGCTGCTTTTAACTCCTAACCCTTATTCACTTTGTTCAGAACCCTTATTTTATCATCCTCACTTTAATATTCCCTTATCTCTGGTTTGTTCTGTCTGTCTGTACTAATTAGATTGTAAGCTCTGTCAAGCAGGGACTGTCTCTTCATGTTCAAGTGTACAGCGCTGCATACGTCTAGTAGCGCTCTAGAAATTATAAGTAGTAGTAGTAATTTGTACTTGGAGCAGGTGTAAATGTATGTGTTGATGTTTGCAAAGTTAAGGGGGTTGAATCTGGTATATTATTTTATAAAATCACATACGTATCTATGTTGCCTTTATAAATAAGGTGTCTTTTTGGACTTCAGACATAAGCATCTTGTTATAAAATCAGGCCCTATGTATAAGTGGTGCTAAATGCCCATATTAAAAAATAATATTTTGCTATATTTATGTTAGGTGTTGTGCAGGCAAAAAAAAGTATTTTGTGTAGTTTCCTGTGTCATTTACAGGCATTTTCCTTTGTTTCATTTTGTTTTCAAATATCTATGGGGCTCATTTTCAAAGCATTTAAACTTACAAAGTTCCATAGACTACTATGGAGCTCATTTTCAAAAGATGAAAAACATCCAAAAAGTGTCATAAAGCACCGTTTGGATGAATTTCTTCTCAAAATATCCAAATTGGTATTTTTGAAACGTGTTTTGCAAATGTCTATCTATGCAATTCATATGCAATGCGTCCAACTCATAGGGGGGCATAAGTACATAAGTATTACCATACTGGGAAAGACCAAGGGTCTATCAAGCCCAGCATCCTGTTTCCAACAGTGGCCAATCCAGGTCACAAATACCTGGCAAGATCCCAAACGCCTTTCCGGCACTATGTAAGCCACATTGTGCCTGCAAATAGGTGGGGAAATGTGGGATATAAATGTAACAAATAAATAAATAAATAAATAAAGTACAACACATTTTATGCTGCTTATCCCAGAAATAGTGGATTTTCCCCAAGTCCATTTAATAATGGTCTATGGACTTTTCCTTTCCATGTTGGTTAAGTTTCAAAGGCAGACTTAGGGTGTGCCTAACACTTGGACGTTTTACAGCCATAATGGAACAAAACAAAGACATCCAGAGTAAAAATCTAAACGGTTTGGTGTAGACCTGTTTTTATAATGAATAAGGCAGAAAAAGATGCCCTAACTGACCAGATGACCACTGGAGGGAATCAGGGATGAACCCCCTTACTCGCCCAGTGATCGCTGACCCCCCTTCCACCAGCTTCTATGACAGCCTCAGATGTTATAGCCAGGTCCATTAGAGCAGCATGCAGGTCCCTGGAGTAGTGTAGTGGTGGATGCAGTGCACTGTAGACAGGTGGACCCAGGTCTATACCTCCCCCTACCTGTTACACTTGTAGTGGAAACTTTGAGCCTTCCAAAACTCACCAGAAACCCACTGTACCCCTCATATAGGGGCCCCATTGACCTACAAAGGCTGTAGTAGTAGTGTACAGTTGGGGGTAGTGGGTTTGGGAGGTCACAGCAGACAAGATAAGGGAGCAATGGTGAGATGTGTACTGGAAGCATTTATATGAAATCCACAGCAGTGCCCCATTGTTCTCCTGGGATGTCCGAGGGACCAGTCTGCTAAATCTTCTGACCCCTCCTACATCCCAATGGCTTGATGTTCTACGTTTTTCACTTGTACATGTTTTTTTTTTCTTTCAATAATGGCCTGAAAAGATAAATGCACAGATCACAAAATCTTGTTACAAATGGTATTTTTAAAAAAAGAAAGATAGACATTTTGCATTTTTGAAAATGGCCATATTTTCTATTTGGATTTTGGACATTTAGCACATGTTGACAATAAAGATCTATTTATTCTACCTCTGGAGTCCTAAGTGTTTGGTTGACCAACATCTCTTCCCTACTCCTTTAAATATCTGCATGCTGTCACATATGTAAGTCACACCTTTTCTAGAGCCAACACTTAGGGCAAATTCTATAAATGGCGCCTTAAAAATTGGCATCAAAAAATCATATGCTTAGCATGATTCTATAAACTATACCTAACATTAGGCATAGCTTACAGAATATGCTTTGTGGCCATTCTTGTGACTAAAATTTAGGTGCACTTATTTAGGCTACCTAAAACCAGGCCTAAATACATCAGCCTAACTAAGACACAGATCAGGTGTATTCCATAATAATGCGCAGAGTTTTCTGAAAAGCCCATGTCCCGCCCATTCCACACTCATAGCCATGCCCCCTTTTCAGCTGTGCTCATTAGAATTTACATGCACCACATCATAGAATATGCCTAGAAAGTTGTGCAAGTAAATTCTTATTAAAGCCAATTAGTGCCGCTAATTGGTTAAGTACCAATTAGCGGCGCTGATTGGCTTGTTAATCAATTAAGTTGTGCACACAATTTGGCAGTGTGGCCAAATTAGCATGGGAACTTACGGCACCATGTCAGGTTCTCAGGTTCAGAGCCCGCGGGGCCGGGCTCTGGAGCAAACGTGAGCCCTTGGGCTGCTGACGAGGAGCGACAGCAGCAGGCAAAACCCACCAACCAACACTGGGTAAGCACACCGGCAGGGACTGCAGGCACTGCCCAGCAAACCGGAACACCTGGACTGGAATCCCCCGGACTGGAGGACACAGGACTGGAACACTGGACTGCAATCCCCCGGACTGGAACACACACCGGACCGGAACACACTGGACTGGAGCTCACCAGACTGGAACACACACCGGATTGGAGCACACTGGACTGGAACACGGGACTGGAGCACGCTGGACTGGTCCGCACAGCTTCACCTGTGCTTAGCTACTAAGCCCCCCAGGAGTTGAGCTTCTGGGTTCGAGTAGCCGACAGGACTTACTGGATACCGGGTGACATAGGGACCAGGACTGGAAACAGAAGTGCTCCTAACCCTAAACTGATCTACGTGCTCCCAAGCCCTAAACCAGCAGGAGTGTTCCTAACAGTAAACTGACAAAAGGACTTCCTAAGCCCTATACTAAACAGGAGCTCCTAATCCCTGCTCAAGAAAGGAACTTCCTAAGCCCTAAACTAACAGAGCAGGGAACTAAACACAAAGCTAACACAGGTGCTACTAAGCACCAAGCTACAAGCAGAGCTTTACACTAATAAGCTGAACACAGAACTAACCAGCTACCTAAGCACTGCTCTAGCAAGCTAGATACAACTAACAAGGTGCTTCCCAAGCACTACTCTGGCAAGCAACCAGAAGAGCTCCTAGTACTAAAAAGGAAGACAGGGGAGCCACAAGGAAAAAGAAGGGAAGCTAACACATAAGCCAAAAGTGATTCTAAATCACCAAACACCAACAGCAAAGACTGCAATGCTCCCAATAGGACAAACACCAGAAGTACTTCTAACAGCAAACTCTGCAGTGTTCCTAACAACACCAAACCCAGGAGTACTTCTAATAGCAACAGAGCTTCCAAAGCCCTACACATAGCAATGCTTCCAAACCAAGAGGGAACAGAAGGGAACCAAAAGGGAAAAGCAGGAAAGCTAAACACACAGTCACCAGTGCACACTGCACTAACACTAACCTGGCCCTTAGCAAAAGCAAGCAGGGAAACTAGACACAACGTCAGAAGTGCACACTGCACCACCCTACCTACAGCAAACACCACTGTTGCAAAGGCTCAGAAGGAAACAACACCACTTCCTTATCAAGGCCCTCCCTGATGATGTCACACTCCCTAGACCTAGGCAAAAGCACACTGACCCAGAGAGGCCCAACCCACACCAATGCAAAACTGTGAAACACTTGAAGCCAGTACTCCCAAAGAGAGTTAGAGCAACTCAGGCAACACACAGCTGTAGTAAAGTAAAACAATTAACCCCATGCTGCTGGAAGCTGCCAGCACAGAGAGACAGAGCCAGCTCAGAAAGGACAGAGAAAAGAAACAGAAGCCAGCTAAGAAGCTGACCCCCAGGAAAGAGGTAAGTTTGAGAGGGGTTCAGACCCCAATCATAACAGCACCTCCCCCTCAAGGCTCCCGTGTCCCCACGGGAGCTCCAGGTCTCAAAAGACAATTTAGGTCTCCATGGGTAGCTGTGATGAAATCTCCCAATGGGTTGCACAACATAAATCTGGGCGGCTGGGCAGGACGTGACAAGTACATCTGGAACTAGGGAACCAGAATGGCTTTGGCCACCACGAGGCTCTTTAGAACGGCTGCTAGGCAGGATCAGAGTCTTGGATGCAACAAGTGGAGTTCTATTCAACAGGAACCATCTCCTGAAGGAGTCCACAACTTCCTGGACTTCCTGGCACTCCACTGTAGCAGCCAGAACTGGGCTAGAGCCCACACCCATCCTGGAATCTGAAGCCAGACAGGAACTTGAACTGGACTTCAGACTAGACCTTGCCCCTTGGCTGGAGCTGGAACTCAGAAGGAGTTCAACATCTTGACTGAAATGGGAACTCGGAGTAGAGTCAGCATCTTGCCTGAGACTGCAACCTGGTCCGGCCTCAGCATCTTGGCCGGAACTGCAACTTGACCCGGACTCAGCCTCTTGACCGGGACTGCAACTTGACCCAGACTCAGCATCTTGCCTGGGACTGGAACTCCAACTTGACCCGGACTCAGCATCTTGACCGGAGTTGCAACTTGACCCGGACTCAGCATCTTGCCTGGAACTGGAACTCCAACTTGGCCCGGACTCGGCATCTTGGCCGGGACTGCAACTTGACCCAGACTCAGCATCTTGCCTGGGACTGGAACTCCAACTTGACTCGGACTCAGCATCTTGACCGGGACGGCAACTCTCACCGGGCTCAGCATCTTGGCCGGGACTGTAACTCAATTCTGATTCGGCATCTCGGCTGAACTCTGCACTCGGTGTAGACTCAGCACTCATCGTGGACTCGTCATCTTGGCTGGGCTCTGCACTCGGTGTAGACTCAGCACTCATCGTGGACTCATTATCTTGGCTGGGCTCTGCACTCGGTGTAAACTCAGCACTCATCATGGACTCATCACTCGGTGTAGACTCAGCATCCCGGCTGGGACTGCAACTCGCTCTAGCCTCAGCATCTTGACTGGAACTACAACTCTCAGCCTCTTGCCTGGAACCACAACTCGATCCAGACTCAGCATCTTGACTGGAACACCAACTCGGTCCAGACTCAGCATCTTGCCTGGAACTCCAACTCGATCCAGACTCAGCATCTTGCCTGGGACTGGAACTCCAACTTGACCCGGACACAGCATCTTGCCTGGGACTGCTGCAACTCGATCCAGACTCAGCATCTTGACTGGAACTACCACTCGCTCCAGACTTAGCATCTTGACTGGAACTGCAACTCGATCCAGACTCAGCATCTTGACTGGAACTACCACTCGATCCAGACTCAGCATCTTGACTGGAATTGCAACTCGATCCAGACTCAGCATTTTGACTGGAACCGCAACTCAATCCAGACTCAGCATCTTGACTGCCAATGCTGCAACTCGCTCCGGACTCAGCATCTCGGTTGCCACTGCTGCCACTCGATCCAGACTCAGCATCTTGGCAGGCAAAGCCCTTCAGGCTGGACTCAGAAGTTTGGCGGGAAAAATCAGGAAGCCACCTTCTTTCAGCTTGGGCTTCCGGAGTATCCCGCAGGGCTGGATCCGAGAGAAGCTGGAAGCGATAAAAGAAGAGCTTGGTAGAAGGGTCAATAGCAGAAACTGGGTTCTCTTCGAACCCAAGCCAGGAGACACGCCTTCTCTCCGCTGCAGCTTCAGGAGTATTCTTCAAGGCTGGATCAGACAAAAGTGCAACTCGGTAATCAAGGAGCGTCAGAAACGGATCCAGATCAAAAATGGGGTTGGAACTGGGATCCACACTGGTACTAGGAGACTCCGTAGACAGCGCCACTTGAACTGGACGCAGAGACTTGGCTTGACGTGCTGCTTGGACTGGAATCGGAGACTCGGTCAGAAGCACCCCTCGGACTGGACTCAGAGGCTTGAGTGGAAGCGCCACCTGAACTGGGATCGGAGGCTCGGTCAGCAGCGTCCCTCGGACTGGACTCTGAAGCTTGGCTGGATGTGCTGCTCGGACTGGATTCAGAGGCTGGTCTGGGCGCGCTGCTTGAATGGGACTGGACCCCTGCTGGGCCCAGAGCGTGGAATTCCCAAGACGTCTCCTCTCAGCGACAGCTTCAGGAGTATCCCACAAAGCTGGATTCAAGACCAGGCTGCGGCGATATTCAGCGAGCGTGATAAAAGGGTCCATATCTGAAACTGGGTTTTCAGCGATTCCAAGCCACCGGACACGTTTTCTCTCAGCTGCCGCTTCAGGGGTCTTCTTCAAAACAGGATGAGACAAAAGTTTCCCACGATACTGACGAAGAGTCATAGAAGGATCAAGAACAACGATGGAGCTGGACCCCAGCTGGGTCAGCTGGGCGGGGGTTCTTGCCGGGCTCATGGCCTTTGCAATCTGTCAGGTTCTCAGGTTCAGAGCCCGCGGGGCCGGGCTCTGGAGCAAACGTGAGCCCTTGGGCTGCTGACGAGGAGCGACAGCAGCAGGCAAAACCCACCAACCAACACTGGGTAAGCACACCGGCAGGGACTGCAGGCACTGCCCAGCGAACCGGAACACCTGGACTGGAATCCCCCGGACTGGAGGACACAGGACTGGAACACTGGACTGCAATCCCCCGGACTGGAACACACACCGGACCGGAACACACTGGACTGGAGCTCACCAGACTGGAACACACACCGGATTGGAGCACACTGGACTGGAACACGGGACTGGAGCACGCTGGACTGGTCCGCACAGCTTCACCTGTGCTTAGCTACTAAGCCCCCCAGGAGTTGAGCTTCTGGGTTCGAGTAGCCGACAGGACTTACTGGATACCGGGTGACATAGGGACCAGAACTGGAAACAGAAGTGCTCCTAACCCTAAACTGATCTACGTGCTCCCAAGCCCTAAACCAGCAGGAGTGTTCCTAACAGTAAACTGACAAAAGGACTTCCTAAGCCCTATACTAAACAGGAGCTCCTAATCCCTGCTCAAGAAAGGAACTTCCTAAGCCCTAAACTAACAGAGCAGGGAACTAAACACAAAGCTAACACAGGTGCTACTAAGCACCAAGCTACAAGCAGAGCTTTACACTAATAAGCTGAACACAGAACTAACCAGCTACCTAAGCACTGCTCTAGCAAGCTAGATACAACTAACAAGGTGCTTCCCAAGCACTACTCTGGCAAGCAACCAGAAGAGCTCCTAGTACTAAAAGGGAAGACAGGGGAGCCACAAGGAAAAAGAAGGGAAGCTAACACATAAGCCAAAAGTGATTCTAAATCACCAAACACCAACAGCAAAGACTGCAATGCTCCCAATAGGACAAACACCAGAAGTACTTCTAACAGCAAACTCTGCAGTGTTCCTAACAACACCAAACCCAGGAGTACTTCTAATAGCAACAGAGCTTCCAAAGCCCTACACATAGCAATGCTTCCAAAACCAAGAGGGAACAGAAGGGAACCAAAAGGGAAAAGCAGGAAAGCTAAACACACAGTCACCAGTGCACACTGCACTAACACTAACCTGGCCCTTAGCAAAAGCAAGCAGGGAAACTAGACACAACGTCAGAAGTGCACACTGCACCACCCTACCTACAGCAAACACCACTGTTGCAAAGGCTCAGAAGGAAACAACACCACTTCCTTATCAAGGCCCTCCCTGATGATGTCACACTCCCTAGACCTAGGCAAAAGCACACTGACCCAGAGAGGCCCAACCCACACCAATGCAAAACTGTGAAACACTTGAAGCCAGTACTCCCAAAGAGAGTTAGAGCAACTCAGGCAACACACAGCTGTAGTAAAGTAAAACAATTAACCCCATGCTGCTGGAAGCTGCCAGCACAGAGAGACAGAGCCAGCTCAGAAAGGACAGAGAAAAGAAACAGAAGCCAGCTAAGAAGCTGACCCCCAGGAAAGAGGTAAGTTTGAGAGGGGTTCAGACCCCAATCATAACACACCATTTATAAAATTTGGGGGTTAATGTACTCCATATCCCAAAAAGACACAGAAGCAGTGGTTTGTTTGTTTATTTATTTGGTTATTTATCAGGATTTATTAACGCCTTTATGAACAGATTCACCCAAGGTGGTCTACAGCAAGTATAGCCTGACAGAAAACTCACAATTTTTTAAAACAACATAACAAGAGTAATATATGTATAAATGCAATCAGTGAGGTAAATTGGAGATGGGCAGGTTGAATCCTAGCAATAGGGATATCATGAGATAGTGTCATAAATAATGCATATTAAAACAGCACAATAAAACAATCATGTGACATAAAAATGAGAAATGCCAGCAGTGTACAAATGACATATCATAATAGGTGATATGGAGGAACAATGCAAATGAAAATCCTTAATAGACATCAGTTTAGAACATTCATATAACATAGATATGATAAACATGACGTCAGCACAATACAATGACACACTCGTTTGTGCAATATTTGCATGTCCTCTAGAAACTTACCCAGAGGAAAGATGCAGATAGTCATTAGCCTGGTTGATGAAATAGCAGGCAGGTCTTTATCTGCCGACATTTAGAGGACCTATTACAAAGGTATGCTAAAAAGTGGCCTGTGCTACTTTTAGCGGGTGATTTTCTCGTGTTCTCAGGCCACCTCTTAGCGCAACTCTCAAAAAGCTGAATTTCTATTTTTGGGCAATAATGGTCAGGCGTTAAATCCAAAATTAGGGCCTGGTCATTTACCGCCTGAGCCCTTACCATTTCCTATGTACTTGGCAGTAAGGGCTTACAAGCTAACCCTGCGGTAATCGGGTAGCTTGCGGCAATGTGCTCATACTGCCAATTACCACCAGGAACATCCCTTCAGTAGAAAATAGAAAATTATTTTCTACCATGGGAAACTGCGCATGCCAACTTCAGAACTACTCCCGGGCTCCTGCACTACCCCAGAAGTAGAGACGACTTGGCGCATCCTAACTATGCGGTAGCCCTACCATGCCTTTGTAAAAGGGCCCTGAAGTATGTTACAAATATTATTGGTAAAACTGCTTCAAGGTTCCAAGAAGCATTTGTGATTCTAGAAGATGTTATAGCTACATCAGGCTTGCAAGAAATGGGAAAGGAGTGACCAGGGTTATTTTACTTTATTTCCCTATTAACAAATCTCCTCATTATAGAACATTCAAGGTGATTTACCTTCCATATTTTGTCCCTCACTACTTCTCTCTTGATCTACCTTGCTCCTTCCCCCTCCCATCAGCCCTCACCACAGGGACGTAGCCACCGGTGGGCCTGGACGGGCCCAGGCCCACCCATTTTCCCTCCAGGCCCGCCCATCCTTCGCACGCTGTCGCTGCCCTTTTGTCCCGCGGAGGCAGCGTTCAGCGTTTCCTTCCTGCCCTGTCTTCTCCCCAGGCTCCGCTGCATCGTCCCTGCAAGTGGAATCCTTCTCCTTTTCGGCCGATACACACAGGCAGCTTCGCTCCTCCCCCGCCGCGTCCATTCTGGCCCTCTCTGATGCACTTCCTGTTAGGGCCGGATGAACGCGGTGGGGGAGGAGCGAAGCTGCCTGTGTGTATATGGCAGCACAGCGCGACGGCCGAAAAGGAAAACGATTCCACTTGCAGGGACGATGCAGCGGAGCCTGGGGAGAAGACAGGGCAGCAGGAAGGAAACGCTGAACGCTGCCTCCGTGGGACAAAAGGGCTGCGACAGCGCGGGAAGGATGTGGATTCGCGGGCCTGGGGGGGAAGTGGCTGAGCTGCTGGGACATAGGAGGGAGAGGAGGAAGGGACTTGAGGGAAGGAAGAGAGAGCTACTGGGACATGGGAGGGAGAGGAAGAAGGGACTGGAGGGAAGGGAGAAGCTGCTGGGACATGGGAGAGAGAGGAAGAAGGGACTGGAGGGAAGGGAGAAGCTTCTGGGACATGGGAGGGAGAGGAAGAAGGGATTGGAGGGAAGGGAGAAGCTGCTGGGACATGGGAGGGAGAGGAAGAAGGGACTGGAGGGAAGGGAGAGAGCTGCTGGGACATGGGAGGGAGAGGAAGAAGGGACTGGAGGAAAGGGAGAGAGGTCTGGGAGATGGGAGGGAGAGGAAGAAGGGACCAACGGGAAGGGAGAGCTGCTGGGACATGGGAGGGACTGGCGGGAAGGGAGAGAGCTACTGGATATGGGAGGGAGAGGAGGAAGGGACTGGAGAGCTGCTGGACAAGGGAGGAAGAGGAAGAAGGGACTAGAGGGAAGAGAGCTTCTGGACATGGGAGGATAGGGAGAGAAAGAGGGGAGATGGATGAAAGGATGCAGAGAGAAAGGGGAGAAACTAGAAGGATGTGGAGAGAGGGAGGAGACTGAACAGAAAAGGGTAGAGAGATAGACACTGGATAGAAGGAGAGGGGAGATAGAGACACTAGATGGAAGGATCAGGAGAGAGGGTAGATGAGTGGAAGGATAAGGAGAGAAAGAGGGAAGACACTGGATGGAAGGGTAGGGAGAAAAAGGAGACGCTGGATGCAAAAGAAAGAGGGGAGACACTGGAAGGATGGGGAGAGAAAGAGGGGAGCTTCTGGATGGAAAGAGGGAGAGGACAGAGTAGGGAAAGACTGGAGAATAAGAGGAAGGGGCATGTGGCGAACAAGGGTGAGGAAAAGATGAAAAGCCATAGGTGACGAATGGACAGGAAACCCTGGCAAGAGAAAGACGAAGGAAAGCAGAATCTAGAGACTGGGAGCAACACAATGAGAAAAAGTAAATGGCCATACAACAAAGGTAAAGAAAATAATTTTATTTTTAATTTAGGATAAAGTAATATGGTACCTGTGTTAATAAAGTTTCAGAGACCAATACTTCCTTCCTTAGGTCAGGAGAGGATACCATAACAGCATTATACTGACCTGAGGCAGGAGGTTTTGGCCTCTGAAAGCTCACTGAAAAGTGTGACTAAATTTTGCTGGGGGAGGGGGGTAGAGAGAAACTTTTGTGCCCACCCACTTTGGGTTCAGGCCCACCCAAAATTGGCAGTCTGGCTACGCCACTGCCTCACCACCTCAAGCTCCACCTCAAAAGCCTTAAAAATAGCCACATCTCCAACTGTTTCAAGAACTAACCATACAACTTCTTCCTTGCTCATTTTGTTTAAAACTCAAAGTTCAGTCTGCCCCTGTTTGCCCAAACCACACATCAGTGCAATGCTTTTTCACTTCAAAGTACAATCTCTGAAGAAAAAATGTAGTTTTTTTTTCTCTTTAAGGGTGTTCTCTGGGCAGGATTAACTGTTTGATGGGCCCTAGGCAAATAAACACATTGGGCTCCCTAACATAATGTAAATACATTTTAAAACTTCCACAAATGGAAACCCTATTGGGCTAATTTTCGAAACAGAAGGGCGTCCAAAAAGTGACACAAAAGGCACATGGGCGTCCCTGTGAAAGAAGGTCATCCAAATCCAATAATCGAAACAGGGCCGTAAAGACGTCCTCAGCGCGAGGACGCCCATCTAAGGACATCTCCACAGGGGGCGTGTTATGGGCGGCATTATGAGAGATGGGCACCTCCAACGTATAACTAATAGCAAAATGGTTTTGGATGGGCGGGAACATGGGTGTCCTTAGTTAGACCTGAAATAAAAGCGACCAGGGTGAGGAGGAAGTTGTCTTTAGACCCATTAGCAATTTTTGGAGTTGGAGAGTGGCAGGATCGTTGTTGGGAGAGAAAGCTGAGAGTTTGTTGAGTACCTGTTACCTTTTCTGTGTGCCCTAGTCAGCACATTTTCACCCTCACCTGCCTCTTTTGTGTTGTACCTTTTCAGCTTTCCCTACCCCTTCTAGCCCCCAAACCCAGACACCACTATTCCTTCCTCTATCTCCCCCATCCCCTCCCCCTATCCTTCTCCATTCACTGTCCCCAAGTTCATATTTCATTCCCTTACCTGTTTGTTGTCTCTGTTTGTCTCTTTGTCTTGTGTGCTGCTGCAGCGTGTTTGTGAAGACTGTCGTTTGCTGCTTGGAGAGTGAGTGGCTAGAGGGTGTGGCAGGAGAGTTTGTAGTGGGTCAGAGAGTGCTTGCAGTGTGGCTCTGCTGTGTGTGACTGCATTGTTTGTCGGTGGTGGGAGAGTGAGTGTAAGCTTCTGTTTGTTGCTGTTGTGTTTCACCGGGTTGGTAGGGAGAGGTGAGCACTGGTGTCACTGCATTGCACCTGTAGTGTGGGGAAATGGAGGCACTAAATGCATAGGTGGCTTACATGTTGGAGGAAGAGAGGAGGCACTGCAGGAGGTACTCACGCCCCAGAGTTTTCAGGCCCCATAGCAGTTTCCTAGACCTCACTGACCTGCAGTGTCTCACTAGGTACCAGTTTGATAGGGCTGCCATTCAGCACCTTTGTGACCAGCTCCAACCCCTCCTGCAGCCCAAGACCCATAGGAACAACCCCATCCCTGTGCACCTAAAGATCACTACTTCTCTATCTTTTCTGGCCACTGGGAGCTTCCAGTCTGTCCTATCTGTGAACACGGGTCTCACCCAGGCTTTCATTTCTAACTGCCTCACCCAGTTCCTTGATGCCCTCCTTACCCTCACCTCTGAGTACATCACCTTCCCCACCACCCCCAGGCCCTGCAGAACAACATGGCTGACATCTACGCCATAGCTCGCTTCCCCTCAGTCATAGGCGCCATTGACGGCACACATGTCGCACTCAGACACCCCCCCCCCCCCCCGGGCACGAGAGGCCACTTATAGGAACAGGAAATCATTCCACTCACTCAATATGCAAGTTGTGTGTGATGCCCAGGTGGAGATTCTAGACATGTGTGCCCGATACCCAGGTTCCACCCATGACGCCCATATATTGCAGCACTCAGGAATCTTCCGCAGGTTTGATCGAGGGGAGATCACCGGCGGATGGCTCCTAGGTAAGTGCAGCATGGATCTGCCCAAACTATACCTCCTCCACCGGGCAAACCTCAGCACTGTCTCCCTCCAGCTCACTCCACAACCCAGTATCCTCCCCCCCCCCACACCTCCACAAGGTACCCACTCCAAACGATACACACTTATCTTTCTCATCCTCTTTCTCCCCAAAGGTGACATGCGGAGTTGGCTCATAACCCCCATAGTGCACCCACAAACAGGGTTGGAGGAGAACTACAACAGTAGACATTGGACCACACATGGCATCATCGAGCGCACCTTTGGACAACTTAAGAACAGGTTTAGATGTCTGGACCATTCTGGAGGGGAGCTCCTGTACAGCCCCCAAAAGGTGGCAAACATATTCCTGGCCTGCTGCATGCTACATAATTTGGCAATGCGCAGAGGACAGGCCCTTCCAGAAGAGCCACAGCCACCACAGCAGCCGTTGCAGCTCCAATTTTTGGCGCCGGTAATCTTCCAGGTTCACATTGTGGCCCAGCAATTGTGTTTGCGAGGCACAGTAGCTGCCTGCTCTGGTTGGCCTCTGCTGAGGATGTGCCCCTCCTCTCTGCATCTTCTTCCTCTGTGCCACCATCGGCAAAGGCTGCGGGTGGTGGAGGGAGAGACTCTGCTGTGGGTGGGGGAGGGAGAGCCGGTGCTGCTGCTGCTGGGTCCTGTGGTTCCACCTCATGTGACTGGTCCTGCGTGCTTTCTTGTGCAGGCACACCTCCAAGCCCACTGGTTTGCTGCTCTGTGTGCTGTTCAGTGTGCTGGGGCTGGTGGCCACTAGGGCTAGCTTCTGCCTCTGACTGGCTGTCGTCACCTGCATAGCCAAAAGGGGAGGAACTGTGTTGGTGAAAATAACCCACTTTTGTTTTTCAGCATTCATATACATTGCCCCACACGCGAAGACCCAGCAAAGAGATAGTGAGGAATGGGATTGGCAGGCAAGCCACAGATGTCATTGTACATGGTACAGAGCTGGAGACGAGGAGTGCAGTGTACTTCAGAGACTGATATGCAAGAGAGCCACACAGGAGTACAGAGGACACAGTGGCTACAGCACAGAGGTGTGGGAAGGAGATATGCAGAGTTTGGTGATGGGAAAAAAGGAGGGAGTGGGGAGGGCCCCCAAAGCTGTGAGACAGTGGTAACCTACACACACATAGCTGAAAACCCTCCCCCCTCCCCTCGGCTACTCCCTATGTCATGGTCTTTAATGAATAGTGATTTGTATTGCATGTGGTGTCCTCACCCCTTCCCCTACTTAGGAGCACCACACTGTCCCCCACTTGTGTAAAACTGAGTGCAGTGCAGCACAACAGATACCCCAGCTTCTTAATGGTCAACCTACCTGACCGCTCAGGCTGTGCTGTGCCCAGGGACCCAATGCTGTGGATCCCTTCCTGGGGCAAGAGCCCATGAATGATGCACTCTAGGGGGGGTCAAGTTGGAAGTGTCATCTGCTGGGGGGTTGGCACCAGCCTTCTTCCTCACATCACGCCTCAGCCGGCACCACTTCCGCTTACAGTCTTCCACATCCCTGCCACAGTGGAAGACTGTGGTGACTGGTCCCTTTCTGCCTCCCATTCTGCCTTCTCTGTATTTCCTGCACCAGCAGTTCAATTTCAGGGTCACTGAAATTACCCTTGCGGGTGGGTGCCTGCTTTGGTGCCATTCTAACAATGCGATGCAAAGATTAAAAAAAACTGAGGACGCTTAAATACTGTCCCAGGGACGTCCATGTAAGAGCGGGATAGGCGTCCCCAAGATGGATGTCCTAATTTCGATTATTGACAAAATCCCTAAACGTCCCCAGCTACTCTGCCGATTTGGGCGAACTCATTTCGATTATGGTTGGAGACATCTCCAGCTGCTCTGTGTTTTGGATGCCCTAATTTCGATAATGGGTGAAAATGATAAACGTCCCCAGCTGCTCTTCCGATTTGGAAGTTTGCATTCCCTTTATTGGCGCCTCTTTAAAACAGCTTTCTCTGTGCTTGCATTTTAGAGGTTTTTCTTTAGATTATGAGGTGGTATTTCAAAGTGTTTTAGCTTCAGTTATAGTAAATCTTGTTTTTGCCACTTTATGCTTTTGTACATCTGTTTGTTTTGGGGGGTTTTCTTTTTTTTTTGGGGGGGGGGACTTTTTGCCAATTCTTGAAAGATAACTGGTGTGTGGGCTTTGTACCTTTCTTTCCAAAAGTTTCAGACTGGGTGTTAGCTGGTAGCTTAGCATATACTCCACATTTTCTACATCTGACCAACTCTCCATTCTCTATCCTCCAGGAGCTCCTTGCTGTGTGTGATGTGCTCCCTCATTGCCCCCCCCCCCCCCATTCTCTCTCTCCTTTTTCGAAGCAGGCAGCCTCTGGTCCCTTGGAGCCAACAGATTCTTGCACCACAAGTTCAAGGTAAACTCATAGCTCTCAACCACCTCTTCCCTTTCTGCTATGTAGGTGCTAAACAAACACTTCTTGCATCTTGCAGGACAGCTGGTCAAGAGGATTGCAAGAGACAGCAGTGGACTGTAATACATTGGACTCTGAGAGCCATGATTGTTTCTATCCAATTCATTGTACAGATGTCTTGTTCTCTACTGGACACACTCAGTTGTGGCTGCCTGAGAGGTGGGGGTGGGGGAGGGGAAGAGGCCCTGAGAATGGATGTGTGCATCCCTCATGGTCAAGGGCTCCCCATTCTCTGTATGTTCTCTGCATTCAAATCTTACCTCTATTTTCACCAGGTTCACGGGTATCCACAGCTGGTAGTTTTTCTCCCGCTTTGTGTCTCCCCGCTAGGTTCCATCCTTCTTTATGTGGTGAACCCCAGTGCCCTTTTATGAAGTGCCCATCCATTCTCAAGGTTGCTGGGGAGGGGGGAAGCATATATGCACTGAGTGTCTTTTCCACATTATTCAACACAGTCCTACAATCCTCCATAGTTATGGAACAACAACATTTCTCAATTCTATCCTGCAAACCATTTTCAAGGTGGCCACAGGTGCATGTCCACCACAGCCTTGAGCCCTTAAGTCATGGTGAGGGAGAGGGGTTCTGGTTACAGTTCCTATTCTAAATAACCTGCAGGTGGCTACAGCCTGGTGTCTATTGTAGCTGGGTCACCCTTCCAGGACCCAGCCAGGCTTGACCCTGCTTAGCTGCCTTTTCCTTCACACGGCGGCTGCCTCACTCCACAGCAATCTGGCTGCTTTGAGCCTCAGCTCCAGGCCCTGAGAACTTCCAGGACTCCTTCCCCCCTCCATTCCTTTCACAGAGGCACATTCAAAGCACAATGTTTATAAGCAAGGGCTTTTATTTTCTTGCTTCAGGTCAACATAAACGCCCAGGCAGGCACACCTTAACTCCAGGTTGTTTAGGGCTTGCTACCCAAAGCACAAGTCAGGTTCAAAACAGTCCATATAACTTCACTTCACTTGACCTAAGATTACTTCTCTTAGGGAACAGTACATTATCAGAAAGAAAACACAGTAGCTTGGTAGGTTGCAGCCCAGACCTTTTCAGTAGGAAACAGTTTACACAGTCTTTCTTGCACCTTCTTACAGCACAGTTACACAGCTTGGTTCCCACCTGGTTCAGGCTGGGGTTTCAATTTTGCCCAGCCCTCTTTCTCTCCCAGGGCTGCACCTGTTCCCTCTTTAGTAGAAATCTCCCCCAGCGCCTCAGCCTCTCTCCTCCGGTCTTCCACCAGTCTCTCCAAGGCACAGCTAGCCACCCTCTTACAGCAGCTTTTCGGGTTTGAGCCAGAGCTCCAATCTCCATCTGTTCCCCCTCTAGCCCTTCAGTAATCTCCATTTTATCCTCCTCTTCAACTTCCCCCGCCCCCAATCTCTCCAGCTGGCCCTCATCACCTTCCTCAGAGACCATTTCCCAATCTTCTATCTCCTCCCCTAACTCTTGCAGAGCCGGGTGGGGAAGAGAAGGATTCTGGGACTGGTAGTTCCTCCCCTTCTTCCTTAACCCAGCCAACCTCTCTGCCTCCGGTAGCCCAGCTTTCTGAATGTGGGTGTTTGCACATGAAATCTGCCCCGTTGGGATTCCCCGGCTCCCTGCACCCCCTTTCTTCGTGCCTTTCCGGATCCCCTTTCACCTGCACTCTCACACTATATAATTCCCCTAGCCTGTGCCCTTCTGTACCTGATGTATTATATTGCAATTGTGATGACGTAAACATCCATCTAATGCTTTTACTGTTGTTTTCCCTTTTCTTCTCAACACTATATACCATTGCTGATACATTCAATGTGACAAAGATGGCCCAGCTGTTTGTAGCTCCTTCCTGGCCCTCACCAATGTGGTTTGGTTGTGGGTAAGGGTGTGTGCTGATCAGAGAGTAAACATAGTCTAGGCGCTTCCTATGGTTTGTACTTGGCAGATCACTAGTGCTAGACAACATACCTATTATTTACACAACTCTGTGCTGTGGGGCTCTATGGTAAGGGGGAGAGGCTGGATGGGTATTTCTGTTCTTCAACAGAAATGCCCACCCAGCCTCCCACCCCCCTTGCATACAGCCATGCAGTTTGGAAGGAACAGGTGACCTTCTGTATGGCCACACTTATGACACACATGTATCAAAGTTTCTCTGTCACAGTTCACCTGTCACGCAACCCAGATTGCTGCCTCCTCTCACATCAACCCCAGCATTTGATAATATGTAGTGCACAAAGTAGAGACACACACCCTGGTATATAAAAAATATGAAACATGTATTTAACAAAAAAAAATAGAACTATGTACAAATATATCTTTTTTTTTTTTCAAAGTCTCTCAAGGGAGGCCTCCCTGCATGGCCCTTTGCAGTAGGCTAACGAGCAGCACCAGGACCAGCCTCTGTGCCCTGAAGTGCTGCTTGTTAGCCTGCCGCATCGCTGACACCTCCTGCAACAACTGGTTTTGGGTATGTACCAGTTACTGCAGGAGGTGCAGTGCTAGGGCTGGGGCTGGTGATGGGGATGGGGCTGGTGATGGTGATCGGACTGGTGATGGTGTGGAGAGGGCTGGTGGTGTTGGGTCCTCCTCATCCCCCTCAAGGGGAGACATATCATGCTAGGGGTCTGACCCTTCTGCTGTTGCCGCCGCTGCCTCCTCCTCCTCCACCATTACTGTTGCAGGCAGTCCTGCCTCCTCCTCCTCCTGCTCCTGCTGCCGCTGCCCTGTGTATGTAAAAGGATTGTCCTTGAGATCAGCACATTCAACATGGCTTGCATGAGACAGGAATGGGGAAAGGTGGGGTCAGTGGTGAGCCCTGGGCTATACACATGGGATGCGAGATGCATGAGATGACATGACAGGGAACCCTGGGAGCCGGTCTGAAAAAGGAGTACACAAGATGTGTTGGCAGGGCACACTCATTCCTCAGCAGCATGTTAGCATTTTGAGTTGTGACTATGGCTGGATGATCATATTATTTTGGGGGGGGGGGGGGGGAGGTGGAAGCACTATTTCTTTACATTACTTTCAAATCATGCTATGACATCCTCTAAGAGCAGGACATCAAGCAAGAATACCATGAAACAGTATCTACCCCAGAAAGGGGGATACAGAAGTGAGGCATGTCATCTCATTCATCTCAGAGGAAGTTAGTTGGAAGTTGCAGCCACATTCATGGGAGGGTAGCTGTAACCTCAGGCCTTGATCTGGGACAGAGGTGTTATGATTTACTATTTGCCTATTAGCCACATGGAAACTGATATTGTACACAACATTTGCATTATTAAATAAATACATTTACAAATGAGTACAAGTGCCCTGTTTACAATACTTATGTTGAGCCCTGAGGCACCATCACACGCTCCAGATAATGTTGGGGTTGTCCCGCCGTATATGCGGAACCTGCGCCTGAGGGACTCCAGGTCCCTCCGAATGCCAAAACGTTTGCAAGATACAAGTTTGTACACCACGAGTCAGGGGGTGGCCCTTCTTGCTTTCACAACACAAATTCATTTGGCAGCCAAATTGTAGAGACACACAACACTGATGATTGGTGGGGGGGGGGGGGGGGGACATTACATTGGTACAGGTGATGTCATTAAGGTGGACATGAGGACAGAGAGTATCGTTTGTGTGCAGTATTGTAAGGATTTGGGGATGGTTTTCCTTTCTAGTACATAGATTCTATTAATGAATGTGCATATGCACATATCACTGATTTCCCTTGAATGCAGACTACAGTTTGTGCTTACATTGCTGAGGGAACTCTTAAATGTGGTGCTACAGGAGGGGGACCTGATAGCCCAGGAACAGTGGGGGGGGGGGGGGGGGGGGAAGCAGTTACCTTTCCAGCCTCTGTCTTATATGTGTCCATGTTCGAATAGACACAGTCCTGGGGGCAGATGGTGGTGGTACATAAATAGCTTGCACCAGTGCCTCAGGCACAGTTGCACAAGGAGCAGACTCTCAGCTATGCTGAAGTTCAGCTCGCTTCCGAGAGACATGTTTCTAAGTGAATAACAGTTGGAAAATGTGCTTTGCCTTATTTGGATGCTCATGCGTGATGGACGTCTTTACATGCACAGTTCCATATATGGATGGGTCCGCACATGGATGTCCTGGCTCATATTGATCCACATTGAGCCTGCAAATAGGTGGGAAAATGTGGGATACAAATGCAGCAAATACATAAATAAATGATGGGTCCGCACGTGGATGACTATGACGCATGGATGTCCATGATGTGCATGGACCGTCATCATGCGTGCGGGGCCTTATATGTATGAGTACGTGTTCATACATGCAGAGCCTTCCTTTTATGGATCATTATGAAGTATGCGAATCTCTTCATATATACAATTAAAAAATATGAATATTCCCCTCCGAAGGGACACCACCTTGTAGAGGTGGAGGGGCTTGTGTGTTTCAATGACTTAGAGGGCTATGGTGAAGGGCTACCCATATCAGACAGGCCTCTGAGGAGAAACCAGACAAAGAACAGTGTCCCAAACTGGGAGAGTGGTAAGATGGTGACCCGAAGTTCGTATGCCCAACGGTCCAGCTGCCCTCTGAAGTTTCGTCTTCTTTACGTAAATTTCCTCTCAGCAATTGCAGTTACCTTAACTGAGAGGAAGGGGACAACCGGCGGTCAGCCGCCAATGGCCAGCGTTTTATCCCCTGTGCAGCAAGTGTGAGACCACTGCGCGACGAACTGCCCACAGATGAAAGGGTTGGCGAGTCCTTTGATTAGCACCAGCGAAGGAGCGTTGATGCTCTTGGACCTGGAAAAAACAACTCCATCGCTCCCGAATTATTCAACCACCATGTCCAAAGGAGTGGAGGAGTGAGTTAGAAGTATATGCTGAAACGGAGGACGTTTACAGCAGAACCCGAATCAGCGGAACCACTCCTAAACACCTATGAGAAATCAACTTAGAGTTTTTGGCTCCCGTGGAGGTTATATTGAATACCATCTGGAAGGCGCTTCGGGACCTAACGGTAGCAGTAAATAATTTTGTTTCAGATATAATTTTATTAGAGAGTTACATGGACAATTCAACTGAACCCTTTGAGAGTAAAAAATTGATATAACAAATGATTCTACATGAGCAAGAAGTGGTTATGATAATAGACCAGAAATTTTGAATAATAAAATGAATATTATTATTGATTATTAATATCGAGATTATTGTTTTTCCCAGAGTTCCGGGTATGACTCCTAAAGTTTTTCCTCAGAAATATTTCCTCAAATTATTACTTTAAAAGGAGTGACGCCTTTGAAAACTGGGATTACTTTAATCAGTGGGATTTGAATTAGAGACTTAAGTATATGTATTGTTAAATAACTTCTGGTTTTTAAAAGAGAAAGAATGTAATCAGATGTATTATTTCCAACTAATATTGGACAATAAGTATGTTTTTCAATGAAATGATTTGACTATACACCGTATTGGCCTTGAAGAAGCCAACCAGATGATCAATGTGGAATAATGAATTAGACGAGTAATATCTGGGGATAATCAGGTTAATACCATGGGGTTTTTTTTTTCTGTTTACTGTTTAATTGATCTCCTTATCTTGTTTCACTCTCCCTATTTAGTGGTCTAAGGAAGAGAATAGAATTACCTGACTGAAATAATTCCTACATATTACTTTCTCTGTATTTCCAGCAAGTTGTTTTATCGCTTGTAAAAATTTAAATGGTTATAAATTAAAAAAAAAAAAAAAAAAAAATATATATATATATATATATATATATATATATATATATATGAATATTCCTTATATTTCTCAATGTTCCGTAAATACAGTCAATGTAGTTGCGGAACATCCAGGTACGGGAAATATAAATTTACATTCATAGTGCAAAGTACAGTAAAAAGGACGTGTTTCTCAGAGAACTGCCGAAGGAAGGCGGTTCTGTAAGATGGACGTCCTTCTACAGTTCTTTGAGAAACGTCATTTTTACCACACTTTGGACATCCTTGATTTGGTCATTTCGCACTGCGATTTTGGAATGTCTAAGGATGTCCATACTATTTTTGGATTATGCCTACCTGATTTTGGATGACTTCGTGAGGACATCCCAATTCTGACTTGGACGACCCATCGAAAATGCCCCTCCACGTGGTTCTGACTACAAAGGAAAACTTGCAGAGAAAAAAAGAGTAGGTAAGAAGTCCTGTTCACCAACTCCCCCTGCTGACTGGAGGATAATGTACAGAGAATGGGTAGAACATGTGACATCTGTGAAGAGCAGAGTGTCTGATTTTCCGTCACCCAGGGACAGACTGACCAGTGGGTCAATAGGACAGTGCCTGAGTGCCAACAACAATAATTGATCAACTCCCCCACCCCCCAGTCTCCATCCAGTTTAATCACGTTTGATAGCTGGTTAGGGGCTTATGACCCAAATTAACCAGGCAGCGGGGGGCAGATCACTGTGAGTCCACCCCTGTTCTCCCATACACCCTCCCTTCTTTCTGCCAGTAGTGACTAACCAGGGCAAAATCTCACCTGAAATGAGAGGGCTCTTCCTAAATATCTGGAACCTAGACACATACCTAGTTTGCCTATGCCTTAATCCTACCGTGGGTGTTGGTTTCACATCCTGCTCTACAAAACAATGCCGTGCAAAACTGCAGTGTCAAAAGTTATTGCAAATTGGAGCTTCCATGTGGTTCAGTACAAAAATAACAATTGTCCTGATCTAACTTGCCTTATCATTTAGAAATGTGCCAACTATGTGTTCTCCATTTCTGAGACTCTGTACGAAAGTAAACAAATATTTAGTTTTGATGCTTAAAGATTAAGGAGTAGGCATTTATTTTGAGCCTCTGAAGCAGATGAATATCTGAAGCAAAAATCCAGCAGTTGCTATTTTTACTTTGGTACAGTCTTTTTAAATTTACAGTTGAGAGATTAGGCTGAGATACTGAGATTCTTCATTTTTGACAAGAACTAACTCTGTATTGGAAAACAGAGCTGTGGTCTGGCAATGACTGATTTCCTTGGTATTTGGGTAAAGCAGAACTACAGTATACTATGGCTTTAAGTCCCAGTAATGTCAATAGTAAGACCATCTGGATATATAAGGTACCAACTCTGAAGGCGGGTCATATCTTGGCTTTCAGGACAATCTTTCAGCCTAGAAGGGTGCTGCCAATTGTCTAACTTCGAGGGTTTACAGCAAAGCTCCTGAGTGAACGCCATCCAAAAGCTTCACTAACCCCTGCATTTCAAATAACCACGTCTATTAAATGATTGACAAGGGGAGGAGGACTGGTTTCCCTAGAAGAAAGGGGCAAACGTGTGGTAAGATCTATTTTAGCAGGGACAGCTACTATACTGCAAGTCTCTTCAGGTAGAACTTGAAAGCTAAGGTCATAATAAGGAAATGTTGGATGAGATCAATATGTTAATCTAACAAAGGGTGCTATGGAGAATTTTTTTGTTGTTGTTTTGTTCATACCTTTTCAACAGTAGTTTAAAGTGAGTCCTATACTAGTTATTTCCCTATTCCTGGGTGGCTCATAACCTAATTTCATACCTGAGGCAATGAAGGGTCATGGGGGCCTTTTACAGAGCCGTGTAAACACGCCCAACATGCGCCAGTTCTGAGTTACTACCCTGCTACTGCGTGGCCTAGGCGGTAATTTCATTTTAGATGTGTGTCCACTACGTGCGCCAGAAAATAATTTGTATTTTCTGGTATGCAGCGCTACCGGGCAGTAAAAGGCATTTGACGCGCGTAGACCATTACCGGCAAATTAACGCGTGAGACCATACCGCTAAGTCAATGGGCGGCAATAAGGTTTCAAACCCAAAATGGACACGCACCAATTTTCATTTTGCCGCACGTTCATTTTCGGTCAAAATTTTTAAAAGGCCTTTTTTTTACAGGTGCGCTGAAAAATGGATCTGTGTGTGTCCAAAACATATGCCTACACTACCGCACTACATTTTTCAGTACACCTTAGTAAAAGGACCCCTAAGTGACTTGCCCTAGATCACAAGGAGCAGCAGTGGGATCTAAACTGGGCGCTCCTGGATATCAAGCCCAGTGCTTTAATTATTAGGCTTCTCCTGCACTTCTTGCTATGCCGTGTATTGTCATACAACATCATATTCAACCACCAAGAGTGTACACAACCAGTGCCCTAACCATACATTACACCCAACCTGTTCTACATATGATGAAAACCACACTGAAACCTGAATAGGGGATATTAGCAGTATATAAGATTTGAATTGAATTGAATTGTGCTGTGGGTCTTGTGGCAAAATACTTGACGGGGATCATTTTATAGCTGCACGCATGGGTAAAATCTATGCATCTGTTTTTCTCTTGGCAGACTTTATTGAATTTTCAGAGCAAAAGAACACATAGAAGGCCACTTTGAAACTTTTTCTGGGAAATTACCCTGCAATTTGGATACATGATTTGGGGGGGGGGGGTAATTTTAAAAGTGACAAGCAAGAGTTTAGGTAGGCACTTATATGCCACTCTCCACTAGCTTTCCATTTTCTACAGAATCATAGTAACACAGCAAATGGTGGAAGATAAAGACCAGCATGACCCATCTAGTCTGTCCTATAAGGTTATTAGATCAGATTAGACTACACAGTGCAGATGACTTTCCTCCATTCATGAAAGACATTTGTGTTTTGCTTTGAGTGGAAATGCTCTTTAAGTGTTTTTTTTTTTTTTTCTTATGCTGTATCAAGAATGTGGAATGATTTACTGAGAGACCTCAGGTACTTGGGTGATTACTTTTTAATTAGGAAATCTCTGAAAACATGGTTATTTAAACAATACCTTTATTTAGGTAATTGAAAATTGATGCTATATATGTAATTCTCTGGCTTATTACATAAGAACTTAAGGGGAAAGGGAAAAGGGAATGGGACTTGATATACCGCCTTTCTGAGGTTTTTGCAACTACATTCAAAGCAGTTTACATATAATCAGGTACTTATTTTGTACCAGGGGCAATGGAGGGTTAAGTGACTTGCCCAGAGTCACAAGGAGCTACAGTGGGAATCAAACTCAGTTCCCCAGGATCAAAGTCCACTGCACTAACCACTAGGCTACCATACCAAGTAAGAACAGATTATTAGCAGTATCCTGCTTCTAACAGTGGCCAAACCAGGTCACAAGTACCTGGCAGAAACCCAAATAGTAGTGTAAGCCCCACCCCCTGAGAGCCAAATCACACCCTACTTTTGCCCTTCTTAGTAGTCATTGGCCATTACCTCAGGTATGATTTTCTCTCAGAGAACAGTTTCATAGAAAAAGGGGTAATGAAAGGGAAAAGAATGGGTAAGGAAAATAGGGAAATCACAGGGAAGGAATAAGGTAAATGTTTTACTTAGTTGAGATACTTAAATGATACTCAATAACGCAGAATTAAAATCAAACATTTTTTTAATCTCTTTTTTTTTAGTAGCCCTAAACTGACCAGTGTACAAACTAATTAGTACAAAAGGAACAATAAAAGATAAGTATTTTTACATTTTAACTCTCCCTCAACAAGAACCTAAAGTTGGCAACACTATATTCAAGCAAAAGAACTGATACTTTGTGTCATGACTTTTTCCCTCAACAGGTGCTTCAGGACTCAAGACCTCTCACAGGTAAGTAAAACTGAATTTTTTTCCATTTATTTTTCTTAATATCTGTGTCGTCTAAGATTTGTAACAGAGTGGACACCCCGGAGGGAGTGGAAAATATGAAAAAGATCTGCAGAAGCTGGAAGAATGATCTAAGGTTTGGCAATTAAAATTCAATGTGAAGAAATGCAAAGTGATGCACTTAGGGAGTAGAAATCCACGGGAGACATATGTGATAGGCGGTGAGAGTCTGATATGTACAGACGGGGAGAGGGATCTTGGGGTGATAGTATCTGAGGATCTGAAGGCGACAAAACAGTGTGACAAGGTGGTGGCCGTAGCTAGAAGGTTGCAAGGCTGTATAGAGAGAGGTGTGACCAGCAGAAGAAAAGAGGTTTTAATGCCCCTATATAAGTCATTGGTGAGGCCCCACCTGGAGTATTGTGTTCAGTTTTGGAGGCCGTATCTTGCTAAGGATGTAAAAAGAATTGAAGCAGTGCAAAGAATAGCTACAAGAATGGTATGGGATTTGCGTTACAAGACGTATGAGGAGAGACTTGCTGACCTGAACATGTATATCCTGGAGGAAAGGAGAAACAGGGGTGATATGATATAGACGTTCAAATATTTGAAAAGTATTAATCTGCAAATGAACCTTTTCCGTATATGGGAAGGCGGTAGAACTAGAGGACATGAAATGAGATTGAAGGGGGACAGACTCAAGAAAAATGTCAGGAAGTATTTTTTCACGGAGAGAGTGGTGGATACTTGGAATGCCCTCCAGCGGGAGGTGGTGGAGATGAAAACGGTAACGGAATTCAAAAATGCTTGGGATAAACATAAAAGAATCCTGTTCCGAAGGAATGGATCCTCAGAAACTTAGCGGAGATTGGGTGGCAGAGCTGGTGGTGGGAGGTGGGGCTAGTGGTTGTGAGGCAGGGCTAGTGCTGGGCAGACTTCTACGGCCTGTGACCTAAAAATGGCAGATATAAATCAAGGTCAGGTATACACAAAAAGTAGCACATATGAGTTTATCTTGTTGGGCAGACTGATGGACCGTGCAGGTCTTTCTCTGCCATCATCTACTATGTTACTATTGTCAGGATGGCTGGACATACTTAGATTAATATGAAACCAGCTTGACATACTTAGATTAACATTAAACCAGCTTCTGACTTCTGATAACTCCCCCCTCCCTCAGGAATCGAGGATAGCAAATGGACCAAATGTTGCCCAGTTGCCTGTCTCAATTAACATGCCTTTTGTTCTCTCTGTGCATCTGGGAGCAGGGCTCTCTGTGAGAACAAAGGAAGCCAGACAGAGAGGCTCCATAACTAGAGACTTCAGAGGAGAACCTGTGAAAATGGTCACCTTCCTGACTTCAGAAAGCAAACTGGAGTTGGTAAAGGAAAGAGCTGAAATCAAAGGCTGGGAAGAAGATACGTTTTTTGATCTCTTTCTGTTCTTGAGGTATAAAGCAGAAGCACGTGGCTCTGCTCAGGTCACTTCTCTCTTTGCACACACCCATCTCCAGCTGCCAGAGCCGGGGCTCTGGCCCCCCTTTCTTCCCCAGCTCTACCCCAAAGCTTTCTCTCCCAGTGCACATGGCTCTGCTTTCTTAGGCCCTTCTCTCTCTCTCTCTCTCTCTCTCTCTCTCTCTCTTTCTTTCTCTCTGCACACATATACCTCTTCATCCCCACCTCAAGGCTTCCCTCTTTCACTGCACCCCCCCATTCTTACCTGTCTCTCCTTGATTCCCCTCTAAGCCCACATACAGATACAACATTGGAATATTTACCTGTACTAAGTGCTGTGATCCTATATATGCAAATACAATATACTTTCTATATATATCCAAACCCGTGTGGATTGTGTATTCTTTGGGAACCCACTGCCTCTGTGAACTGAACCCGACTGCCTCTACAAACCTACTGCCTCTGTGAACTGGACCTGGGACCATCCCTAGACAACGATTGCTGACAACTATGTTACTATCCAGCTTATAATTGTAAGAGAAAAACACCTATATTTCGACCCAAATCGGGAGATGGGCGTTTTTCTTGAAAAGGCGCCCAAATCGGTATAATCGAAAGCCGATTTGGGCGTTTCCAACTGCACTCCGTCGCGGAAACTAATAAAGTTGATGGGGGCGTGTCGGAGGCGGGACTAGGACGTGGTTATCAGCCAAGGAGAGATGGGCGTCTGTAGCTGATAATTAAAAAAAAAGGCGTTTTTACCGCGATTTTGGGTCACTTTTTTTGGACCCTTTTTTTCTCACGAACAAGTCCCAAAAAAGTGCCCCAACTGCCCAGATGACCACTGGAGGGAATTGGGGATGACGTCCCCAGACTCCCCCAGTGGTCACTAACCCCCTCCCACCAAAAAAAAAAACCCACTTTAAAAACTTTTTTCTCAGCCTGTATGCCAGCCTCAAATGCCGTACCAACCTCCATGACAGCAGAATGTGTTCGATCCTCTCACAGCCTTTCCCTGGGTCAGATGTGGCTCTCGGGTGCACTACAGGGTCACATCAGCATTGCATTGTGGTAGGTGTAGGGTATTGGTCTCCGTGATTTCATTAGCTTCTGTTACAGTCTCACGATGTTGGTAGTTGGTAGGCTCTTCTCCCATGGTGCTTTTCCCCCTGCCTACTGGGTCAGAGTGTGCCCTGTTGTGTTTCCTGTTGTAGTCCATGTGGTAGTGGCCATTTTTGTAAGCCAGTTTTAGTTCCCTTTCCTGTGTTAGCCACGTTAGACAACTTAGTTCTTACCTTGAATGTGGCTGAAAGAGGGCATTGTACAGCATTCTGCCAGCTCTGACCTACTGCTAATCTCAGTACCAGGGAGACTCGTTGCCAGTGGGGCACAACCTCTGCAGTTAACTGTGAGTAAACGTGCTTATTCAAATAAAGGACATTTTCGGAGAGATTAGTCTTCAGGTGTTAACTGGTGTGCCAATGTTATACAGCAGCAACAAGTCCTAGAGGCCTGCGTGTATGCAGGTCCCTGGAGCACTTTTAGTGGGTTCCGCAGTGCACTTCAGGCAGGCGGACCCAGGCCCATCCCCCCTACCTGTAACACTTGTGCTGGTAAATGGGAGGCCTCCAAAACCCACTGTACCCACATGTAGGTGCCCCCTTCACCCCTAAGAGCTATGGTAGTGTTGTACATTTGTGGGTAGTGGGTTTTAGGGGAGGGGGTTGGGAGCTCAGCACTCGTGGTAAGGGAGCTATGCATGTGGGAGCTTTTTCTGAAGTCCACCGCACTGACCTAGGGTGCCCAGTTGGTGTCCTGGCATATCAGGGGGGCCAGTGTACTACCAATCCTGGCCCCTCCCATGACCAAATGGCTCGGATTAGGACGTTTTTGAGCTGGGCGTTTTTAGTTTCCATTATCGCTAAAAAAAAACAAACGTCCAGCTCAAAAATGTCCATTTTTTCGAAAATACGGTTCGGCCCGCCCCTTCACGGACCCGTTCTCAGAGATAAACGCCCATGGAGATAGGCGTTTGCGTTCGATTATGCCCCTCCACGTCTGTCTGTGTTCCACCTTGATATCACAAGTCTTTCTTGACTTCCTTCTGCCTTCTCCTTTCTTTAATGTTGGAGCTCTACAGGTCCTTCTTCTTCTTTGATCTTTAATCCCTGACTTCACCAACTCAAAAAGAAAAACCTTAACTATTTCAGGAAAGTTTTGAAGGTTAGAATCTCTCCTGTTCTCCCTATCTAATTGAAAAAAACAAAAGAAAACAACAAAAAAAAGATAATTGAGGTTTCTGTTAGAACCCTCTCGCAATTTGTTTTCCTCAACAAAAGGCCCTTCAAACACAATCACTCTATTTCTTTTTTTAATACAAATTCAGCTTGGCTATTAAAATTACTTAGCTTTAGTATATTGACAAGATGTGCACCTTCTTTGAACCTACAGAGTATTTTACTTTCTTCTCATTGTGCAGACAAATGAGTTACTTTAAATACCAAGCTTGGTTCCAAATTAACCCTGGTTCCTCAGCCCAGGTCCTGCAATATTGTTAAATTTATTGCAGCCCTCACTTCTCAAATTAGAGATAATGATTCCCTCAGAGGTAGTCTGTCAGCTCTGTTCTAATTGTCTGAGACTGTTCCCTCCATTACCAAAGGCTGCTACACTTTATTGTCCAACCTTTCTTCTTGTGATAATTTTAAAGTTCTCAGGGCTTAAAACTTCTTATCAGAGTCAAATACTTTTGTTTAGATATCTCAAAAGAAGCTTCAGAGACACTGTTTTCAGTAAAACAGTGTTTCCCCACAGTTTAACAGCTTCTAAATTATAATATAACAGGAACATTAACCACGTCATGTCTTGGCATAAACCTTTATATTTCCCTTCATACAACGTTCATTCATTCACCCTGAAGCCAAAATAAAACCGCAGGCTTCACAATACATTAACTAGATAATTACTCTTCCTTCACACACTCAATAAATATTTCAGTTTATGCAAAATGCTTCCTTAAAACTTTGACTGACAGTTGCAAACACACATACGTCTGTCTCAGTCAAGTTGACCCTCTTAACTGTCTAACTCAGCAGTTTAGAACCTGCCCGGGACTCTGACAGAAACCTGTGTGAGGCTCTATCAGCGCACTGAGCATGTGCTACGTTTTAAACTTTGGTTTAAAAATGCCTTCCCCAAATAAACCCCAGCACATATTGACACACAATGGAAAAACTTCTTTTATCTCTCCCTCTCACCTTGTCAGGTAGCAGTTTTAAACATCCTCATGCAATGCTCCATCTTCTGCTGCACCAGCCACCAGCTCTTGTGCTTCTGCAGTCTCTGTGCCATCTGAGACTGTCTCATGAGCAAGCGCACCAAGCCAAACTGGCCTGCACTCACATTGGCCCTCAAAATCTTCAGGAGGCTCTCTGGAGCTCTCCCCATCATCAATCCTCCTTCTCCCGACACCGGCCCAACTTCCCAAAATGGGTTGGTGCTGTCCAGGTCCGATTCTCGGTACTACTGTGCATGAGCAGGAAATGCATGCATGCTCAGAAGTACCATGAGCAGACTTGGCTCAGCCTGCCTCCATCACTCCTCACACAGCCACTGTGCATGCATGAGACACTGCGAACACGCACAGATGACCGGACTCTCCCACCATGGGAACGAAACAGCAGCCTGCCTGCCAGCACAGTGTCGCCCCTTGCAACTCGCAGCACCAAAACCCTGTGGCAGCAACCTCTCTGTACTGCTCCCTCTAGGAACCAGCTCAACCGCGACCCCACTCAGTGGCGTAGCCAGAAGGCAATTTTTGGGTGGGCCAACAGGTTGGATGGGTGGGCAATAGAGTTGCCAACTTTTTTGAAAGAGAGAAAACATCAACCTGATGCACCCATGCTCTGTCCCTACCCCACTCCATACTCAACCTCTACCTCACTCCCCATAACTTCAATGAGGGTTGCAGTGTAGGCTTCAGTGGCTGCAGGCCAATAGAAAGCTAAGGGAAGCACAATAGGCTGCACTCTTCAGCCCCATTGAGCCATGGTCCTCTAACACACATATGGTATTCAAGCCAAACACATTCTGCATCCAGAGAACCTCCAGGCCCTCCACCAACAATGTATACAGAGCACAGCAAGGACATTTTCCCATAAAACTCATTATACAAAGAAATTTTGGTTTCTAGTGTAATCTCAATAGCAGACATTATAAATTAATTTTTAAAAAATCTATAAAACAAAAGTCACTCAGAACCTTAACTTCCAAAAACAAGGATCCTACCTATGAAAGGGAAGTGCCTTAAATATTATAGTGGGGCCCTAAAATACAAATACATTTATCAGGAAAGCTGAATAAGCCAAATTACTACAGAATGCTACATAGAAACTTCATGCTAACAGAATACCTCAGTCACAAATGACAAATACAGAATAAGTGTCCACAAACTCTAGAAATATAAATTAAACAGAAACCCCAAGAAACCAGACCTTGCATGTAGTACAAAACCAGAGAAACAAGAAAGAAAGGCATTTCCTCCTGTGCAAAATATAAAGATAGCACATGCCAGGGATGGTGTTAGGGGTTGCAACTAGGGCAATTATGCTTGGTTCCCTGGCCAGAGAATGCCTGCGTGCTGGAAGCTAAAGGCACAGCCTGGGACTTTGGGGTCCTTTCCTAGATTTCTGTCCTGGACCCCAGCCATGTTTAACATCAGCTCTGGCAAGATGTACATTCCAAATCCAACATATTATATTCACAACACTGAAAATAAAATAATTTTTTGTACCTTTTTGATTTCTGGCCATTTTATTTTTCAAATCATATTGGTCCAAGTCTCTGGTTTCTGCTTCCCTCTGTCTTCGCTTAACTCACTTGTCAGGGTCTCCTGTCTATTTGACAGTTCTTCTTTCTCCATGTCCATCATCCATTTCCCATCTCTGTTTTCCTCTATTTCCTTGTCCAGTATCTCCCCTGTTTTCATATCCTCTCATCCATCATCATTCCTCTGTGCACCTATGCACCCCATGCCCAGCATATCCCTTCTGTGTTCCTATTCTCCCCCTTGTCTGGTATCCCCTCGTGTCCATATACCCCCTCTCCAGTGCCCAGCATTATATCTCTATCCCTTCCTCCGACCCCCCCCCCTTGTCAGGCATTACCCCTCTGTGCCCATATGCCATCCCCATAGAGCCATGCTCCCACCTAATTCCCATCATCTCCCTTCTGTATCTGTATACCTACTACTACTACTACTTAACATTTCTAGAGCGCTACTAGGGTTACACAGCGCTGTACAAAATAAACAGAGAAGGACGGTCCCTGCTCAAAGGAGCTTACAATCTCCCTATGTCCCCTTTCTCCCTCCTCCACACCAATGTGTCCCTCTCCTCTCTGATCCCACCCAAACCAGCTTCTTTTCCTTTCTCTTTCCTTCCCCTTATGTATCTGGCTCTTTCTCCCACTATGGGTTCAGCATTTGACCTCCCCCCCCCTCTTCCTTTGTCCAGCATCTCTCTCCCTTCCCTCTATCCTCTCACATAGGTCCTGCACCTTTCTCCCTTTTCTCCAGCCCTCCTTGCAGGTCCACATCTCTCTCCCTTCAGACATCCCCTGCATATCTAGCACCTCTCCTCCAACCTCACCCCTACATGTCCAGCACCTCTATCCCTTTCATCCAGCCCTCCACTAAATGTTCAGCACCTCTCTCCCTTTCATCCAGCACCCTCTACATGTTCACCTCTCTCCCTTTTATCCAGCCCCCCTACATGTCCAGCACCTCTCCCCTTCACTTCAACACTCTGCATATCCAGCACATCTCCCCTTTCCTTCCAACCACCCTGCATATCCCGCAGCTCTCCCCTTCCCTCCAACCCCCCCTGCAAATCCAGCACCTCTCCCCTTTCCTCCAATCTCCCCCCTGCAAGTCCAGTACCTCTCTCCCTTCCATCCAAACCCCTGCCCTTCGCAAGTCCAGCACCTTTCTCTTCCCTAAAGGCCCCTCCCCTCCCAGTGCCAACACCTCCGCATCTTCCTTACTCCCTCCCTCAAACAAGTCCAGCACCTCACTGTCTTCCTCTCCTGTCCCCGCCACTTGCATTTAATGCTATCGGCGCTGCCACTTACAGATGTGGCATCCTGCTCCTGCACCTCACAGTCTCCCACCCCCGCAGCAGCGCTTGCACTTTGCTATTGGCGCTCCCTGACAGCAACTCACAGACGCGGCGCCGACGTCCTGCTCTGGGGCCTTCCCTCTGCCATGTCCCAACCTGCATAAACAGGAAGTTGCATCAGCACAGCACAGGGAAGGCCCTGGAGCATGATGTTGGTGCTGCATTTGTTGTTGCTGCCAAGCAGCACCGATAACTGCAAGTGCTGCCGAGGGGGTGGGAAACTGTGAGGTGCAGGAGCAAGATGCCGCGTCATGCCGACAGCATTAAATGCAAGCGCTGTGGCGTGGGTGGGAGATGGTGAAGATGGAAAACTCGGAGGTGTTGGGACTCTTCTTCTGGGTGGGCCTGGGCCAGGCCCACCCATAGCTATGCCCCTGCCACACCTCCAGCCACCACAGACAGCAGCAAGAGCCCAGCCTTCACCCGACACCCTAAGCACAAATGGGACCCATGTTTTTTTTTTTTATATTAACCTGCCAGGTTATGGTAGCAACATTCCATGCTACCAATCCCAAGGCAAGCAATGGCTTCCCAATGTCTGTCTCAATAGAGACTATGGACTACGAACCGGCCACCTCTGGATGTCAAGACCAGTGCTCTAAGCACTAGGTCACTTCTCCACTCCACTAAAACAGCTTTAAAAATTATTGTAGCTGGTAAAAACAGCAGTTATAAACCCTGTATTTTGTTCTATTGTTTCTACACTGTTCTATACAATAGAGTAATACATGGCCAAATCTCAGTGAAGATATCCTATTTCCTGATGGGTTCATCTTAACTTGAGTTGTAATCACCCTTGGGAAGCCTGGTGTTAAAAAAAAAAGGAATCTATTGAAATTAAATGAAGTAAAATTAAACTCTCCTTTCATTGGGGCACATGGAATTTTATTATTTATTTATTTGCTACATTTGTACCCCACATTTTCCCACCTATTTGCAGGCTCAATGTGGCTTACATTATATTGCAAAAGATATAGCTATGAACAGAGTAAGAGGTTTGTTCTAAATTAACATATTACTATGTAAGAATTAAGGAAGATATGTCTGTGGAATAATTTACATAACACATAATGAAAAAGAAAAAAATATATGATAATATGGCTAATATAATCAGTTTAGAGGGATTAGTTGGTGGTTGGTTTAGATATAGAATAATCAAGTTTTGAACATGTTTCAGGGACAAATGGTTTTATAAGTCAAAATAAAAAATAAATATTTTGTTTCAGGCAGATCTCTTTTGTTTAAATATGACTAAATGGGCTATTAGCCCCTAATGTAGTGCATTACGTTTCTTACATTTTGTTCTTGTGATGACTTATACTATGCCAAACAGTTAAATATTGTTTTGTGGCTATACATGAGGAATTGTGATATTGAATAAATAAGTATATATTTTTGTTCCTAGTCATACATCCAAAGGTTATATAATCCTTTCAAGAAAGCCAGTTAATCATTTACCTTATTAGTGGAACATAACCACAGAAGGATGGTATGGTTGGATTTTCACTAGAGCCCAGCTAAGGAACAGGTTATTTTGCGTTAGTCTTCACTGGACCAACCTTGCTTTCCTTGTGCCACCACCATTCAGCTGGAAAGGCAGTTTCTTAAAAGATGGAGTGTGAAGGATTTTTTTTTTTACATTTATATCACACATTATCCCAATCAAACTCGGGTTCAGTGTGGCTTATATTTTGAAAATATAATGAGACAAAATAATAGAATTCAGCTATATCATGCGAGTAAGTCAATGGATATGTCTGAAACATTTAACGAAGTTGAGATTAGCATATATTTATTTATTTACAGCACTTATATCCCACAATTTCCCACCCAAGGGTAGGCCCAATGTGACTTACAACAATCTACATAAACATACAGCAGGCAAGGTCAAACAGTTAATGTCCTAGGAGTATAATGGGAAAGGACAGAAGCGAGGTGAAGAAAAAGAGAAAACCCAGAAATCATAGCCATACGTATAGACAGTTATTAAAATATTATCACATGCATACACCAGAACAGACATCCATACACATTGCAAAAGTAAACAACAACTTCTAGAGTACATCCAAAACTTAATTTTTATTTTCTCATTTCCATCTTCCAAAATTCCAGACATCATATGTAGAGATCAGCAGGACCAACAGCAGTCCAAAACAAGCCAGAAACAACTCAGTTTATACCTAATTGTTAAACCACCCTTAGGTTCACCTTTGGGTTTAGAAAGCAAAACCATGTGCATATAAGGATGAATTAAAACAAAGTTTGAAGCAAACGCCCTTAATAGGTAGTACTTGATCGCAATAATGAAACTTACACAGCATATATTTGCAAGAGGGGCAGTACACATAGATGGAGCCCAGACAGAACATGGGCAGTCTCAAACTTATATGCTACTAGACAGTGGCAGTCCTACCATTAGGCCAACTGAGTTGGGGACCTCAGGCAGCACTCTTCCTTTCCCTCCTCCCCATGTTTACCTTATTTTTTCTTTTCCAAAAGGCAGCAGTGGCAACAATTCCCATAGGCTGCCCTGCCGTTGGCACCGCCCTCTTCTCCCTACTGTGGCCCGCATCTTGATATAACTTCCTGTTTCCTTAGAGGCGGGATGCAGTAGAGCAAAGAGGCCAGTTCCGGAAGCACCATGGCAGGGCAGCCTATGGGAATTTCTACCGCTGCCGCCTTTTAGAAAACAAAAAAATGAGATAAACAAGGGGAAGAGTATTGAAGAGCAAAGGGGGAGGTGCCAGACCATGGCCGGTGGGGTCAGGAGCGTCATCTCATCCTTGCTTCAGGTGGCAGATTGCCTTGAGCTGCCCCATACTGTAAGGATCATTATGTGTAAAACAAAATTTGATAGGATTACTCCTTTTCTTTTGACCCTACATTGGTTGCCTATTATGTGGCATGTCAAGTTTAAAATGTTGTGTTTTGCATTTAAAATTTTATATAGAATGAGCTCTTTATACTTGGCATCTCTGTTATCTTTAAGATTATGGTCAAGTCCTGAGAGTCACTTCATGCTAATAAGTTAGATGTTTCTATAATTTTTTCTAGCATCGAACTGTAAGAAATTATTTTCTGCTGTAGAACCTAATTTATGGAATTCTATGCCTTTGAAACTAAGATATGATTATGATTATTTGTTTTTTTTGTAAGTTACTAAAAACTTGGCTGTTTCGTAAATATATTGAGTTTGATTATTTTACTAGGAATATAGGGGCTCTTTGACTAAAGCTTAGCTCGAGTATACAATGGGTCCTGCTGCAGATAACTCGAGCTAAGCTTTAGTAAAAGACCCCTATAATAACATAGCAAGTGATGGCAGATAAAGTCCAGAATGGTCCATCCAATCTGCCCAACAGTCATATTCATTATCAATTCAAGATTAAATCAATAATAAGTGTGATATTATATACTTGTCCATGACCTTTCTTTGGTGTTTCTGCCAAAGAAGTCTGCCCAGATGTCCTTATGTTCCAACTACTTGAGTTGCTGTCAAAGCCCATTCAAGCCAATCTGAATCCATCTTGTCATTTGGGGGGGCACAGACAACAAAAGTCTGCCTGGCACTGTCCTCATATTCCAAATTACTTGAGATTCCGTCAAAGCTCTCTCTACCCATCCTACAACCAGACTGCTATATGAGTGACCCAGATTGTACAAACCAGCCCAGCTCCGGCCTTAGTTGATCCGGCCAGAGTTGCCATCAAGTTTATTTTTTTTTTTATAGCATTCATTTTCTAATTAGAGCTCACCTGTGTTCATCTCAAGCCTTTTCAAAGTCTGCCACATTTTTTCCCTACCACCTCCCTTGGGAGATCATTTCAGGCATCAGCCACCCACTCTGTGAAAAATAATTTTCTGACAATACTTCTGTTATTGCCTCTAATGGCTTTATTTATTTGTTTTTGTATATTTTATATAAAAAATATTTGCTCTTATTTGTTTTTATATCTCTGATGCAATTTTTAGTTAATGGTGTACATTATTTTTATTGTAAACTGCTATGAGTTATTTAATATTGGCTACTGTAAATTATTTTTATTATAAATGTTTTGTTTGGTGATAACAGTATATAAAATCTTGTGTTAGTATTAGTAATAGTATTAACTGGGTGTGTATCTGCAGCACTTAGGAAAAACTTATAGCAGTTGATGTCGCAATGTTAAGCACATATAAATACCCTGTTAGACTAGTAGTTTATAAAGGAAAGTATGTGCCCCTAATCTTTTACAGAATAGGTTCTACCAGGCTCTCTCTGTGCACTTAGGGATCCTTTTACAAAAGCGTGCTAAAAATGGCTTGTGATAGAGTAGGCACGGGTTTTGAATGCAGATTAATAAAGGTGCATCTCTAGTTGAGATAGAAGAGGATATGTCAGGGATCCTTTTTTTTTTTTAAATTGTACAATAGCAGCCAAGAACAATCATGGATAGATAAGGTTATAACATTCACTTCTGGGAGTGGCTCTCCAGAAGACCTCAATTAATGAGAGGGCTAATGACATTTCAAAAATATAAAGAAATTTAGAAATTAAAGCTAAACCACTGCCAAAATAAATTGTACTAGACTGCTTATATCATTACTTGGACAATAATAGCATTCTTTGAGAGAGATGGGGCCCCACAGATACATTAGCAGAGAATCTATTAAGAAACTCCTCCACTGTTTAGGTTCATAACACATATACCCTGAAATTCTATAAATGGCGCTTAAAATGACATGCACAAATTTGAGAGTATACCCAATTTGCATGCAAATTTAATTGAATAACAAGCCAATTACTGCCAATAACTTGGTGCTAATAATCATTTATTGGCACTAATTGGCATTAATTAAAATGTACATGCACATTTTTAGTTGCAGGGATCCATGTGTAAATTTTATATGTGGCTTCAAAAATGGGCTTAGCCATGGGACATCATGGGCGGATCAGGGGCATTCCTACAATATTTCTATGCTGTTATAGAATAAGGAAAATCCACACTTAATTTAGACATGAGGATTTACACCAGACTTTACTTGATATAATTCTTTGTGTCTGGAGTTAGGCGCTAGCTCCCAGATTCTATAAATAGTGACTAAATTTGAGCACGCAAATCAGCATGTGTAGCTAATTTGCTCATGCAACTTAATTATTTAACAAGCTAAGAAATGCTGTGAATTGTCCAATAAGAAGCAATTATCAGCACTAATTGGCATTAATTAGATTTATGTGCACAACTTTCTAAGCCTATTCTGTGAATGTGAATTCTTAATGCAAGGATCACAAAAGGGGGTGTGGTCATGAGAGAGGCATGGATGAGTCATAAGTGTTCCTAAAAAGTATGCACAGTGTTACAGAATATGCCTGATCTGTGCCTAAATGAGCAATGGGTATTTACACCAGGTTTATTTGGCATAAATGGCTGCACCTAAATTTTAGTCATGAGATGGCCTCTACACATATTCTACAAACCATGCCTAACTTTAGGCAAGGTTTATAGAATGCCACTAAGTGAGATTTTTTTCAGTGCCAATTTTTTTGGCACTATATATGGAATCTGTCCCTAAGCATATTCTATAAACGGCACCTTTCAGTGCATTATATAGAATAGCGCCTACCACATTATTTTTTGGTACTGATTTTGTGGTGCTATTCATAAAATGTAGTCTATAGTGATTCTCTTCATGTTTAATTAAATATTTGCATGAAATATGAAGGAAAACAAAAGCAGCTCAGAGGCCAAAACCTCCTCATCTAGGAAAAGAAATTGCTTCCTCTTATTCAATATCCTATGATAAAGAGTGGGAAAACCCCACACCTTATCCATAAATAACATATCCTTATTACAATTAAACTCTATGAGGGTGAAATCACTTTCAAGAATTGTACTTTCTCCCTGTCCAGTGGACTTTCCGAAATTCAGGTTAGGTTTAAACTATCCAGTCATCATCTCTCTTGTTTGTAATCCACATCTGCTCCACTATATAGGAAAATCATTCTGGATGAATGGCTCAACAGGCATATGAAGACTATCAATTAGATAGTGATATTAGATTGAGGGGAATTATGATCCTTAAGTTTATTATCCTTACATCATTTTCACTGGTATCCTGAGCAGTAGCTTTTACTAGCTTTTGCAAGTTATCAGCTTTTTGTTTCAGTGTTTCAATTTGCACAACATCTTCAGCAAAGGTTTTCTCCTGAGTTAGGACCCAGGTATGTCAATCCACAGATACAGCATCCATATTAATCAAACCATTCAAAACTGAATTCGTTAAACAATATACAGTAGCAATTTGGGTTACTAATAAAGTTACTCTTTCTGGCTTCTGTATGGGGCTCTTTGCTACAGCAATGAGTCAGAGTTCTGTATGGGGAATCAGTGATTGTGCCCCTAGAGAAGAAAGCAGGTGGTAATCTGACCCAGCCCCTCCCTGGGGAAGTAGTAGCCTCTCACTCTCCATTGGAACCTTGCAATGCCTTACTGCAAAAGCCTCAGTGCTCCCTTCTAGAGTTCCATCCTGCTGAAACCTCTCCACCTAAGCACATAATTAAAGGTCCATCAAGCCCAGTATCCTGATTTCAACAGTGTCAATCCAGGTTACAAGCACCTGGCAAAATCCCAAGAGAGTAAACATATTATATGCTGCTTATACCAGGAATAAGCAGTGGGTTTTCTAAAGTTCACCTTAATAATGATTTATGGACTTTTCATTTAGATTTGTTTAAACATTTTAAAATCCTGCTAAGCTAACTGCTTTTACCACATTGTTTGGCAATGAATTCCAGAGCTGAATTACACATTGAGTAAAGAAATATATTCTCAGATTTATTTTAAATTTACTACTTAGTAGCATTATTGTGTGCCCCCCCTAACTCTTGTATGTTTGTAAAGAGCATAATAAGCAATTCACGACTACCTGTTCCACTCCACTCATTGTTTTATAGACCTCTATCATATCTCCCCTCAGCCAAATTTTCTTGAAGCTGAAGATCCCTAGCCTCTTTAGCTTTTCCTCATAGGGAAGTTGTCCCATCTCCTTTACCATTTTTGTTGCCCTTCTCTGCACCTTTTTTAATTCCACCATATCTTATTTGAGATGCGGTGACCATAATTGCATACAATATTTGAGATGTGGTCATGTTGAAGGTAAATGAGATACAAAAAAGTATATAGCTTCCAGATAGAGCAAGCCCATGGAGACCTTGGCAACAGAGTCCGTGCCATTTTGGATTTCTGCCACAGCTTCACTTTTATCAATTGCTTCACTATTTCCGATTTTAATGTGCTTTGATATATTTTGAAAAAGAACACACATTATTAACTAAGTAAATGCACAAATAATGCATATTTTGCTACATCACATGATATAAAAGAGCTTGTTGGGAGGTGTTATGATGTAGTAGTTATATAGAGACAACTTTCAAAACAAGGTGTAAAATCCGTGAGTACTTTGCAGCTGGAAACTCTGCTTGGATTTTCAGAAGGGAAAGTCCTCTCCTCTTTGAAAGTTCTTCAAAGATACTTCTGGGGTAAAGAGTGTTTACCTATTTTGTATGGGCTAAGTTAAGCTGAATAATAACATGCATACATTTGAAAATGCAGTGTACATGTGCTATTTTCTAATTCAGTTCAAATCACATTTTCAGGAATGCCTTCCCCATTACTTCCCCGTTTAGCTAGGTTATGAATGGACAGTTTTCAGATGGCCCTTTTATCTGGTAATTTTGTATATTCCTGAATAAATAAGTTTTGAAAAATGCCCTGATTATATTATCCTTAGAATTTAACAGGAGTGGTAAGGTTGCCAATTCAGAAAGTCAAATCCATAACAGAAGTTTAATAGACTAATGGAATGGTCCATTCTTTAAATACTTCGCTCCAAAAAATAACCAAAATACAGAAAAAGCCCAGTAACAAAGAGTACCATTCTTTAAATAGACAGGACACCTCCACGTTTTCCCATTCACCTACAATCATTTGTAAAGCTGTTAATGATCAAAACATGCCTATTCATAAAACTAAATTCTGTACTAAGCACATAAGAATGTTGAATATTAAGACTGTTGTTACTCTTGACTACAGAGAGCCCAAATAAAACAAAATGCTAGTTTAAAAGACTTTCAGGGCCAGATGCACTAAACTTAACGAGCCGTGGTTTTTAAACTGGTTCTAGCCAGTTTAACGTGCAAGTAGTAAACCGGGACATGCACAAAAGGGTTCTCTGAGCCATTTTCCTGTCACGGTAGCAGCTAACGAAAACGGAATGCAAATGAGCAAATTACTATTATAATGTGTATGCGATGCGATGCACTTCCATTTTCCGATCCCCTTACTGTGGAAAACCTAACGTGAGGTCTGCACCTCTCGTTGGGGCTGCTGTGAGGGAATCGGAAGGGGGAAAAAAAAAACATACAAACCTTACAGCTGTCTTTTCTTTTTTTTTTTGGCTATTTTCCTGCTCAGACCTCCCCGGAAAATTCTTGCAGGGCTGAACAACACCTATTAGCGAGCTCCAAAATACGTCTGAGAAGGACAAAAATCTGGAAAAAAAAAGTCCAAGTGTTCATCATGGACGTCCTTCTAAAGTGCCTAACATGGAGTGGCCTAGTGGTTAGGGTGGTGGACTTTGGTCCTGGGAAACTGTGGAACTGAGTTCAATTCCCACTTCAGGCACAGGCAGCTCCTTGTGACTCTGGGCAAGTCACTTACCCCTCCATTGCCTCATGTAAGCCACATTGAGCCTGCAATGAGTGGGAAAGTGTGGGGTACAAAAATAAACAAAAAAGGCAGGCCTGTGTTTGCAGCTTTCTCCAAGTGAACAGCTACTACTTATTTTCTTTTGGGGAGGGAAAGAAAAACCTAAAGATCACTTGTTGGCATGCAAAATGGTTACACAGAAGCTATAATCATTGCTTTAAAAGTTGAAGGAAGGAGCTTAGATTTGTCCCCCTTCCTCATCACCAGTTGAAGCTCCTTGAGAGGGCTAATGGACGATTGTGAGCTCCCCCCCCCCCCACCCCGCCACGGCCACTCCAGGTGCTTTGCCTGCTGACAAACAGTGCAGTAGCCAGAGCCCAGTGGAGATGCCCCTGCCCTCCCTCTGATTAGTATTCTGGTGGGATGGGTGCCAGGGCAGATGACCAATCAGGCATGGACAAGCTATTTATTGCAAAAGCGATTTGGTGCTGTTGAAAGGAGAGGGGTTTGCTGAACCGGTAATGAGGGCTGGAGGAGCTCGGGCTCAGCAGCAGTAATCAGCCTGTCAATGCTTTTTAATGAATCGGGGATTGGGACATGCAAGGGCATCCAAATCAAACTATTTGGACGTCCCTTTCGATTATGCCCCTCCAGTTCTCTTTCAGACAATCACAGCACATTTAGCTGTCAGCTAAATGTGCTGTGATTGACTGAGAAACCTGGAGGGACATAATCGAAAGGGACATCCAAATAGTTTGATTTGGACGTCCTCACACGTCCCGATTCTCTCCGGCGGTGGTCATAAGAAAAACGCATCCAAGAAGGATGCCCATCAAAAAAATCTGTAAAAAAAACAAAAAGTCCAGTGCTCGTCAGGGACAACCTTTTCTGTATGTGAAGCTGTCTTTGGCATGCAGCATAACGATTGACTGCTCCTCGCATGTCCAGCTAGCTGACTGGCTTCCAAGCAAATCACGTGCAAATGAGCTAACAGCGAGCAGCTCCTTTGCATGCAATTTCCTTCATACAAGGGAAGGGTTCTTCCGTGGAGTTTAGTGCATCCAGCCCTTAGTCCACATAATGCTTTTGTACTAAAATAAGTTGAGGCTAGAACAAAAGAATTATGTGGACTGAATGTCCTTTAACACTAGTTTTAGAGTTTGGCTTCTAGAAAAAAAATGCAGCTCCTAGACTACACGTAAAAATGATTCATTACATTTTTAGACCTTTGTGGGAAAGACAGAACAACTGTGAAATGACACAGTTTCTTAATCAGATCAATTTACTCAGCAAATAGTTACAACATTAAACAGATGAGGAACATCAGAAGGTAGAAGCCATTTATTTCACTCCAGAGACCCATCACAGCACTTACAGTTTGATTGAAGATACTTGATATCGGATGGGAAGAGGATTCATATGGTGTTACCTCAGGAGAATCTGGAGATGAGCTATTTGGGAAGAGTGGTTTCTAACTGAACTACTAAAGCATGTGTTTATCACAACCTGCACTAAATGAAATGTCACAGTGTATGAAATTCCATATCAAAATTAACAGTATTTCAAACATTTGACACAAAAATTTAGAGAATAAAACAGAAACCTATTTTAATGAAAGAATTGCACATTGGTAAATGTCATGAAAAATTAGGGCCCCTTTTACCAAGCTGTGGAAAAAGTGGGCTGGAGCTAGCATCGGCGTCTGTTTTACATGCGTGCCAAGGCCCCCTTTTACCGCAGCTGGTAAAAGGGAAGTCTCACCTTCCTGCAGGAAATGGCTGTGCAGCAAGTAAAGCACTTGCTGCACAGCCATTTCGGGGGGGGGGGGGGGAGCCCTTACTGCCACCCATTGAGGTGGCGGTAAGGGCTCCTGCATTAACTCTGCAAAAATTAGGCAGTGCCTACTGCTGGGTACACTCTGGCGCTACAAAAATAAATACATTTTTGTAGCACCAGAAATGATGGCACACTAGGGGTGGGAAGTACTGCTGGGCTGCTGCGGTAGCCCGGAAGTACTTCCTGTATAGCGAATTGTAAGCCCGCATTGGGTTTACCACCGCTTAGTAAAAGGAGTCCTTAGATGCTTCTTCAGGTCACAGTTAAGTACAAAGCCATGTTTAGTGCTAAATTTCCATCTTACAAACCATCTTCAATTCATTAGCAATGTGTCAGAACCCTAAACACATAAAAGAAGATTTAGAATTCACACATGTAGATCAGGTTATGGAGAATTCACACAGTATTTTACAAGATGCAAAACTAAGGACTCCTTTTACAAAGTGGTACTACCAATTAGTGTGCACTGGAATGTGAAGAAGCTCATGGGAACTGAAAGGACTTCTTCACATTTAGTGCATGCTATATCGGTAGCACAACTTTGCAAAAGGAGACCTTAGTCTCTTGTAAAATACCTGCAGGGCAGCACATGTAAATCTTTCCATCTATTGAGAGCAGTGATTTTAGAAAACTGCACATGGGAAAAACAAACTTTGAACCCCCCTCCCATACACACATGTGTGTGGGAGCAGCGTTCTAAAATTGCAACCATCACTGTAGAGGGCCCCAGTCTCTGTGTAGCCTTGAGTCCCCTCCTCACAGCAAACTCACAGAGCCAGCATCCCCTCCCACCCAATGCAACCCATAAGGTGGCTCAAACCCAAGACCCCCCCCCCCAGCCCCACCCCTTCATCCCTTCCCCAGCTTAAGGGCGTCTCCGGAGCCTACTGTTTTGGGATCAATGTCCAATTGCTCCCACTGTTGACAACCCTGGGTTCAAAATGGATGCCAAGACCTCTAGCCGTATTCATGCTGTGTTATCACTAGGTATCAGGCTTCCTTATGGTGATACCATGCAATTACCACTAGAGTTCTATGCAGCCATTTTTGAACCCAGGATCATTGACAGTAGGAGCAAGTGGGTGACACGTCTTCTCCACTAGACACAAAGGACCCCTGGTAAGGCTGAGGAGATGTTTGAGGGGTAGGATGAGGCTTAGAATGTTCATGCCACCTTGTGTGAGAGGGTTGCTCTAAAGGGAAGTGTTAATGCTGTCCTGGAGGCAAGGGAGGGATTGCAGCATGGGGGGGGGGGGGGGGGATGTGACATTGTAGGGGGGAATGGCTGCTTTGGGTGAGGGGGAGTTAGGAGAATCAGATGTCAGGAGATAATCTGAAGTGCTAGATGTTGGAGGAGACAGTCAACATTTACAGCTGTCCTTTACTGCAGGCATTTATATGTGACTTGGGGCAGCTGTAAATGCTGATATCTATCTTTCCATACAGATGTGGATTCACAATTTGAAATAGGGGATCCACATATGTATTGTAGCTCCCCAGAATTCTCCCTCTCCCCACTCTACTCATGCCCTCTCTCCAAAATGTAAACATATAAGCCTCTTCACATGTAAATGGCCCCTTAGTGAAATGCCATTAATAGTTGTAGGCATGTCTACATGTGTAAAAGACATTATTTATATATTGTGATGCTTATAAAACAAGTATCATAATGAGATGGAAATATATGTTTTTTACATTTTTTTTTTTTTTAATAAACTTCAAATTACAAGTCAAAAAATCTACTTGTACTAGAAAGCTGAACCCCACCCCCCACAAACAAAACAGAAAAAGAAAATTAATCCTTTTCTATAAAAATAAATATCATCCAGCTTAAGTCCACAATAATGGGGAGATCTAATATTAATGATGGAGGTTACGAAAAAAAAGCAAAAATGTATAATATGTTAAAGGAAAAAACAGACCCTAAACAGATTATAAAGAACAGCTGTTTCATTAAACCGCTTTAGCAGACCCACCCAAGAAGCCCTTTGCAGACAACCTTCTAATAACCAGACATAAGTCAGATATGATGGTTCCCAGAAAACATACTTGTTAAGCTGAAAATGTATAATCTATTGGCAAGAAAACTTTAGATAAAATGATACACCCAAAGGAAAAAATTCCAGTCTAAGTAATAATTGCTTTTGCCTTTTTTGAGTTTCACATGATATTTCCATGAAAATCAAATATTTTCCCATAAATGGCTTCTCTTTAGATCTAAAATAATACTTAAAGAATAAACCTTTTTCAATTCTATTAATAAAAGTCACTACCAGTGTTCCACAAGAATTTCCAGATGTATCTGTCACCTCTCTAGCTTCCTGAGAATGCACCATAATATTTATTATTAGGCAACTGATTTCCACATCTACAGTATATGCTGGTAAATAATATGCCTGCTTTACAGTTGGCATTGACTCCTGAGTTATCTGTAGAACTTGTAGAAGACATTTTTGATCATTTCGTTAGGTGATACATTTACAACTCAAGGAAAATTCAAAAACCTTAGGTTAGTGTTTCTAATAGCATTGTCAAGAGTTTCTAATTTAAATAGAACAGCAGACAAATCAGCCATGCATGTCATTTGAAGTAATTGCAACTAAGAAACAGCTTATGGAGTGGAGGAGTAGCCTAGTGGTTAGTGCAGTGGACATTGATCCTGGGGAACACAGTTCAATTCCCACTGCAGCTCCTTGTGACTCTGGGCAAGTCACTTAACCCTCCATTGCACCCTGATACAAAATAAGTACCTGAATATATGTAAACCACTTTGAATGTAGTTGCAAAAATCTCAGAAAGGGGATACATCAAGTCCCATTTCCCTTTCCCTTGTTGCAATATTTTATCTGTTTCAGCTGAGAAATTAAGTTTAGATAGCGAAGATCATGTTGAGTTACTATCCAGCTTATTTTCGAAAGAGAAAGACGCCCATATTTCGACCCAAATCTGGAGATGAGCGTCTTTCTCCCGTGGGTGCCCAAATCGGTATAATCGCAAGCCGATTTTGGGCGTCTTCAACTGCAATCCGTCGCGGAAATGGCCAAAGTTGACGGGGTGTGTCAGAGGCATGGTGAAGGTGGGACTGGGGCGTGTTTATCGGCAGAGGAGAGATGGGTGTCCTCGGCCGATAATCGAAAAAAGAAAGGCGTTTTTAGCGCAAAGTTGGGTCACTTTTTTGGACCCTTTTTTTCACGAACAAGTCCCAAAAAAGTGCCCTAAATGACCAGATGACCACCGGAGGGAATCGGGGATGACCACCCCTGACTCCCCCAGTGGTCACTAACCCTCTCCCACCCAAAAAAAAACAACTTTAAAACTTTTTTTTCCAGCCTGTATGCCAGCCTCAAATGTCATACCCAGCTCCATCACAGCAGTATGCAGGTCCCTGGAGCAGTTGTTAGTGTGTGCAGTGGACTTCACCCAGGTGGACCCAGGCCCACCCCCCCACCCCCACCTGTTACACTTGTGGTGGTAAATGGGAGCTCTCCAAACCACCCCCCAAACCCACTGTACCCACATCTAGGTGCCCCCCTTCAGCCATAAGGGCTATGGTAATGGTGTAGAGTTGTGGGCAGTGGGTTTTGGGGGGGATTTGGGGGGCTCAGCACCCAAGGATAGGGAGCTATGGACTTCAGAGGTAGTTAACCTTTTTTTTAATTCTTACAAGTGCCCCCTAGGGTGCCCGGTTGGTGTCCTGGCATGTGAGGGGGACCAGTGCACTATGAATCCTGGCACCTACCACCACCCAATGCCTTGAATTTGTTCGTTTTTGAGCTGGGCACCTTTGGTTTCCATTGTCGCTGAAAAACGATACCGCCCAGCTCAAATCTGCACAAATCCGATGCATTTGGCTGTCACAAACCATATTATCGGAAAAAAGATGGACACCCATTTTTTTCAAAAATACGGTCTGTCCCGCCCCTTCACTTACCCATTCTTGGAGATAGACGCCCATGGAGATGGGTGTTCGATTATGCCCCTCCTTGGGGCTCATTTTCAAAACAGAAAAATGTCCAAAAAGTGGCATAAAGCTGCAGATGAACTTTCCCCCCCCCCCCCCCCCCCACTAAACATTCAAATCGCTATTTTTTAAACCCATTTTAAGACAGTTTTCTACGTACTTCATATGCAGTGTGTCTAAATCACAAGGCAGTATGATGGGGGCAGCATTTGGATGTTCCCAAAACTTGGACATTTTTCTGCCGTAATAAGTACATAAGTATTGCCATACTGGGAAAGACCAAAGGTCCATCAAGCCCAGCATCCTGTTTCCAACAGTGGCTAATTCAGGTCACAAATACCTGGCAATATTCCAAAAAAAAACAAAACATTCTATACTGCTTATCCCAGAAATAGTGGATTTTCCCCAAGACCATTTAATAATGGTCTATGGACTTTTTCTTTAGGAAGCCGTCCAAACCTTTTTAAAACTTCGCTAAGCTAAGCGCCTTTACCACATTCTTTGGCAACGAATTCCAGAGTTTAATTACACATTGAGTGAAGAAACATTTTCTCCGATTTGTTTTAAATTTACTACATTGTAGCTTCATCGCATGACCCCTAGTCCTATTATTTTTGGAAAGCGTAAACAGACGCTTCACTTCTACCCGTTCCACTCCACTCATTATTTTATAGACCTCTATCATATCTCCCCTCAGCCGTCTTTTCTCCAAGCTGAAGAGCCCTAGCCGCTTTACCCTTTCTAAATAGGGAAGTTGTCCCATCCCCTTTATCATTTTCGTCGCCCTTCTCTGCACCTTTTCTAATTCCACTATATGTTTTTTCGAAAGGGATCGTCGGCGATCTTCCGACACAAATCGAGAGATCGCCGGCGATCTCTCAATCCCGGCCAAATTGGTATTATCGAAAGCCGATTTTGGCCGGCCCCGATTGCTTTTTTGTTGCGGCACCGGCCAACCTTCAAGGGGGCGTGTTGGTAGGGTAGTGAAGTCGGGAAGGGGGGTGGGGCTGGGTTACGAGATGGCCAGCTTCACCTTGTTATGAAAAAAAAGGCCGACTCGAACGAGCATTTCGCCGGCTGGACTTGGTCCATGTATTCTTAGGACCAAGTCCCAAAAAAGAGCCCCAACTGACCAGATGACCACCGGAAGGAAGCAGGGATCACCTCCCCTTACTCCCCCAGTGGTCACCACCCCCCTCCCACCCAAAAAAACAATTAAAACATTTTTTACCAGCATGTATGCCAGTCTCAAATGTCATATCCAGCTCCCTGACAGCAATATGCAGGTCCCTGGAGCAGTTTTTAGTTGGTGCTCTGCACTTCAGGCAGGTGGACCCAGGCCCAACCCCCCCTACCTGTTACACTTGTGGTGGTTAATGTTGAGCCCTCCAAACCCCCCCAAAACCCACTGTACCCACATGTAGGCAGTGGGTTTTGGGGGGATTTGGGGGCTCAGCACACAAGGGAAGGGTGCTATGCACCTGGAAGCTAATTTTGTTTTTCTTTTAAGATTTTTTAAGTGCCCCCTAGGGTGCCCGGTTGGTGTCCTGGCATGTCAGGGGGGCCAGTGCACTACAAATGCTGGCTCCTCCCATGGCCAAATGCCTTGCATTTCGCCGTGTTTGAGATGGCCGGGTCCGGTTTCCATTATGGCTGAAAATCGGAGCCGGCCATCTCATCTAAACCCGGCGATCCGCCGGCGATCCTATTCTAAACCCGGTGAGCGATTTGGCCGGCGCCAAGCGTATTTTGAAAATACGTTTGGCTCCGCCCGCTTACGGCACCGGCCCCGAAGATGGCCGGCCATCGATTTCGCTGGTGCCATTCGATTATGCCCCTCTTGGTCTGTCCCAGTATGGCAATACTTATGTACTTATGAATTACATTTTTCAAATGATCTTTCCTCTGTATATTCTGATCATACATACAGAAAGCACATATACAAATGAAAGCATGTACACATACATATGCCAATGTAAAAACACATATGCACAGGCACACACAAAAATGCACACTCCTCCCAAACCAACATAAACATGCATGCATTTACCTGCAGAAGCGTTTTAAAGAATTCCATGAGCCATGTTCTATATGCTTTCCCCACTTATTGAATATTAGTTTCCTTATACGTACTTCTAGGTGATAAGGCCTTTATTGTCGACAGCACCCCTTCTTTTTTCTGTTGGATCCTCTTTTCATATTGGGGGCTAGGAAGAGGGTAGGGTAGATAGTCCCAATAGGAGCCATTCCAAAATCAATATTTGTATTTGTCTTTATGTTTGGTGCTATTTGATTACCTTAGTTCAAGTTCAAATATGTACTCATTTAGTTTGTGCAAACTCATACATTTAAATTAAAAAACAAAACAAAAACGTAAGAGTCAGTTTTCAAAATGATCCAGTCCCTACATAGACAGATGGTTTGACTCCCCAGGGTGAAAATGCTCTCACTTAGTGACTAAGCATTAGCTACTCAAATTATAAGCATTCCAGTTATAAGAGACCAGCTTATTCAGCCATGTCGGTGTACAGTGATAACTGGCTTAAATCCAGCCAACTAAGTTTAGCAGGCATGATACAAATGACTTTTCAGCCACAATGTACAGTAACTGGTTCTTTGAAATTTGCCCTTTTAGTTCATAATGTATTATAGAAACAATTTCTTGCACAGTGAAAATGTGTACACTTGGCATCCATTTGTCAACAAATGATGGTGGGTCTACCGCAGCAAGTCTAAGTTTTCTTCCTCTTGTGGCCCATCACAATGATAAGAGGAAAGCATAGACTTTGAGGATCCTGTACAAAAAGACGGGCTCCTTTGCTCTGATCCAAGTAACCATTTTCAATCATGAAGTTGTTCAGTGGATGACACAAGACCTCCATGCTAACCAATTCCTTGCAAAAACCTCCCTGCCCCTATTTCTACTGAATAAGTGAAGAAGGGAGTTGGATGGGATGTGTCTCATATCCTGTTTCCAAACTTCTTTAAAGTACAGTTCATCAATCACAAGGGATATGCAGGCAAAATATTTTAATTTCATTTACATTTAGGGTTAGATTCTATATCTGGCACCTAAAAAATCAGTGCTGAAAAAAACAACCATGCTTAGCGCTATTCTATAAATCTCATCTAACTAAAACCAGGTGTAAATACACACATCTTATTAGGCACAGATTGGGCATAATCTGTAAGAGTGCATTTAAGAATGCCCATGGCTTTACATTGCCCCTCCTGTGCCCATGCCCCCTTTTGAGATTTGCATGGTCTGATTTACGTGCATCACTTTATAGAATATGCTTGGCGAGCTATGGACCCCTTTTACAAGGTGCACTAGCGTTTTTAGCGTGCACTAAATGCTAGAGATGCTCATATATTCCTATGGGTGTCTCTAGCATTTAGCATGTGCTAATTATTAGCGCATGCTAAAAATGCTAGTATGTCTTTGTAAAAGACCCCTCCCCCCTTTGTGCATAAATCCTAATTAGTGCCAATTAGTACCAATAATTGCTTGTTAACATCCAATTATCTGTGCTGATTGTCTTGTTAAGAAATTAAGTTCCATGTGTAAATTGGCTGTTCGCTGATTTGCATGCAGACCTTTAGTCGCCATTTATAGAATCCGAGGGTTAGTGTGGTTTTTAAAAACATTTTTCAGCACAATATTCAAATGTAAAGCCCCTGAGCCTGCCCATCCACTGATATTTAGCAGCTCTTAACCAGACTGTGCTGTGAAATATCATTTATAGACCTTCATCATATCGCCCCTCTTCTCATATCTCATCATATCTCTTCTCCAAGCTGAACAGCCCTAGCCTCTTTAGCCTTTCCTTATAGAGAAGTTGTCCCATCCCCTTTATCATTTTTGTCACCTTTCTCTGTAACTTTTCTGATTCGACTATATCTTTTTGAGATGTGGTGACCAGAACTGCACACAGTATTCGAGGTGTGGTCACACCATGGAGTGATACAAAGGCATTATAACATTCTCAGGTTTGTTACACTTGTGGTGGTAAATGTGAGCCCTCCAAAACCCACCCGAAACCCACTGTACCCACATATAGTGCCCCCCTTCATCCCTAAGGGCTATGGTAGTGGTGTACAGTTGTGAGGAGTGGGTTTTAGGGGGGGTTGCGGGGCTCAGCACCCAAGGTAAGGGAGCTATGTACCTGGGAGCAATTTGTGAAGTCCAATGTAGTGCACTCTAGGGTGCCCGGTTGGTGTCCTGGCATGTGAGGAGGACCAGTGCACTACGAATGCTGGCTCCTCCCATGACCAAAGGGCTTGGATTTGGTCGTTTTTGAGATGGGCATCCTTGGTTTCCATTATGGCCGAAAACCGGGGACAACCATCTCTATGGTCGACCATCTCAACATTTAGGTCGACCATCTCTAAGGTCGACCTAAATGTTTGACGTCCCTGACCATATTATCAAAATGAAAGATGGACGTCCATCTTGTTTCGATAATATGGATTTCCTCGTCCCTTCGCCAGAACGTCCTTAGAGATGGACGCCCCCTGAATTTGCTCTGGAAGGAAGGTGCAGGGGGTTTTTGCTTCTTTCGCGGCCTTCGAGCCGTCGATTACGATGGGAAAGCGGAGGGGAAAGGTGAAGGAGCTCCCCTCAACTCCTGGAACCTCTTCGTCGATGAAAGGAGGAGTGCGGCCAATAAAGCCGAAGTCTCTCGTTCCTGGGTCCCGCTCATATTTGCTGTAGTCTGCCCCTCTAGCAGCGCTGGCTTCACCCCTCCGGTGTCCTTTCCTGCACAGGCTGCTGCAAACAACTCACTCCCCAGTTGTCATGGTGCCGTGCGTTCCACGGTGCTCAAGGAAACCCTGTCGCCGCTCTCCATTGACGTCTGCGCGTCGATAGCTGCAGAAGGAGTTGAGGCACTCAAAGGTCCTGTTTGCATCTTCGGAAACTGCACGCACTCCTCCATGCAAATTATGATTAAAGAAAATACTGATGATATTAAAGTTCTTTCAGAAGCCGTTCTGATGCAGGCACAGGTGACTGCGCAGCAGTCCTCTAAAATGGAAAAAGTGGAATCTAAAATTTTAGAAATGGGGACTTTAGAAGCAGCCTTGGTTAAGGATAATAATTTTCTTCATAAACGTTTAAAATACCTGGCAAACCAGGCTAGAAGACTTAACTTAAGGCTTCTCAACTTCCCCAAGTCTCCTCTAATTCCTCCTTTGGAGATGGTGAGAAAATATATGATTGAGATTCTAGGGATGGATAGAGACTCATTGCCTCCCATTACGCATGCCCAATACATCTGGAACCCCAAGGGGAAGTTAGGAGAGTCCCCCTTGCAACTAATGGGAGAAGCAATGAACCTTACTTCTTTCCTGGAAAACTTGTTGGAAGTTATTACCCATAGGACTACTATGTTGGTCACCTTTGTGTTGGAGCCAGACCGGAATGCTGTTCTAAGACTTTCCTTAAGACATTTAGAAAGACTGTTTATGGGTTCTAAGATCAGAATTTTTCCTGATCTTTCTAGGCCAACGCAGATGAGACGGAGGGCCTTTTTGGCGCTGCGCCCCAGAGTCGAGGCTGTAGGCGCAAATTTTGTTTTACGTTTTCCTTGTATTTGTAATATATTGCTAGAGTCTAAACAGTATCAGTTTATGGACCCAAAGCAGCTTAAAGATTTTCTAGATGCAAGAGTTGAGGTGAATGTTGTATGCCCTCCCTGAATAGCAGGCTGGAGTTAGTCTTACAGAGGTAGCAATTGTGCCTTTTTTTTCCCTTTATATTGTATTTCTAAAGTCTTGGATCCAGATTTTTCTTTAATAATTTTCTTTTTTCCTGTAAAATTTAATGTGGATTGCAATGTCTCATTATTTTGTGAGATTTTATAAAATTTGAATAAAGGATTTAAAAAAAAAAAAAAGAGATGGACGCCCTTAGAGATGGTCGTCCCCGTTCGATTATGCCCCTCCACGTATCATTGGCAAATTTAGGGTCTCTTTTAACAAACTGTACTAGTAATTTCCAGCATGACAATGCTGACAAAGCCTATTCACTTTGAATGGCTTTGTAGGCTTTGTCAGCATTGCCGCATCGGAATCGCTAGCGTGGTTTGGTAAAAGATGACCTTAATTACCTCACTAGTTATTCCTATTTCTAGATCATTTATAAATATGTTAAAAAGTAGAAATCCCAGTTCAGACCACTGTGGAACCCCACTATCTAACCTTCTTCATTGAGAATACTGACCATTTAACTCTATTCTCTCTCTATGAGCTAATTTATGGCTGATAGAGATATTCTAATTACATTTCTATCCTCCCAATTAGTTCAAGGGCTTTTAAATCATAGATCAGACCAGAGGTGGGTGTGAGGTAATTAAAGTCTAAACTGAGGTTTCCTAGGACTATTAGCTGTGCCTTATACTGATACTAAGGTAACTTTAAAATAGTCCCTTCAAACTGTAACAGAAAACTTAAATGCTAAAAACTATTCCTTAAACTGCCTGTGCTAAATGATCAGATTAACTTAAAATAAAGTCATGGGAGTTACCTATTTAACTCTAAGCCTACCTTTTCCCAAGTTTAAAAGCAATTTCCCAGAAAATACTTACCAGTGAAGTTTCCTCCCTCTCTGGAAGTCCTCTCCCACTTTCATTCAGGAAAGTGGGAGGAGAAGACTGCAATGGAGACATAAGAGGCAGCATCAGGGGTCTTTTGTAAAAGTCTGTGGGTAGGGAATCCCTTTTATATGTATATTTTTAGTTGCACTAAGATTAAACAAAGGAAGTAAATTAGAGAGTACAAAAATAAACCTCGTGTTAAATGGCTATATTCATTCAGACAATGTTTGACTTAGAAGGTTGTGTTTGGTCTAGCTCCCTTATATTTGACTAATCATTTTGTCTTTTCAACTTCAGTGAGAGACTCAAGAACTTGCAATGTATTCAGTTATCCTTCTTTAAAGGGTAGAAAGAGGTTCAAATTATTGAAGAATCTCTTAGCTTTCCAAATGGCAAGATTAGATAAAACTATTTTGAATGTTATGCTTTCTGTTTTGGCTTACGGACATTTTAGGTGCATGATTAAGACATACCTGTTTAGAAAATGTGTGTTATATTCCATAGATTAACGATTCGTCATTTATTACCTTGTCATTGATTTTATTTTAATTTTCAAGGAACTTTTATTTTTTGTCATAATGTAATGTTGTTAATCTCTGGTAATTTCCAGATTTATCTTTTGCAATACACATAGAACCGAAAGGTAGATAGCGGACTATAAGATATTGCATTGTGTTGTGTTATAAACTGGCATCTATTTGGGAGGCAATTCCATAACATAGGTGCATTTATGTACCGTAGAATAATGGCATTTACGTGCATATGTGTGTTCATACCCTGCAAATACCCTTTTAGCTTACACAGCATGTATTTGCAAGGGGATGTACACATGAGAAGAACATCAGTGAAGTTCACACAGGTGTACATTATACTCGGGCTCTTTTACTAAGCTGCGCTATAAAGTGACCAGTGTTATCACTAATGAAGGGCTTTCCCGTGCACTGAGGCCACTTTTAGTGTGGCTGTACAATGGCTACATTTTCATTTTTAATGGTCATTTGCTAATTTCTCCTTTGAAGCACGAGCTCTTACCATCACCTATTTTCTAAGCGGTAAGGGCTCCCGTGCTAACCATGCACTAATTGGTTAGTGCATGGTGATATAGCTGTGCTGATTAGTGCTGGGCATGCCTAGTATCTGCCCCTAGACCCATCCCTAGTGTGTGTGGGTAGTAAGTGCCGAACACCAAAACTACCTCAGGATCCCTCAGCAAGCACTGTAGTAGTGGTTTTTAACCTGTTTTAAGCATGCTTAGTAAAAGGGCCTCATCTCCAGCACTTAGGCACTAAGACTTATACCATTAGACTACCAGGGTGGCTTTAGTTCAGGTATGTGCCAGTACCCTGCAGCTTGGGGGACCAGGGGAGTGGGAGGTATGGAATAGGTAGGTGTTCTTTACTGTTTAATTTTTATTTAATCTCACTTATGTTTTCAAACATGCCGGCTTATGCATAGGGATGTACACAGAGAAAGTATAATAACAGAATAACTTTTCATAGATAGAGTAGTAACTTGTTATAAATCGTAATCAGTGTGTCATTTGGAGGGGGCTAGTTATAGGGTCACCCTAGCATGTGTTATATTCGTGCAGAGATTTTTTTTTCTCCTGGTAAAGGGCCACTAAAACAGACATCATATTATGACAATCAGGTGCTCAACATTCAGAGTTTCTATCTATTTGTTTACTTATTTATGGCATTTTATCCCACATTAAACATGAATTAGATTGGAACCTGGGAGCACTTAAAATCTTTTTTTTTCCTGTTCCTACAGAAAGAAAAAAAGAAGGCATGTGGGAACTTGCTCCTTTTGCTTTGTGGAATGCAGTGGTATATTATAAAAATGCACTTGCCCTTTTTTATTATCACTATTTCACAGAGAAGATATTGATTAATAAGAGAAGATTTTCCTTCAGTAGAGCTGTCCAGAGTCAGTCTAAATGTGCCAACATTGTCCAGCTCAGCACATTATTAGCAGCCAAGTTCATATAAATTTAATTATGAACATGACATTTGATTTGGGCTATAAAGATTTGTTGTTTAATGGGGGTCTTATGGTTTAATGGGAGCTCTGATATGAGGGGGGAAGGAGAGAGACAGTAATGCATTGCCCACCCCAGTCCATCTCTGTAACCTCCCCCATGCCCCTGGACCCCCATGTTCCCTCTGGACCCTCCATGCACCCCCAGACTTCCATGTGCCCCCCACTTTCCAGGGTGGGGAGAGAGCTTGTTGTTAAAAATTTACCAGCACACCACTGAATATGCTGATAAAAACTGAGATGGCATAGGCATCAATGGATGCTGAAAAATCATCTCTTTTTAAGTTATAATCATTGCACAAAACCTTTTATAAACTGTCCAAGAAACTATCATTGAACAGAAAAGAAGAAAGTCACAATTTCTGTTTTTAATTTTCAACTTGGGATCAGTATAAGTATTTATCCTTATGTCAACGCAAATGTCAGCTAGATTCAAAGCTTCTAACAATAATTCCTGGTCTCCTACATGGACCATGTTTCGTCAAAGCTTCATCAGGGAAACCAAGTAGGAAATAAATCCAGATGAACAAACTGTGATGTCATAAGAAAGCCAAAATATTCATCCAAAAGTTCAAGGCAGAAGAGGGGAGATATGATAGAGGTGTTCAAATAACTCTGTGGTATAAATTCACAGGAGATGAGTCTCTTTCAATTGAAAGGAAGCTCTGGAGCGAGGGGGGAAAGGATGAAGGTGAAAGGGAACAGATTCAGGAGTAACCTGAGGAAATACTTCTTTATGGAAAAGGTGGTGAATTCAAGGAATGTCCTCCCCAGGGAGGTGGTGGAGACGAAACCTGTATCTGAATTCAGGAAAGCTTGAGACAAGTACATAAGATCTCTAAGGGAGTGACAGAGAGAGTAGATGGACTGAATAGGCCACATAGCTTTTATCTGCCTTCATTTTTCTATGTTTTTCTATGCTTATGTTTCACTTAATGGGACAGTGCTCCTGAATATCAGCACTAACTACCAATGTACTATCCAGTTAGTGTTAGGGCAGTCCATAGGCGGAGCTTGGGCATAGCATGTTCTTCATTGGTTAGCAGTGATATTCAGACTGCTAACCAGTAAAGTGAACTGGTAAAATTAGGACAGCAAAAAGACTATCCTAACTTTAGCCACAGAGCTAATCAGGCAGTGGTCTGAGTATTGGCCAGTGCCTAGTTAACATCTGGAAAGCAGCATCAGGTGCCCCACCCTCCCTCCCATTCCTTAGGTTCCCCCCCCCCCCTCCCAGGCCTACCTTGTTTATTCCTAATGGTCCATTTTCATGAACACTCCCTCAAAACAAAACACAGGAGACTTTTGTGTACTGCTGAGCACTAACCAATTCAATATGCAGTAGTCTTGCATTCAGGATTTGGGAAGCAGCAAATACTGTAAAGCCCAAAGGGATCTCTTCTCAGTTTCTCAATAAAAGTCTATATACAAAGAGTGTTCAAAAAATAAATATTTACTAAAGACAAGAATCAAAAGTTTCACTGGTTTAAAAACAGTCTGTAAGAATCAATGTCACATGCTTTCTGAGTAAATTGGTTGGAATCTGGGATGTGTTCTTATTTATTTATTCCACAAGATTTATATTCCACACTATCTTCATAATTCTAGGCGTTTTCTCCTTTAAAACTATATCTGGAACTTGGTAAAAAGTTATTATCTTCCTCTTTAAAGTATGCACAAATAGCTGATTCATGAACCCTGCATCCAGGGTGAGCTTCTTTGAGCATGAGTGCATCAGGGGTAATATCAACTATCCAAGCCAGTGCTGCCAGACAGACTCCTGGAACCCATGGCAGCTGGTCTGAGAAACAAAAAACATTCTCTTCCAGTGGAAAGGAATGAAATCTGCTGTCTACTCTTTTGCAGCCTGGTGAGCCAGAGCTCTTTTCTGCTTTTCTCTTAATCTTACACCAGCTCCTCCCATGGCCTTGTGGAGACATCTATAGATTTAGAACAAGGGACACATTCTAAGACGGAAGACCACTCTTTGGTTATTATATTGTTCATGGAAAGTCCAAGCAAACACATTCCATTTGTCATTTATAGTGTTCTGTGTTATATGTGTTATGTGTGTGTGCCCTGACCAGGTTTCACTGATTTATATACCCAGATTGCAAATACACACAATAAATATATGAGGACCTTTTGCTATGGTGTGCTAATGGATTTAGTGTGTGCTAACGATTAGCATACATTAAATGCCATGCAGTCCATTATATTTCTTTGGGCTGCATGGCATTTAGCACACACTAATCATTAGACCCAACAAGGCACCCGTTTCATCCAACAGCATTCAGGCTTCTTCAGGGGTATAAGCCCATCTCCTTTTTTTTTTTTTAATTAAACCAGCATATTTTTGTTCCCAGAAACCAGTTTCTCTTGCAATCAGCACCTAGTATATAGGTGCTTCCCACATCTTCCTTCTATACTGGCAAACAACCCACATCTACGAGACATACTTGCATACCTTTTGGTATGCAAGCAGAAGCAGCGAAGAAGTAAAAAGAATTTTATCTGCACATTGTTATTTTTCATATGTAGCCAATTATTCTGTGTTTGACAAGGCTCTGTCTGTCACCGAGGAGAGGTGTTTTATGAGCATGCATTTTCTGTGTAGGGATTTGTAGCAGTCCAATCTCTCTTTTCCCAACAAAAGATAGATTCTAAGAAGTGGTGTAGTATTTGCAATGCTGCCTTTTCATAGACTCTGTGATTGGTTGCATGGCTATTGTGAAGGTGAGTTCCTCAGTGGGCACCCCACCCCTTCAGATGGCCCTGCATGTGAAGGGTTGGGGTCAGTTTAAAACATGATTACTACTGCTTCTTATATGGCAATCTTATTTCATTTTTGCAAGATCAACTGTAGCAGGTCCAGAATACAACAGCTAATTTGCTTATAGGGACAGGACAGGGAGATTATCCTGCTTATAATCGAATGAGAAAAACGCCCAAGTTCCGACCTAAATCGGGAGATGGACGTTTATCTCCCAAAAACAAATAAATCGGTATAATCGAAAGCCGATGTTGGACGTTTTCAACTGCACTCCGTCGCGGATGCGGACAAAGTTGATGGGGCGTGTCAGAGGTGTGGCGAAGGCGGAACTGGGGCGTGGTTATCGGCCGAACAGAGATGGGCGCATTTCACCGATAATGGGAAAAAAGTATGCGTTTTTAGCTAGAATTTAGGACACTTTTCCTGGACCCTGTTTTTTCACGAATAAGGCCCCAAAAAGTGCCCTAAATGACCAGATGACCACTGGAGGGAATCGGGGATGACCTCCCCTGACTCCCCCAGTGGTCACTAACCCCCTCCCACCACAAAAAATGAAGTTTCACAACTTTTTATTTTCACCCTCAAATGTCATACCCAGCTCCCTGGCAGCAGTATGCAGGTCCCTGGAGCAGTTGTTAGGGGGTGCAGTGGACTTCAGGCAGGTGGGGTTTGAGGGGGATTTGGGGGGCTCAACACACAAGGGAAGGGTGCTATGCACCTGGGAGCTCTTTTACCTTTTTTTTTTGTTTTTGTAAAAGTGCCCCCTAGGGTGCCCGGTTGGTGTTCTGGCATGTGACGGGGACCAGTGCACTACGAATCCTGGCCCCTCCCACGAACAAATGCCTTGGATTTATTCGTTTTTGAGCTGGCCGCTTTCATTTTCCATTATCGCTGAAAAACAAAAACGCCCAGCTCACACATTGTCGAATAAAACATGGACGTCTATTTTTTTTCGAAAATACGGTTCGGTCCGCCCCTTCACGGACCCGTTCTCGGAGATAAATGCCCATGGAGATAGACGTTTCCGTTCAGTTATGCCCCTCTATGGGGCTCATTTTCAAAATAGAAACACTTCTCCAAAAAATTGCAAAAAGCAGCAGATGGATGTTTTTTTGGTCCAAAATGTCCAAATCACTATTTTCAAACACATTTTAAAGAGTAATATCTGGAGATAATCAGGTTAATACCACGTTTTTTTTCTGTTTACTGTTTAATTGATCTCCTTGTCTTGATTCACTCTCCCTATTTAGTGGTCTAAGGAAGAGAATAGAATTACCTGACTGAAATAATTCCTATATATTACTTTCTCTGTATTTCCGGCAAGTTGTTTTATCGCTTGTAAAAATTTAAATGGTTAGATATTTTTCTATGCAGTTCATCTGTACTGCATCCAAATCACAAGGGGGCATTCCCAAACCTTGGACATTTTTCTGCCATAATAGAACAAAGCAAAAATGTCCAGGGCTAAAACACATTTTGGTCTAGACCTGTTTCAATCATAACTAAGGTAACAGAAGAGAGGTTAGAACAGAACACAAACACAAGCAACCAAAGAAAGAAGCACAACTGTGTCTTCAAGACTGAGATGAACAAGAGTCCTTATATTCTGGAAGACCTAACATAGGCCGTGTTTCGGCATAACAACGCCTGCCTCAGGGTTCCAAAATCACAATACTCCTAAATGCACAGAAAACAGGTTCCTTGCAGTGGTAATATGTCCTGAAGCTTGTACTCACGATTTCGTGATGAACGTTGTCAGTTATCATGAATGCGTGAATACAAGTGTTTGTTTTGTAAAGGCGGTATATCAAGTGAAATAAAATATAAACATAAAGATATTGTAACAGAAAGGCATTTTACTCTCTCAACATGCAGGATATCTACAATACCTAAGGTCTCTTCACTGATGCTATTCCAAGTTTCCAGGTTCCTCTCATAAGGCTACATCCTAACATAGCTGAGGATACATGACAAATCTTAGAGTGGCTAGATGCCGTCTAGACAAACAACTACCAGCCAAGCATACAATAGTCCTCATCATTGCTCTTTTTTCTTTTCAAAAATGCCTCACTTTGCTCCCACAGCACAGGACCAAGTTCAGGAGACGCCCAGCCATTCAGAGAAACCTGCCAACACAACAGACCCCCCAACTCATTTTTTTGTCTCTGCCTTCTTTCACAAGCAAGATAGAAGCTATCCCCATTGCAAGCCCCCAGAGTAAAGCAGAGGAATTCTACCGGAGGGCCCACTGCCAGACAAGGGTTAATACAGAAGAACATTTGGATTTCTCAAAAGGCCAGTTCAGGTGCCTAGACAAATTGGTGCCTCTACAGCTGCATTCTGCATAATTTGTTCCTCATTTGCAGACAGTCTCATTCTGGGACAGGTGTGCCAGAGCTAGCAGAGAGTGAAAAGGAGGTAGACCAAGTAGCAAGAGGATTAGCACAGCATCCCTACAAATAGGGCCAGGCTGATAGGGATTATATGATTCACAGATACCTCCTGTAAGTGGAATTTCTGTGCTTTACTTTATTGTTTGTTGGGATACCATCTCTATGGTGCTACTAACCCACTCTCTCCATCCATCTATATTTTGTCACTGTGCAAGTGTGAAACCACTTGCCTCTGAAGGGGACCCAGATTCATCATCCAACTTCTTGGCATGCTGAACTGCTTTAAAGAAGTAAGAAAACATTCATTGACGAGCTCTCAAGCATGCAGAGTGGGAGGGGGAAAGTATGCCTGGTCACTAGAAGGGGGAAAAGCATATATGTTGGAAAGAGTCCAGAGGAAGAGGCAGTAACTCAAAGGGGAGCTAGTGACAAAGCTGTAACTTCTCCCTCTGTACCTCTGCCAGCTGCTTTTTTTTCTAATCCTGCGGCAACCTTCCTTGATGCATTTTTTAACCACTCTGATTTCTTCCCACAGGCCTAATACAACTTGTGAGGTTGTTCACAAACAGCTTTATGCCCATACCATGGGAGTCAGGAACTGTGGTACTGAGATTAGGGTTACCATATTTGCGGAGACAAAAAAAAGAGGACAGAAAAAATAAAAATGGTTGCTACCTTTGCTAAAGAAATATTTAATTGTAATTAGTGAACATACATCAAAGTAATTGTACAGATGTAGACATGCTACAGTTCAAGAACTTCTGGATTTGAGTTTGACTGAGCCTAAGCGTACTTATCATAAGAGCGTGTATCTCTTTGTCTGGCTTCTGTGACACGTATGAAAGTCTTTGCATGACATATGCTTAAAATCGTGCTGCACAAACAAAATTCCTTTGACATATTCAACCAGTAGGGGAGCAGAGAGGGGATCAGCAATGTCTTTTTCTCTCTTTAGCACACCCATATGTCCAGACTGACTAATAAGACAGAGATGGTTTCTCTCATTATGTGGGTAGATGTGTTGGTCATAGGCACATAAAAGAAAAAAGAGGACATTTCCCTAAAAATAAAAAATCCTGTAGGACATATCTGAAGATGTCCAAAATGATGACATGTCCTCTTAAAAGAGGACATATGGTAACCCTAACTGAGATACTACAGGCTGGTGACTCCCATGGTAAATCAAGATGCAATAAAAGCCCAACTTTTACCACATCTTGATAGCTACCCCTTAAAATACATGCCCTACAAATATATTTTAATTAAAATGGGAACATAAGAAGAAAGAAAGAAAAAAAAAGTATCAATAAAAGAAAAGCCACCCATATCTGATATATACAAAAAGAGAACTTAAGACTCATACCTTAGGGTGATAACAAATATTCTAAATTGGGAATCTCTGCTAAAGTGCTCTAATAAAAAAAAAAATCAATATCAGAACACTATGACTTACTGCTGAAAGAGGAGACAATGAAGGCAGAAGCATCTTTTACCTAGAAAAATCAGCATCTGTAATAAAAACAATGCCCCACATTGATCCATACCAGGAGTTCTCAACCCTGTTCTCGGGACACACCTGGCTAGTCAGGTTTTCATGATGCCCACAATGAAAATGCATGAGATAACTTTGCATACAATGGAAGTAAGGCATGCAAATCTATCTAATGTATATTCATTGTGGTTATCCTGAAAATCTGACCCGCTCCATATCGTTAAATAAGAATGATAACATATGTTCCTCAATACATAACTGAGAAATATTTGCAATAATGAAATCCTTACCGCTAAAAATGCAAAAATCTACCACCACCGTATTTCTAGTCAATACTTTAAAATAGAGATGAGGCATGTGTTGATTGCTGCATTTTTAGCAGTGCCTTTAGATATAGAAGAAGCCAAGGTGGATTGTCACTATTGTTATTAGTTGCCAGTGGTATAGCCATGGGGTGGGGGTCCTTGGGAGCCTGGGCCCCCTAACCTTTAACTCCTCCAAAATTGTAGCACTGGGGGGCCCTTTCACTAAGCCGGCTACTGCGTGGCTCTTTTGGTAATTTCATTTTTGGCGTGAGTCCGATACACACGTCCAAAAAATAATTTTTCAGACGTGCTCACCGGACGTGCGCCAAGTGGCACTTGATGCACGTAGTTCATTACCGCATGGTTACCATGTGAGTCTTTACCGCTAGGTCAATGGCTGGCAGTAAGGTCTCAGACCCAAAATGGACGCGCAGCAATTTTGATTTTGCCGCATATCCATTTTTGGTTTAAAAAACTTTTAATGCCCTTTTTTACAGGTCTGCTGAAAAATGGATTGGCACATGCCCAAAACCAGCGCCTACTCTACTACAAGCCATTTTCAGTGCACCTTAGTAAAAGGACCCCTGGATGAATGGCTGGCAGGGTCAGCCAAAGAGATTCATTGGCTGAGCTACCCCCACCCCCCACCTGTGCTGCCTCAGTAGTGAAGAAGCTAATGGGGTGCTTCAGACATGGATGCTGGAAATTCCATGCATCCTCAGCAGTTCTGAGCATGTGCAGAAGTGCCTGCATTTGTGGATAATGCATCTTGCCAGCTTCCTCGTTGCTGAGGCTGCATGAGCGGGGACTTGGTCAATGAATCTCTTCGGCTGGTGGGGCTTGAGCATCCCTGCTAGCAAAGATGTGAGTGGGGAAAGTGCAGGGGGGCAGAAAGAGAGAACAGCGGAAAGAAAATGCTTCCCCCCCCGCCCAATCCACCTCTGGGCCTCCTCAAAGTTGGACTTCTGGCTAGTGCCAGTACTGGTTGCTTTATGAAGCATGTTCCTTATGTGCTTTTTTTTGTATTCATGAAATCCTAAAGGATATCATTTTTGCAAATATTTCTCAGTGGAGAAGTATGTGTTTAAATAGCACACCCACAGTGTCTTATATCTATCTATCTATCTATCTATCTATCTATCTATCTATCTATATGCATACCTTCTTTCTGCAGCTTAGGTAAGCATAGTTTACAAAAGACTCAGCGTATACCAAGCCTTTTACATATTTTTTGGCTATCCTGATTTGGACATCCCATTTTGAGTTATGAATTATCTATACAGAGTTATTCTCTGAATCTTATTGCATTAATTGTATTTGAACTTCATTTTGTATAAGGGCATGCTAAAATCTCTTAGTGTTGGATTTATTGCATGGACCACTAAAGTGGATGTCTATCAAGGTACAGTAAAAGTCACATTTTTACCACATCTTAATTTAGGGGCCCTTTTACTAAACCGTGGTAGGGCTAACTCGCAGGTAGCATATACCAAATCAACACTAGCACAGGGGTAGCGTGGGTGCCCAGCAATAATTTCAAACTTGGAGCATGCTGTTTCCCGCAGTAGAAAATTATTTTCCACCATGGAGGGCATTCCAGGCAGTAATTCGTAGCAAGGCCACATTGCTGCGTGCTGCCTGATTACCGCTTGAGTAGCGTGTCAGTCCTTACTGCCACGTAAATAGGCAGGGCTCAGGCAGTAAATAGCTACGCACTACTTTTAATATTAGTGCAAGGCCATTTACTGCCCCATTTAAAAAAAGGCCTTTTCACCCACCATGGAAAAAATAGCCCAGCACTGGCTAATTTCATGCATCCAAACTAGCACAAGCCATTTTTTACCGCAGCTTAGTACAAGGTACCCTTACTGAAAGAGTCACCAACTGGCAGTAGCTCATATGGTAGGTTATTGATTCCCATAGTACAATAAAAAAGCAACTTGAGATCAATCTCATTAATTTTGGCCTGATGCTCCCAGGCTACAGCCCGGTGCTCCCTTTCCCCCCGAATGATATCCCCCACCACAAAGACCTCCCCCAAGTACTTTTGCCCACCCTATCGACTCCCCCAGGTTCTTCCACTGGGCCTTATAGACCCCTCCACCTCACACTGTAAATACCCTCCCAATGACATCCCTCATGTCAAAGGTAGGCCTGGATGGTACTAAAGATAAAAGTTGGGTTGCTTTGGCTGTACTTTGAGGAGTATTTGGGGTGGGGATGCCATTGGTTAGATTTTCATTGTCAGGGTGTGTGGAAATATTTGGGGGTTTGGGGGCCTGTGATAACTACTTGGGAGGGGTAGGAGTATTTAGGGGGTCTTTGCAGTGGGGGGTGTCATTCAGGGTAAAAGAAGAGTTGGAAGTTCCTAATTGCAAGCACTGGGCCCCTTAAGATGTGGCCCAATACTTCTAGAAAAGAAAAATACAGACAGCCTTTTGATAGTATTTTTTCAGGAATAATACATCTTGCAATGTTACTGAATTCCCATAGTAATGAGCTGTTTTGCATGCATTTGCATGCTTTGCATCTCATTACTATGTAATCTGAAGTAACAAACTATTGTGAGTTACAGTCAGGGCTTTTTTTTGAGGGGGTACTGAGTACCGGCACCTTTTCCATTGTCTGCTAAAATTGACCCATGAACCCCAAGTTTTAATGAAAAAGTTCAGGCTCCACACAGCAATTCTGCCTTGCCATGGTTGCAGGGGTCTTGGTTATTGTGGAGTGGGTCCCTCAGTGATCACCCCATCCCTGAAGGGTGGCCTAGAATTTGAGTACCAGCACCTTTTTTGCTAGAAAGAAATGCACTGGTTGCAGTAGTATTTATTTATTTGTCACATTTGTATCCCACATTTTCCCACCTTTTTGCAGGCTCAATGTGGCTTATATATATCCGTTAATGGTGTTAGCCAATTCTGGTCTGAACAAATAACATATAACATATAACATGTGTTAGTGCAATTTAACATATGTTAAGGAGCAAATAGCATGTGATATTGTCATAATGCACCTTAATATCTACTTGTCTAAATGTCCTTTTAATATTGTTACTCCTTTGTGATATTTTAAAATCAGTAATTTGGTACCTATAACCCTCCTAGTGTAGTTCTTCTAAAACAATGTTCCAGGTAACTCTAAAGCTAGTATTTAGGGCAGGCTCAAGGCATGGACCAGGCCACAAAGCCTCAAGACCACCACAAGCCTGCCTCCCCTGCAGCAGCTAAAATCTTTATCACTGGGTTTGGTAACTTCCCCTCTCTCTCAGGCTACCCTCCAGGTCAACCTTTAAAAACAGTTGTTGTAACCTCCCGAGCATCAGCAGCCTTTCCCCTAATGGTACCCACACCAGCTTCAGAATCTTTCCTCTGCTGCATCCTGTCCTACCTTGATGTAACCTCCTGTTTCTGCAGGGATGTGGCAGAGGGAAGACACCGGAGCTGGTGCAGGTAGCATTAGGGGAAACGCTACTGGTGCTTGGGAAGGGACAACAGTTGCATTTAAACATAGACTGGGGGGGGATGGTGACCTGAGAGAGAGGGTGCACACTGATGCGGTAGGGGAGTACAGGGGCGCTGAACCAAAAGTTGGTCCAGGGCACCAATCTGAAAGTTGGCTCAGAGCACCACAGTCCCTTGAGCTTGCCCTGCTGTTATTTGGTTTTAGTCTGTGAGGGGTCCTTTTACTAAGGTGCGCTGAAATATGGCCTGCAGTAGTGTACACGCGTGTTTTGTGAGCACGCAGAATCATTTTTCAGAGCACCTGCAAAAAATACCTTTTTAAAATTTTTGCCGAAAATGAACGTGTGGCAAAATGAAAATTGCCGCGCGTCCATTTTGGGTCTGAGACCTTACTGCCAGCCATTGACCTAGCAGTAAAGTCTCACACGGTAACCGGGCGGTAATGACCTACGCACGTCAAATGCCACTTGGCACACGCCCAATTCGAGTGTCTAAAAATAAAAATTATTTTTTGGACATGTGCCAAAAATGAAAGTACCGCAAGAGCCACATGGTAGCCGTGAGGTAACTCCATTTTGGCGTGCATTGGGTGCGCTTAGACGCTTATGCGGCTTAGTAAAAGAGCCCCTATGTTATGTCAGTTTGTCTTGACTAGTGTGTAAGCTATATGTCTCCACATACATCTGGCAATGCTATACAAATGAAAATAATAATAATAATAATAATAATAATAATAATAATAATAATAATAATGGTTCAACTCTTATGCAGTTTATATCCCAGTATCTTTGAATTTGTGAGTCCTGTTTGTTCTTTCAGTCGATACTTGCAGGTCTGCTTTTAGTGGAAATTTTTTGTTAAGACTGCTCCTGTAATAGTTCTGCAGTATTTTTCCATGCCCACTGAATAGTATCTAATTTTAGCTTAGATCTACCGCAGATAAATTTGATTTTCATCCAGATATGGTGTGAACAATAATCACCATCGATGTACCCATTGAATTTTGCTAATGAACTTCAGTTCTTACCTGCAGACCCCTTGCTATTCATCCTCCAGGTCTTTCCTGTAAACAAACTGTAGTCCTGCTGAAATTTCTTAACCAAAGTAGTAGCTATCACGATGTGGAAATTAAGTCAACCACAGGAGATCATGCAGTAGTCTATTTTCATAGCTTTGTACAAAAGTATTGTAATGTCCATTACTTGGTAATGAAGTTCTCTACTAATAACAACTTCTACATTTAATTTGGTCATTTCCTGATTCAGTCTTGGAGAACTGCTATATTTTTTGGACATATATACACACATGATTATATGTAATAAACAAGGATTCTAACACAGAGTTTTTCTTGTTTCAGAGGCATTTGAGTAAATGGTCTTTCAGGTGGTTGGCTTAAAGGAGTACTGTGTTTTTACTGTTACATTTTTTAACTATTTTTAATTATCCAATTTATGTCATAGGTATTGTAATATTATCTTTTGTCTATATTTTTGATGGATTTTGAGCAGCTACTATTGAATGTGCTAGTTTATGAATTTTACTTGTAAGCTGGATAGAATGATCTGGTAACAGTTTTGTGGGGTAAAATGGAGTAATCAAATAAATGTGAGAGTGATTGTTAAGAATAATGGTAGTCAAATAGTCGACCATTCATCATAAATATACCAGCTTGAACTGTAAATCCAAGATTGCCACTGCCTAGAACATTCTGTAGGCCGCATTGAACCCACTCTTGGAATTCTGCCTTATATTTTTATCTTCAGAATTTTTGCCTTTAGCAATAGTCCTGAAGAGAAGAGGAAAAGTTAGGAGCTGCCTCCTAAGTCCTTGGTAGCGAAGCAGCCTTTGACAATGTAGGTGTAATACAGATAACACACTTTTGGGGTTTTATTAGGGGTACCTAACACTTGCTACAACTTCTGACACTTAGTACAACTTCTAAAATAATGAGTCCCAAACAAGACTAACAGAGAATGAAGTGTCAGAATCAAATGTGTTCCTCTTATCCTTAGATACAAGCCCACTGCGCCCAAATAACAGAAAGAACTAACTCCACAATTTTTCAATAAACAGTGTTGAGCAGGCCTCTGGCTGGCAGGCCAAACACCTCAAACACAGCCCATAAGTTCTAAGTTTTTCTGAGACCCAGGTTTGGCTTCAGCCAGACCTCAAAGCAAGGCTTGCAAGTCTTAAACAAGCAGTAAATTTGGCTTACCTCAGCCAGGTCACAATTAGTACACTGGAACTGCTGCAGCATCTGTATCTGGGCCTCCCTGTTCTGTACTGCTGGAGGGCTTTTACCTCCTGCTTGCTGTGTAGCCTCCCTCTCCTTACCAGGCAGTCTACCCTCTCTGAGCTATTTTGGCTCTGCAGTTCAGCCTCTGATCATGGCTGAACTGCAACTTTAGTGAGGGAGTGTCTTCAGGGATGCCTGAACCTATGTCACTCCCTCACAGGGTCTTTCACTGAAGATTATCTCAAGTTATCTACAGCATGGACCATTTTATTCCTATGGGCCCTGCTGAAAATAACTCAAGCTAATCTTTAGTAAAAGACCCCTTTAGTGAGGTTCAACAGTTCATTATGGGTCCCTTTTACTAAGTCGCATAGGTGCCTATGCACTCCCAATGTGCGCCAAAATGAACATCACCCGACCACCGCGTGGCTCTTGTGGTAATTTCATTTTTTGCACATGTCTGCTATGCAAATCTGAAAACTAATTTTTATTTTCGGATGCACGTAGCGGACACGCGCCAAGTAGCATCTGATGTGTGTACATCCTTACCGCCCAAATTCTTTACCGTTAAGTCTATGGCTGGCGGTAAGGTCAGAGACCGAAAATGGATGTGTGTCAATTTTGATTTTGCCGCACGCCCATTTTCGGGGAAAAAAAGGGGCCTTTTTTACAGGCGCGCTGAAAAATAATTCTGTGCACACCCAAAACCCGCGCCTACAGTACAGCACGCCACTTTTTACCACGGCTTTATAAAAGAAGCCCTATGTTTGAAAGTGTTCCATGTTGGGTAATGGGAGAAACCTGCCTTTTTCAAGGATTATAGTAAATTTTATTTGCCATTTTGAATCACCTGTTTTCCTTTCTTGGATCTTCTCTGCTCAGATTTCAATTCTTAGTGGAATTGTGTTTTTAGTTCTTTGTTATATTACCTTAATGAGACTATTTCTTATGGATTCCTTTGTAATTCAAATTGTTTTTTTGTTTGTTTAACGTAATTGAAAATTCTAATAAAAATAAAACTGAGAAAAAATATACCATTGATTATTTCTTAATGCCATAATATTCTTGCATTTAATAGATCATGTAAAAACACATACACAAACATAAAATCATATTTTTAACAGACTAAAAACACATCCCCATCTCACCAAGAACTGCTGACAACTTTCATCAACAATACTTGAAAAAGCCACCTTATCTATACAGCAAATGATGCCTAAAAGCTAATTAGAATTAAAGATCCAAGGGGTCCTTTTACAAAGGCACACTAGCATTTTTAGTACATGCTAAATGTTAGATTCGACAATATATATTTATATGGGTATCGCTGCCATTTAGGATATACTAATGTTTAGTGCGCTCAAAAACTGCTAGCACATCTTTAGAAAGGACTCTCAAGTGAACAAAACCCTATTAACTTCTTTCTATAAATTCAAGTAATTCAGTTCAGTAAAAGATGACATCAAGATATGTATTGATTTTCTTTATTTTTGTTTTGATATTTAGGGCTATATTTTCAAAAGTTTAGTTGGCATCTATAAGCATATTATAAGGAGCTACAGGATAATTCTTCAATTGGGCACCCACTTCCATGTAGATGCTCCAAAGTTGAACACTAGGAGCCTATTCTAGTATGGTACTTGGGTGGCCAGATTCCATTATAGAATACTAGGATAAACTGGTCTATAAAATTATTAGATCACTTTCAATTAATGCAAAATATGGCAGTTAGATTAATCTACGGTCTAACACATTACGATTCACTGAAAGAATATTATCTGAAATTACATTGGCTGACAATTAAAGAACATAGTAAATTTAAAGTACGTACGATGATCTTTAAGATTTTGTCGGGTACAGTTCCTTCATATATGATGGATCTAGTAGCCCTCCTTAATAGATCTCAGACACAAAATCAATTTCTTTTATGATTCCCCACTGTTGCTGCTTTAAGATCGATTAGACATTTCTCTTTTTGCAGCTCACTACTTCCAGTTTTGTGATGTTGTCCACAATATGCTACGTTTAGAAAAAAAACCTTAAAACGTTTTTGTTTCCATGAATCATGTCTTAGTTATGGTATTTTCTAGTTCTAATTGTTTAAAACTGTAATTCCCACCCAGAACTGATAAGGCATATGGTGGGCTATAAGATATGTTATAACATAACATAACATAACATTGTTATAATGTTATATGCCTTTATATCACTCCATGGTGCAACTGCACCTCAAATACTGTGTGCAATTCTGATCACTTCATCTCGAAAAAAGATATAGCGAAATTAGAAAAGGTACAGAAAAGAGTGACAAAAAAGATAACGGGGTGGGACTACTTCCCTATGAGGAAAGACTAAAGCTGCTAGGCTTCTTCAGCTTGGAGAAGAGACAGGTGAGAGGAGATATGATCAAGGTCCATAAGAAGCAACAAGGCAAAAGATTCAATGTGGAAATAAACAAAGCAGATCAGTAAACAGTCCAACGTGTTCTTTAATGCAGAATCTCAATCAAATAAAATGCCTGACAGAGGCCATGTTTCACCCACAAAGGGCTGTGTCAGGTGCTACAAAATAATGAGCAAACCAAAATTACACAATCAAATAACAAACAATACTAAATAATGCATGTGAGTAACAGTGAAAAGCAGAAATAAAATATAATACATAATACAAAGTAAAAAAGTAAACAAATAATAGAATAAAAACCATGACACGAAGAGATTGATATGCATAAGTATAACATCTAATATGAAATGCTAATATGTTGGAAGAGTAAAACAGTATGTGGAATATACATCATAATATGTAGTACAATTTTAACCCCCCCCCCCCTTTTTTCACTATATATAATAAAGTATATTCCACATACTGTTTTACTCTGCAAGTTTTCCCTACTTGTTTGCCTGTAGTTTACCTATATTCTTATAGGTACTCTGATTTTTACTCAAGTACTGGGTGTTTAATGCAGCTTAGAAGGAACATTGCTCCCTCTGTATGGGGGTGGGGACTGTAGGGGCACTGTTGAGCACAGCAGGGAAGGACCCTTTCACTGTCTACCAGCTGCATCCCTCAGTACCTCTATTACTGGTGGTAAAATACACACTGGATTGTTTACCTTTTTGGTTTCCTTTTGGCTTTTGGAACTGGCCAACTTGCACCCTTATAGCTGTTTGAAATGGATGCTACTAGCAGAGGGAGAGAGCATAACTTGCAGTAGACTTCCTTGTCACGAGTTGATATAGAAAGGGTCTGCTGGAACCTGTTTGGGAAAGGATTTGATACTTCTGCATATGCATATGAAAAAAACTCTTTTTAAATGGACACTGTCTCGCTAAAGGATTAACCCGGCAGCAGTATTTATATCAGCCCTAAAGAGATTAGAAGTTTTATTTTAGGCATATTGAGCCTATAGAAATGTGGTTTTGGCATGGACTGAGAAACCCATAGGGAAGGAATCTAGAAGTGGATATTTCAAGAGGATGTCATATAACTGTTCTAAAATAAATGGGCACTCATAATTTGTTTTGTTGTTGTTCGTTTTTTAATTAAAGCTGGGTTAACCAAAGCTCTCTGAATTAGGAACAGTGCTTTTTACTCATTCTTCAAGTTGGGCATGGGCATTACACACTGAACCCTTCATATGATAGTTAAAAATAAGATATGGAGGTGGTACCACAGATGCTTGGCAGATGGTCATTCTCTTACAGTATATACTTGCATACATATACAAAAAAAATCCTTTTTAAAATTACCACCACCAAGTACTTGTTTTGGGTACAGTTTGAAAATGATTTCTTGACTGCAGATTTTTATATGTTGATTGATTCTGTTATGTTTCTTTTAGTCCTTATTTTGTTTTAATGTTTTATATTAAAAACATCTAAAAAGTGACATAAGTCTTGTTAATTTATTAGGTCTACCATCTCCATGTGGGCAGCGGAGCCACAGGCTTTCTACTAGCCTGGAAAGAACTGCATATCCCCTCTAGATACCTGATTACCCCAACCTTGTATCTGCTCATGACAGTTTTACACAGAGCAGCAGCAGGCTCCCCAATTACAGAGAAACCCAGTAGTCAGTAGATATAGTAATATAGTTTATTGGCATCAGTATCTTACCCAAAGGTAGTACAGGCAGATCAGGCATTTACATGATGGAACAGCACTTCACGACACGACTGCAGCCCTCTGGAGTCTTCTGAAGTCTTCTTTCTGATCTAATACCCCTCAGACTGCTCCTTTTATACTATTTTGGCCCTATTGATTCCAATGGACCCTAGCTTTGTTACCAGGGCTCTTGTCCCTTATCAGCTGATCAAAATGACTTCAACATATTCTCAAGCCCTAAGTATAAACAAGATAAGTTTAGAGCGCATCTTGTGAGATGACTTCACAGGTCATTTTGCTCTCTTCAGCTCCCCCTCCCTCTACTTGCATCTGACCCTCTACTATCTTTCATTTTAATCAAAACATCTTAGCTCATGACTTCTTGCAGGTGCCAGTCTCAGGATTGTGGACAAAAGCAAATGCCCCTTCCCTTGCCAGCTCTCAATTACCTCATTTCAGCACTTGCTACAGTGAAATATATTTTGTATCAGAGATTATTTTGATTTTTAAGAGGCCTAGCTCTTAACCTGAGCCATTGGCCTGTATTTTACTGAGAGCAAGGGCTAGCATATTTCTACATTCCCCTCTTGCTGGACCTCCAAAGGGCTGGCACACATGACTACTAGTGGGTGTGGCCATCCTTTCCAGAGGGCTCTTAGAGTCCTGTGGGGGTATGTATAGGGTTGAGGTGACATGGGTGCTCTGACATAGTGAGGGACAAGGCCACAGTGAGAGTCAGCCTGCGGATACATAATTATAGGCTGGATGAAATGCAGCATTGGGTTTCCCCATTTATCATAACCAATCCAAGGGGCCTAACTATCCTACAACTACCCCTCTGGGGCGGAGCAAGACTTGGAAACATGAGAAGTCAATTAAGTCTAGGTATCATACATTGGAATCAATAAATTTGAATGTATATGATTGTAATCAATATATCATTATTACAGTCTGCATTTGGACGTTTATCTCACAAAAATGTCCAAATCAGTATTTTCGAAACCTCTTTTTAGACGTTTTTCTCTGAAGTACATCAAAAGGATGTCTAAATTTCAAGGGGGATGTTCAAGGCAGGACTTGGGCATTCCTAAGACTTAGATGTCTTTCAGCTTTAATGGAACAAAACAAAAACGTCCAAAACTAAAGTTTAGACGTTTTGAGCTAGACCTGTTTTTATAAAAAAAAATAGCTGCAGTGGGAATTGAACCCACTTCCCTAGGATCAAAGTTTGCTGCACTAACTACTAGGCTACTCCTCTACTTGGCACAAGAGGTGCCCCAAATGACCAGATGACCACTGGAGGGAATCGGGGATCACCTCCCATTAATTCCCCAGTGGTCAATATCCCCCTCCCACCCCAAAAATGTGATTAAAAATATTACTTGCCAGCCTCAGATGTTATATTCAGGTCCATTAGAATAGCATGCTGGTCCCTGGAGTAGTTTAGTAGTGGTGCAGTGCACTGCAGACAAGTGTACCCAGGCTTCTAACTCCCCCTACTTGTTACAATTGTGGAGGAAACTGTGAGCCCTCCAAAACCCACCAGAAACCCACTGTACCCACATCTTGGTGCTCCCTTCACCTTTAAGGGCTATGGTAATGGTGTACAGTTGGGGGTAGTGGATTTTGGGTGGCTCAGCAGGCAAGGTAAGGGAGCAATGGTGAGATATGTACCTGGGAGCATTTTATAAAGTCCACTGCAGTGTCCCCAAGGATGCCCTATTGCTTTCCTGGGATGTCACTTTTCCACTATTCTACCTGATGCCAAGCTTTTTTTATATAACATCTGAGCCTTGTGTCTATTGTTTATCATTAGATTTGGACTTTGAATTCAGATCTATAGATGAAAAGGAGGTCTCATTACATATACCTAAATGACAGAGTGCTATTTTTCCATACTTCATAGCAAGAGTGTACATTCCCTAATTACCTGTCCCAATGCAACTAAAGCTTTTACCTCCTCTGTGTATGTAAATGGTTTCATCCCTATGTGGATTCTCTGATGCCATGTGAGGTTTTCTTTCCAACCAAAGCTTTTACCACACTCAGGACATGTAAATGGTTTTATTCCTGTGTGTATTCACTGGTGCATTGTGAGGTTTACCTTCTGACCAAAGCTCTTACCAGACTCTGTTCATGCAAATGGTTTCTCTCCCGTGTGGACTTTCTGATGCACTTTGAGATTTACATTACAACCAAAGCTTTTACCACACTTAGAACATATGAATGGTTTCACTTTAGTGTGGATTTTCTTGTGTATTTTGTAAATTTTGCATTTGGATGTATTTGTTTGAAAATGAACCAAAACATAAAACATTGAAATCAGAAAACATTTTTCCAAACAGCATTTTCAAAAGGAAAAGAGACTTTTTTTTGTAGAAAATGACCTTTCCTGTTCTGATTTTGGACGTTTTACAAAAAATGTCCAAATTCAGACTTAAGATGTCATATCCAAAAATGCCCCTTGTGCATTTGACTTGCTCAAAGTCACAAGGAGCAGCAGTGGGAATTGAACCCATGTTGCCAGGATCAAAGCCCACTGCACTAACCATTAAGCCACTCCTCCTCTGTTTTGGATGTTTTGCATTTGGACGTTTTTTGTTTGAAAATGGACCTAAAACAAAAACTTCCAAAACACAAAATGTCCCAATCACAAGACGTCCATAGCATTTTCGAATACAAAAGATAGACGTCTATCTTTTTTGAAAATGACCTTCTTTCCCGTTCAGAATTTGGACGTTTTTGTAAAACGTCTAAATTCTGATTTAGACGTTCTATTGCAAATGCCCCTCCACATCTGTTAAACACCAACTTACTTTTACGGTCTCTTATAGTAAATGTCTCTAATGAATGAACTTATGACAGCATAGTCAATTTTTATCTAAGCAATAACCTTGGCACTTGTACCGCATCCAGTCACTCTCACTTATCCTATATAATAATTTGCACCGCCAACATTCCAGGATCAAAGCCTACTGCACTAACCATTAAGCCACTCCTCCTCTGTTTTGGATGTTTTGCATTTGGAGGTTTTTTGTTTGAAAATGGACCAAAAAAAAGGACGTCCAAATCACAAGATGTCCATAGCATTTTCGAACACAAAATATAGATGTTTATCTTTTTCGAAAATGACCTTCTTTCCTGTTCAGAATTTTAATTCAGATTTAGTCGTTCTATTGAAAATGCCCCTCTGTGTGGTTTATAATTTTTAAAATAAATAAATAAACAAACAAACCCTAGTTTTATTAGTTCACAATCCATTTCTATAAGTACTAAACTAAGGGGTCCTTTTACGAAAATGCAGCAAGCCTACCATGGGCTCGGCAGTAGTTCTGACCCCCACTGCACACCATTCCGGCACTAGAAAATATTTTTGTATTTACCACCAGGCATGCCCCTGGTGCTAGAAATCGGGCAATGCCACACGGTGCCCGGTTACTGTTGGGCTACTGCAGGAACCCTTACCACCTTCTAAATAGGAGACAGTAAGGGCACCCACAGGAAAAGTCTGTGTGGCAAGTGTTTAACTTACCACCTGGCCATTTCCTTCCTAAAAAAAAAAGCCTTTTACTGGTGGGAGTAAAAGGGGGCCTCGGAGTGCGGCAAACCTGCACACCAACACCACCGCAGGGTCCGTTTTACTGCCACTTGGTAAAAGGAGCCCTAACCAGTGAGTATCGAAATTAATTGCTTGGGCCATAAATTTATTACTATAGCCTTAACCATAAAGATACTGATAACATTTATTATTCTGCTTTTTTTCCTGCTGACTAGTTGCATTTTCAGACTTGATTATTTGCATCATTTATATGGAATTAAATATTGTATCAAGCCCTACCGTCAAGTATGACTGACTTTACATTTATATGCAATCATTAACATTTGTATGCCATGCTCATGAGCCAGCATTCCATGCTCTTCCTATGTAGACTCTCAATGTTGACACTTTATTGAAAAATGAGCCTCATCATAATATCATGATTACTGGTATGCAAGGGGTCAGACAGAACAAGATACAGTTCATGTTACTGATTAAGAGGGTTAACCTTAGGCTTACTTAAACTACTGACATGACCTGCCACCTTTTAATAATTGCTTAGGACACAAATAACCCTTAATGAGTAAGTATGAATATTTCACTTTCCACTTTGTCAATATTTTCACTATGCTGTAAACTAGTGGTCAATAGAGAAATCAAGTGATGCTTTTAGCAGTTTAAGGGGCCCTTTTACTAAGAATACCTTTAACAGAGTGACAAGACCAACATAAGTCATTACTAGTAGGGAATTTACATTTAGAAGTTTAAACAGGTGTCCAATGAGCACAATGTTGTAAGAAGAAAAGGACTGAGTGACTGAGACAGATAAAGAAGATTGTGGACCACATAGCAAAAAAAGAGGCTATTTCTTATCATTTAAAGTTTCCCGCCAGAACTGTGGCCTAAGAAAGCAAAATAATTTGGTTATATATCATTTCTGTTTCTTCTTTGTTTTTGTTTTTTCTTCTCCTTTATTATCACGTTTGAAATTCAAATGTATGGCTGTATTTCAATTGACAAGTGTACCCTTGTTAATAATATAAAACTAATAAATAAATAATTCATAAAGTTTCCCTAATATTAGATTCCCATGCCTTTTGTGTTCTTAGTAACATAGTAGATGACGGCAGAAAAAGACCTGCACGGTCCATCCAGTCTGCCCAACAAGATAACTCATATTTGCTACTTTTAGTGTATACCCTACTTTGATTTGTAACTGTGCTCTTCAGGGCACAGACCGTATAAGTCTGCCCAGCACTATCCCCGCCTCCCAACCACCAGCCCCGCCTCCCAACCACCGGCTCTGCGCATGCCCAACATCCGCCAAAATGGAGTTACCGCCCAGCTACCACGTGGCTCTCGCGATAATTTCATATTTGGTGCGTATCCGATATGCACATCTGAAAAATAATTTTTATTTTTGGACACGCACCATGGCATTTTTACTCGCGTAGGTCATTACCGCCCGGTTACTGCGTGAGACTTTACCACTAGGTCAATGACTGGTGGTAAGGTCTCAGACCCAAAATGGACACGCGGCAATTTTCATTTTGCTGCAGGTCCATTTTTGGCAAAAATTTTAAAAAGGCATTTTTTACAGGTGCGCTGAATAATGGATCTGTGTGTGCCCTAAATCTGCACCTACACTACCGCAGGCCATTTTTCAGCGCACCTTAGTAAAATGACCCCTGAATGAGCAACAAAAAAAATGAGGAAGCAGAATGATTTGCAAAAGAAAAGGATTTAGATTTTAGATTAGATATATTATTTTCTTCTAGTCCGCCCTTATTCAGAGCAAATTACAAAAAAAGATCCATAAAAACAATCAACAAGAACAAAAGTACATAAGTACATAAGTAATGCCACACTGGGAAAAGACATGGAGGCATATTTTCAAAGCACTTTGGGAGGCTAAGTTCCATAGGTTTCTATGGAACTTTGGGAGGCTAAGTGCTTTGAAAATGAGCTTGCAAGGGTCCATCGAGCCCAGCATTCTGTCCACGACAGCGGCCAATCCAGGCCAAGGGCACCTGGCGAGCTTCCCAAACGTACAAACATTCTATACATGTTATTCCTGGAATTGTGGATTTTTCCCAAATCCATTTAGTAGTGGTTTATGGACTTGTCCTTTAGGAAACCGTCTAACCCCTTTTTAAACTATGCCAAGCTAACTGCCTTCACCACGTTCTCCGGCAACGAATTCCAGAGTTTAATTATGCGTTGGGTGAAGAAAATTTTCTCCGATTTGTTTTAAATTTACTACACTGTAGTTTCATCGCATGCCCCCTAGTCCTAGTATTTTTGGAAAGCGTGAACAGATGCTTCACATCCACCTGTTCCACTCCACTCATTATTTTATATACCTCTATCATGTCTCCCTTCAGCCATCTCTTCTCCAAGCTGAAAAGCCCTAGCCTCCTTAGTCTTTCTTCATAGGGAAGTCGTCCCATCCCCGCTATCATTTTAGTCGCCCTTCGCTGCATCTTTTCCAATTCTACTATATACTTCTTGCAATGCAGCGACCAGAATTGAACACAATACTCAAGGTGCGGTCGCACTATGGAGCGATACAACGGCTTTATAACATCCTCACACCGGTTTTCCATGCCTTTCCTAATAATACCCAACATTCTATTCGCTTTCCTAACTGCAGCAGCACACTGAGCAGAAGGTTTCAGTGTATTATCGACGACGACACCCAGATCCCTTTCTTGGTCCATAACTCCTAACGTGGAACCTTGCATGACGTAGCTATAATTCGGGTTCTTTTTTCCCACATGCATCACCTTGCACTTGCTCACATTAAACGTCATCTGCCATTTAGCTGCCCAGTCTCCCAGTCTCGTAAGGTCCTTCTGTAATTTTTCACAATCCTGTCGCGAGTTAACAACTTTGAATAACTTTGTGTCATCAGCAAATTGAATTACATCGCTAGTTACTCCCATCTCTAAATCATTTATAAATATATTAAAAAAACAGCGATCCTAGCACTGACCCCTGAGGTGAATACTGCCCATTTGACCCCACTCTCTGTCCTTCAACCAGTTTTTAATCCACAATAGGACATTTCCTCCTATCCTATGACCCTCCAATTTCCTCTGTAGCCTTTCAGGAGGTACCTTGTCAAACGCCTTTTGAAAATCCAGATACACAATATCAGCCGGTTCCCCTTTGACCACATGTTTGTTTACTCCTTCAAAGAACTGAAGTAAATTGGTCAGGCAAAATTTCCCCCCACAAAAGCCGTGCTTACTTGGTCTCAGTAATCCATATCCTTGGATGTGCTCTGTAATTTGGTTTTGATAATAACCTCTACCATTTTCCCCGGCACCGACGTCAGACTTACCGGTCTATAATTTTCCGGATCTCCCCTGGACCTTTTTTTAAAATCGGCGTTACATTGGCAACCCTCCAATCTTCCGGTACCACGCTCGATTTTAAGGATAAATTGCATTTCACTAACAGTAGCTCCGCAAGCTCATTTTTCAGTTCTATCAGTACTCTAGGATGAATACCATCCGGTCCAGGAGATTTGCTACTCTTCAGTTTGCTGAACTGCCCAATTATGTCCTCCAGGTTTACCGTGAAGTCAGTAAGCTTCTCCGACTCATCCGCTTGAAATACCATTTCCGACACCGGTATCCAACCCAAATCTTCCTCGGTGAAGACCGAAGCAAAGAATTCATTCAATCTCTCCGCTAAGTCGTTATCTTCCTTGATCGCCCTTTTTACCCCTCGGTCATCCAGCGGCCCAACCGATTCTTTTGCCGGCTTCCTGCTTTTAATATACCGAAAACATTTTTTGCTTTGTATTTTTTTTTTGCCTCTAATGCTATCTTTTTTTTTTAGTAATCCCTCTTGGCCTTCTTTATCTGTGCCTTGCATTTGCTTTGACACTCCTTATGCTGCTTCTTGTTATTTTCAGATGGTTCCTTCTTCCATTTTCTGAAGGCGTTTCTTTTAGCCCTAATAGCTTCCTTCACCTCACTTTTCAACCATGCCGGCTGTCTTTTGGACTTCCGTCTTTCTTTTCTAATTCACGAAATATGTTTGGCCTGGGCCTCCAGGATGGTATTTTTGAACAGCGTCCATGCCTGTTGTCCAGTTCTTACCCTCTCAGTTGCCCCCCTAAGTTTTTTTTTTAACCGTTCTTTTCATTTTATCATAGTTTCCTTAAAGGTAACAAGTACAATATTCAATCAAAACAGAAGAAAGCCTTAAGCAAGAGGAAGTCCTTGAATTGCTTTCGGAATGCACTTTAGTTGTAGTGGTAAGTTGTTCCAAACATTTGGATCACGGATGGACAAAGCTCCCAGCTTCAAACATAAATGTTGTCATGCAGGAACCACAAGCAGCTGCTGACATTTGGATCACATGATCGGGATGATGTATACCACTGTAATGCAGTTTTCAAATAAACAGCTGTATCCTGATACAAAGCCTGATGAACTGGGAGCAATAATTTATACAATATCCTCCTTTAAACCGGCAGCCACTTCAGGCACTTCAAACAAGGAAACATATGCTCGGAACAGGAACCGTTAACAATTGTACCGAGTTGAGATAGTTCATTAAAAAGATATCATCAGAAATATTAGAGGATATAGCAGAGTGTTTAATGACAGTACTTAAATGAAACCAATTAAAAAATTGGGAGTTATCTATATGGAAGTCAGTCTGCACTTGTGAGAAAGATTTCAATGAACCATTTAAAAGTAATTGAGATAAAAAACAAACATTATTATTCAGATAGCAGGATGTCCAATTAACTGGCTTATGATCAATGAGAATTTGGGGTTATTCCATAGTATTATGAGCTCGAATGGAATGACTAGGCAATCTGCTTTTAAGAAAATTACAAGCATCAAGTGTAGCATTAATCATGTTTGTGGCGGATCTTCACAAAAAAAACTATCTAGCACAGGAAAAGGTTTCTTGTGATGCATCCATGGTTAAAAAGTATTGGCGCCAAATGCGGTCTCTTTTTTCCTGCAATGAGGAAGATCACCATCAACAACACAACCAAATCCTTTGAGAAACCAGATGATCTTCAATCTTATTTAGACCAAATGGGATTTATTGATGTGACTCCAAAATGATCTTTCTAATAGATACTGTTCTCTCTCTGAGGGGCCCTTTTACAAAGGCGCACTGAAAAATGGCCTGCAGTAGTGTAGATGTGTGTTTTGGGCGTGCGCAGGATCATTTTTCAGCGCACCTATAAAAAAATGCCTTTTTAAAATTTTTGCCAAAAATGGAGGTGCGGTAAAACGAAAATTGCCACGTGTCAATTTTGGGTCTGAGAACTTACCACCAGCCATTGACCTAGCAGTAAGGTCTCATGTGGTAATTGGATAGTAATGGTCTATGCATGTAAAATGCCGATTACCACTCGCGTGCCAGAAAATAAAAATATTTTACAGTGAACGTAATCAAAAATGAAATTACCGCAAGGGTCACATGGTAGCCAGGTGGGAACTCAAAATTGACATGCGTTGGACGTGTGTAGGCACCTACACAGCTTCTGACTCAATACTGTTGCTTTCACCAGTTAATATAAAAAACTAAATTATTATCACTCTAATGGAGGCTTTCAGTGCATCCCATCATACTTCCAGGGATGTATCTTCAATCTTGTTATGATAGCAATAATCTTTAAGGGGCCCTTTTACTAAAGTGTGCTGAAAAATGCCCTGCGCTGGTGTAGATGTGTGTATTGGATGCGCGTAGGTCCATTTTTCAGTGCGCCTGCAAAAAAGGCCTTTTTTTTTGCAAACATGGACATGCGGCAAAATAAAAATCAGCCTGTGAGCATTTTGGGCCTGAGATTTTACCTCCACCCATTGACTTAGCGGTAAGGTCTCACGTGTTCACCAAGCGGTAATCGTTAGTGTGCATGCACTGCTGATTATCACCTGGTTAGTGCCATGCTGTAAAAAATAGAAATTATTTTCTGCCACGCATTTTGGATGCACATAGAAATTAGAATTACTGCCAGGGGCACGCGGTAGCCAGGCAGTGGTTCTAATTTGGTGCATGTTATACACGCGTAGGCGCCTATTGGGCTCATTTTCAAAACAGAAAAACGTCTAAAAAGTGGCATAAAGCAGCATTTGGACATTTTTCTCAGAAAAACGTCCAAATCAGTATCTTTTGAAACTAATTTATAAGTACATAAGTATCGCCACACTGAGACAAACCAAAGGTCCATCAAGCCCAGCATTCTGTTTCCAACAGTGGCCAATCCAGGTCACAAATACCTGGCAAGATCCCAAAAAAGTTCAATACATTTTATGCTGCTTATCCCAGAAATAAGCAGTGGATTTTCACCAAGTCAATTTAATAATGGTCTATGGACTTTTCCTTTAGGAAGCCGTCCAGACCTTTTTTAAACCCCCACTAAGCTAACCGCCGTTACCACATTCTCTGGAAATGAATTCCAGAGTTTAATTCCACGTTGAGTGAAGAAACATTTTCTCTGATTAGTATTAAATTTACTACTTTGTAGCTTCATCGCATGCCCCCTAGTCCTAGTATTTTTGGAAAGAGTAAACAAACGATTCATGTCTACCTGTTCCACCCCACTTATTATTTTATAGACCTCTATCATATCTCCCCTCAGCTGTCTTTTCTCCAAGCTGAAGAGCTCTAGCAGCTTCAACCTTTCCTCATAGCGAAGTCATCCCATTCTCTTTATCATTTTTGTCGCCCTTCTCTGTACCTTTTCTAATTCCACTATATCTTTTTGAGATGTGGTGACTAGAATTGAACACAATATTCAAGGTGCGGTTGCATCATGGACTGATACAAAGGCATTATAACGTCCTCACATTTGTTTTCCATTCCTTTCCTAATAATACCTAACATTCTATTTGCTTTCTTAACTGCCGCCACACACTGAGCAGAGGGTTTCAACATATCATCAACAACGACACCGAGATCTCTTTCTTGGTCAGTGACTCCTAATGTGGAACCTTGTATTACATACCTATAGTTCGTGTTCCTCTTTCCCACATGCATCACTTTGCACTTGCTCACATTAAACGTCATCTGCCATTTAGACGCCCAGTCTCCCAGTCTCTTGAGGTCCTCTTGTAATTTTTCACAGTCCTCTTGCGATTTAACAACTTTGAATAACTTTGTGTCGTCAGCAATTTTAATTACCTCACTAGTTGCTCCTATCTCTAGATCATTTATAAATATACTAGGAAAGAAGGCCTGTTTCTGAGAGAAATTAAACGGGCGCTAGCAAGGTTCTTGTCTGTCCCCTGCCCCCGCTCTCCAGAGACGCGGCGTTTGTCATCTGTCCCCTGCCCCCCTCTCCAGCCACCCAGCGATTCTACACTGTCCCCTGCCCCCCCTGTAGCAACGGAGCGATTCTCTTCTGTCCCCTGCAGGCACACACTGATTGTCCCTTCGAGTTGCAGGGTTCTCTCCCCTGCCCCCCCTCTCCAGGCACCCAGTGATTGTCGTCTGTCCCCTACCCCCCCCCCCTCTTCAGCCACCCAGCGTTTCTGCACTGTCCCTTGCCCTCCCTGTAGCCAGGGAGCGATTCTCATACCTCCCCTGCTCCCTCCCCCCTGCAGGCACATACCGATTCTCCCTCTTTGTTTTTCACCTGATGGACGCCGGTCCGCTCCCTGTTCCGGTGCTCTCCCTGCAGCCCATGTCGGCAATTCTCCCTCTTTCTTTGTCAGCTGATCGACAGCGGTGCACTCCCTGTTCTGGCACTCTCCCTGCAGGCCATGTCCGGAGGTGAGCTTTTCTCTTTCTTTTTCAGCTGATCGACGGCGGTGCACTCCCTGCTGTGGCGCTCTCCCAGCAGCCCATTCGGTGAGTGTCAGTTTGTTTTTCAGCTGATCAACGGCGGTCTGCTCCCTGCTGTGGTGCTCTCCCTGCAGCCCATTCGGTGAGTCTGAGTGCTCCGCCTTCGACGTCATAACGTTGTGATGCGAGGGCGGGGCACACACTCATGGGGGAATAGCGATCTACACAACTACGAAAGTTGGAGACTTGCGGCTTCCGGCTTCATTAGAACATTGGAGGTGTGTTTTATATAGAGAGATTAAAAAGCAGCAGTCCCAGCACAGACCCCTGGGGTACCCCACTATCTACACTTTTCCATTAAGAATACTGACCATTTAACCCTATTCTCTGTTTTCTATCCTTTAACCAGTTCTTAATCCACAATAGGACACTACCTCCTATCCCATGACTATCCAATTTCTTCTGAAGTCTTTCATGAGTTACTTTGTCAAACACTTTTTGAAAATCCAGATACACAATATCAACTGGCTCGCCTTTATCCACATGTTTATTCACCCCTTCAAGGAAATGTAATAGATTGATGAGGCAAGTTTTCCCTTCACTAAATCCATGTTGGCTTTGTCTCATTAATCCATGCTTTTGAATATGCTCTGTAATTTTGTTCTTTATAATAGTCTCTACCATTTTGCCCGGCACCAACGTCAGGCTCACCAGTCTATAATTTTCTGGATCTCCTCTGGAACCTTTTGTAAATATCGGCGTTACATAGGCTACCCTCCAATCTTACGGTACCGCACTCGATTTTAATCATAAATTACATATTACTAACAATAGTTCCGCCAGTTCATATTTCAATTCTATCTGAGATGAATACCATCCGGTCCAGGAGATTTGCTACTCTTCAATTTGTCAAATTGCCCCATTACATCCTCTAGGTTTATAGAGATTTCATTCAGTTTCTCTGACTCGTCAGCATTGAATACAATTTCTGGCACTGGTATCTCTCCCAAATCTTCCTTGGTGAAGACCGAAGCAAAGAATTCATTTAATCTCTCTGCAATGGCTTTTTCTTCCCTGATTGCCCCTTTTACTCCTCGGTCATCTAGCAGTCCAACCGATTCTTTTGCCGGCTTCTTGATTTTAAATATACCTAAAAAAAATTTGTGTTTTTGCCTCCAACACAGTCTTTTTTCTCAAAGTCCCTCTTTGTCTTCTTATCAGCACTTTGCATTTGACTTGACATTCCTTATGCTATTTCATATTATTTTCAACCTGTTCCTTCTTCCATTTTCTGAAGGATTTTCTTTTAGCTCTAATAGCTTCCTTCATCTCACTTTTTAACCATGCCGTCTGTCGTTTGATCTTCCTCCCTCCTTTTTTAATAAACGGAATATATTTGTCCTGAGCTTCCAGGATGGTATTTTTGAACAGCATCCACGCCTGATGTAAATTTTTGACCCTTGCAGCCGCTCCTCAAAGTTTTCTTTTCACCATTCTTCTCATTTTATCATAGTCTCCTTTCTGAAAGTTAAACGCTAATGTATTGAGTTTTCTGTTTATACTTACTCCAAAGCTAATATCAAATCTGATCATATTATGATCACTGTTATCAAGCAACCTCATCACCATTACCTCCCGCACCAGATCATGTGTTCCACTAAGGACTAGGTCTAGAAATTTTCCACCTCTTGTCGGCTCCTGTACCAGTAGCTCCATAAAACAGTCCTTGTTTTTGTCAAGGAATTTTACCTCCCTAGCATGCCCTGTCAATATCAGGGTAATTTAATTCACCCATTATCATGTTGCCCAGTTTATTAGCCTCCCTAATTTCCAATAACATTTCTACATCCATCTGTTCATCCTGGCCAGGCGGACGGTAGTACACTCCTATCACTATCGTTTTCCCTTTTACACATGGAATTTCAATCCATAGGGATTCCAAGATGTGTTTTGTCTCCTGCAGAATTTTCAATCTGTTTGATTCAAGGTCTTCTTTAACATACAGTGCTACCCCTCCACCAATTCAATCTACCCTATCACTACGATATAATTTGTACCCCGGTATGACAGTGTCCCACTGGTTATCCTCCTTCCACCAGGTCTCAGAAATGCCTATTATATCTAATATTTCATTTAGTGCAATATATTCTAAGTCCCTCATCTTATTTCTTAGGCTTCTGGCATTCACATATAGACATTTCAAACTATGTTTGTTGTTCCTATTTACATCTTGCTCAGTACTCGACAGTATTAATTTGCAATCTTTTGTCAGATTTTTATTTTTATTTAAGGACACCTGATCTACTACAATCTCTTTTGCAACCTCACTATTGGGATACCTTATCTTCCCTGTTTTGGTGATATCTTTAATAGATACCTTATTCCGAACCATGCGCTTTTGAGCAACTGTTGGCCTTCCCCCAGTCTCTAATTTAAAAGCTGCTCTATCAACTTTTCAAATGCCGATGCCAGCAGCCTAGTCCCATTCTGGTTATGGTGGAGCCCATCCTTTCGGAATAGGCTCTCCCTTCCCCAGAATGTAGCCCAATTTTTAGACATTTTTCTTTGAAGTCTGTCAGAAGTGTGTCCAAATCTCAAGGGGCGTATCAGGGGCATGTTCAGGGTGGGACTTGGGCATTCCTGAGACAGACAATTTTCAGCCATAATGGAAGAAAACAAAAACATCCAGGACTACAAACTAAGATGTTTTGAGCTAGACCTATTTTTATAACGAATAAGGCACAAAAAGGTGCCCTAAATAACCAGATGACCACTGGAGGGAACCAAGGACGACCTCCCCTTATTCCTCCAGTGGTCACTAACCTCCACCCACCCCCCAAAAATGTGATGAAAAGCATTACTTGCCAGACTCACATGTTATACTCAGGTCCAGTAGAATAGCATTCAGGTCCCTGGAGTAGTCTAGTGCTGGGTGCAGTGCACTGCAGACAGGTGGACCCAGGCTACAGAGTGGATACCCGGGACGGAGTGGAAAACATGAAAAATGATCTGAGGAAGCTAGAAGAATGGTCTAAGGTTTGGCAATTAAAATTCAATGCGAAGAAATGCAAAGTGATGCACTTAGGGAATAGAAATCCACGGGAGACATATGTGTTAGGCGGGGAGAGTCTGATAGGTACGGGCGAAGAGAGGGATCTTGGGGTGATAGTATCTGAGGATTTGAAGGCAATGAAAGTGTGACAAGGCAGTGGCCGTAGCTAGAAGGTTGTTAGGCTGTATAGAGAGAGGTGTGACCAGCAGAAGAAAGGGGGTGTTGATGCCCCTGTATAAGTCGTTGGTGAGGCCCCACCTGGAGTATTGTGTTCAGTTTTGGAGGCCGTATCTTGTTAAGGATGTAAAACGAATTGAAGCGGTGCAAAGAAAAGCTATGAGAATGGTATGGGATTTGCGTTACAAGATGTATGAGGAGAGACTTGCTGAACTAAACATGTATACTCTGGAGGAAAGGAGAAACAGGGGTGATATGATACAGACATTCAAATATTTGAAAGGTATTAATCTGCAAACGAACCTTTTCCGGAGATGGGGAGATGGTAGAACAAGAGGACATGAAGTGAGATTGAAGGGGGGCAGACTCAAGAAAAATGTCAGGAAGTATTTTTTCACGGAGAGAGTAGTGGATACTTGGAATGCTCTCCCGCGGGAGGTGGTGGAAATGAAAACAGTAACGGAATTCAAACATGCATGGGATAAGCATAAAGGAATCCTGTGCCGAAGGAATGGATCCTCAGGAGCTTAGTCAAGATCGGGAGGCGGGGCTGGTAGTTGGGAGGCGGGGATAGTGCTGGGCAGACTTATACGGTCTGTGCCAGAGCCGGTGGTGGGAAGCGGGACTGGTGGTTGAGAGGCAGGGATAGTGCTGGACAGACTTGTACAGTCTGTGCCAGAGCCAGTGGTTGGGAGGCAGGGCTGGTGGTTGGGAGGTGAGGATAGTGCTGGGCAGACTTATACGGTCTGTGCCAGAGCCGGTGGTTGGGAGGAGGGGCTGATGGTTGGGAGGCGGGGATAGTGCTGGGCAGACTTATACGGTCTGTGCCCTGAAGAGCACAGGTACAAATCAAAGTAGGGTATACACAAAAAGCAGCAAATATGAGTTATCTTGTTGGGCAGACTGGATGGACCGTGCAGGTCTTTTTCTGCCATCATCTACTATGTTACTACTACCTCTTTGTACCTGTTACACTTGTGGAGGAAACTGAGAGCCCTCCAAAACTCACCAGAAACCCACTTTACTCACATATAGGTGCCTCCTTTACCCATAAGGGCTATGGTAGTGGTGTACAGTTGGGAGATAGTGGGTTTTGGGGGGGCTCAGCAGACAAGGTAAGGGAACATTGGTCAGATGTGTACCTGGGAGCATTTTATGAAGTCCACTGCAGTGCCTCTTAGGGTGCCCTATTGCTTTCCTGGGATGTCAGGGGGACCAGTGTACTAAAAATGTTGGTTTCTCCCAATGACTTGATTTTGTGCATTTTGCACTTGGATGGTTTTTTTTTTTTTTTTTTAAATGGACCAAAAAATAAAACGTCCATATCACAAAATCTTCTGTTTTCAAAAACAAAAGACTGACGTTTTTCTTTTTTGAAAATGACCTTCTTTGCTTTTCAGATTTTGGACATTTTTTGCAAAGTGTCCAAAGTCGGACTTAGACGTCGTATTGAAAATGCCCCTCCATGAGTCTTAGTAAAAGGGCCCCTAAGAGCATTACAAACTGCCTCCTGAAAACCCGCTTTATTAAGAAGGATATTATTGATCTCCTGATAACTAGATTTAATAGCAGGGAAATTTTCTAAAATAATTTGGATTGGAGCATGATTAGGTATTGTGATAGGGTGAATTTTGGTAGTGTTAGTATTAGCTATCAATTTGCTTGAAATAAGGAAAAAGAACAATACGAAAAAGTTATGAAGAACAGAATAAAAAGAGAAATCACGTTCATTGGGATGATGTAATCGCCAAATATCACACAAATTTAGATCCTCAATTATGCTATGCAAATAGGGTCTGTTTTTAGTGTAGGGGTAGGAGCTACAGCTTTCCTATCACAATAGGGGTTAATTGTTAAATTAAAATCCCCTTCCTACACAATCATCAGAATATCAATAAAAGGGAGTAAGGAGTTAGCAATAAATTGAAAAAAAATTTGGATTATCTGAATTGAGACCGTAGACATTACAAAAAACAGTAGGAGTATTACCAATTAGGGTATTAATAATTATCCATTGTCCTTCTGTATCAGAGACTTGAGATACTAGTGAAAAGGGTAAAGAAGATTGATAAAATATCACTATAGCATTTTTTTTTTACCCAAAGCAGGGGAAACAGCAGCAAGGGAGAATTTCTAATGTTTCAATAAGTGAGTATGTTTATTTTCTAAATGGGTTTCCTGGATAAATATTATGTCAGGAGAAAGCTTGCAGACATAGTTCCATAATTTATTCCAGTTAAAAGGATTATTCAACCCCTTAACATTAAAAGAAACAATGTTAATTGAATTAAACATTGTGGATCTGTTTACTAAGGCACGCTAGCATATTTAGCCCATGCTAAAATTTAGAATGCGTTAATGCTAGAGGCTCACATATATTCCTATGAGTGTCTCTAGAGTTCGTGCACATTAATTTTTAATGCACCCTAAACATGCTAGCGTGCCTACAGAATGGCTTCGTAAACAGAGCACTAATAAAAGTATTTAAGTTGGACATCGAAACAAGAACAATTAAGGTGGAAAAGCAAAAAACGAAGAATCCTATATCCAATAAAGTGAAGGATATAGTTTAAAAACAAACAAACAAACAAAAGAAGTAAATACCTGCACATGTGTACATCAGCTAATGAAACAACTATGGAACACAACCATGTAAGTTCCAAAAGAGAGCAGTTAGCTCATCCCATAAAAGAAAAGAGAAAGATATAGAGAGAACTGAGCAATAAAAGAAAGATATTAAAAAAGTTCTGAAAATCCTATGAAGATTATTCATATATGAAATATTCAAAAATATAAAAATAAATTTCCAAATATTATTAAGTTATAGCTGTATCACCTAATGTAAAAGTAAAATAAAATAAGTAACTGCATTAAAAATACCCAAAGATAAATTGCAGCTTAGAAAGATAATGTATGAATGTAGAAACAATAACTATATCTAAAGCAAACAGCATATGCTTTGTCAGCAGAGAAGAACCAACGACTGCATTAGTGAATTACCATGAAGTATGAAACTCAGGGGCCCTTTTACTAAGCCGCGTAGGCGCCTACGCGCGCCCAATGCACGCCAGTTTTCAGTTACCACCCAGCTACTGCGTGGCCCTTGCAGTAATTTCATTTTTGAAGGCGCATCCACTACGCATACTGGAAAATATTTTTATTTTCTGGCACGTGGGTGGTAATCGGGCGGTAATCGTCATTTTACACGGGTAAACCATTACCGCTTGGTTACCATGTGAGACCTTACTGCTAGGTCAATGGCTGTTGGGAAGGTCTCAGACTCACAATGGATGCGAGGCAATTTTCATTTTGCTGCATGCCCATTTTCGGCAAAAATATAAAAGGCATTTCTTACAGGTGCGTTGAAAAATGATTCGGTGTATGCCCAAAACACACGTCTACACTACCGCAGGCCATTTTTCAGCGCGCCTTTGTAAAAGAGCCCCTCAAAGAGAGAACAGTATCTATTAGAAAGATCATTTTGGAGTCAGATCAGAAGAGGTCACGCCAATAAATCCCATTTGTCCTAAATAAGATTGAAGATTATCTGGTTTCTCAAAGGATTTGGTTGTGTTGTTGATAGTGATCTTCATCATGGCAGGAAAATAGAGACCGTATTTTGCGCCAATACTTTTTAGCCATGGATGCATCATAAGAAACCTTTTCCTGTGCTGAATAGTTTTATTGTGATGATCCGCCACAAATATGATGGAATGCCCCTCATACTTTAACAGAGCTCTGGACTTTGCAACCTGAAGAATTTGTTTTGTTTATGTTGAAATCTAAGAGGTTTTGCCACAATTGCACAAGGGAATTTAGCATTCTGTGGAATAGAAGATGGCGCTTGGTGAGCTCTTTCCAGTTTAACGGGTGAATGAATTTTAAATTTAGAAACTCCAGTATCCATTTCTGAAGGAACTGAATCATATCAGAACCTTATGACTTCTCTGGAAGACACAAAATTTTAAAAATTCCTCTTCTGGGGCGGTTATTTAAATCTTCTAATTCTCCTTCAAATAAGAAAACTGATTTTTTTTATGATGAGGAACAGTTTGTAAAAGTTGGTCATGCGCTGCTATACGATTTTCTGCAATCTCTATTCTACGTGTTATTGAATTTAACTGTTGTCTAATATTTAAAGTATCAAATTTAAGGTCAGACAATATTTTCAGAAATCATTCCTCTCACGACGAAGTTCCTGCATTATAGATTTTAACATTATCTCTTCTTGTAAATGTGAAGGAGACTTTTTGGGTGATGCTGGATCAGGTTTTCGTTTAATACTTTGAGTTTGGGAGATTGTAGTATCATATTTGGTATGTTTTATGCAGCCATCATTCAACAATGCAAATATTATATTTTGGAAGTGAAAAGCTCAGTTCTTCTCTTAATATAACCCACTATTTTGGTTAGGAGAAGCTGAATGAAAACTGTAAGCCGCCATCTTAAGCCCCCCCCCCCCCCATTCCTCAACCTTCTAATTATGTGTGTGTGGGGGGGGGGGGGGTCAGTACATTAGGGGTATCCTGTCAGCTGCTTTGCTCACCCTTTACCATCTTCTACTGTTATGTTCCTCTCATCCTTGATTCACTGGAAATATCCAGCTTTCAGATTTCTTTTAATAACCTTGTTCCCATCAAACATTCATGGGTAAATCATTTTACCACATATGGGCTATTACTGAGAATATCCTGTTGTATCCACTGGACCTTAAAGACCAATTTGGAGCATACCTTCTCAGTATCTCCACTAGACAATTTTGCTTATCTTCTCTTATTGTTCTGCAGAACCTCTCTTCTGAGAAAGCAGTAAGAAAGACAGATGCCCACACTAGATGTAAGGGATCTACAGGAATGTCAATGACCCAATGAAACCAACTGGAATACAGACCGAGGAATCTAACATGTGTATCAGTCAGAGGGCTTGGTGAAATAACGTGGTGCAATGAAGGTGAGGGAGAGCATTTGCCGGCTGAGATGTAATCCTATTCCACCTGTCCAGTTTTATCTGCAAAAGTGAAGCATTAGAGGTCTTGAAGCCAAAACAATCTCAACTTAACCATTCTACTAAAAGCTAGATGGTACATTTTATTCTGTATCAGTCATATCTACTATGGACCCAATACTCCACATATAACTCACTGGTTTGCATATGCATAATTCACTTATCCATATATTTTTAAAAGTTATACATAATGTTGGGCAGTTTAACTCACTAAATGGCCATAGAGAAAGGAGCTGGGTTAAGGAAAGGGTAGAGGCAGTGCCAGAAACTGCTGAATAGCAGATCTAAATTAAAAAGATAGTCACCGGAGATGGTCACTGCTTAGACATATATTCAGGAACACTAAGTAAATTGATAGTGCCAGGCTGGCACTTAACTTTAAGCAGCACTGCCATGGCTGAATGTCAGACCCCATATTCCCATGTTATTATGCTATTATGAGCTGAACTGGGTGTGACTATTGGCTCACTGGTGTGGAGCTAGGCATGGAACTTGTGAAATTGAAAGCCTGGTTAAGGCCAATTTTCTCTGTCACTTTTTTTTAAATAATAATTGATGTTTGCTTTAACTGTATTTAGCATTTAATAAGATGGGCAGGAAATAAATGAATAAACAATCTCTGGACAAGCTCTATAGTACCCTTCATGTGCAAATTGATTGTCCCACTTTGGCTGGGTATAGGGGCCAAATTGATAAGGAACTATCTCTACTCAGGAGGGAAAAAAGGAGGAGGTTTCTAGTGGACCTGCAGTGATAATATTTGAAGGTATGGAGTGGGACAGTTAGAAGAAAGCCTGAATCATTCAGGCATATCAGCACTCTGGGAGGCTAAAAACAAAATGTGCTGCAAAGAGAAAAGAATGTAATGAGCAACAGTTTTAAAAAAATACAGATGAGCTAGTAATCTCATGGTTAGAGCAGCAGCCTGCAAACCAAGGAAGGCAGGATCAAATTCTTGCATGGAATTCTTGAGCCTGTTTGCAGATGCAGTTCAGTGGAGCTCATTTAAGTAAAAAGAATAATGCTCAAGACGTTTGAGCTCCATTAACACCCTAGTAGAAGCAGTGGTATAATTTGTATTGAATAGACCCCTAGTAGAAACATTAAGTTGGGATTTTATAATACCATTTTGCCCAAGGTAGTGGGGGCTGGGTAGGGCCACTCAGCAGAGGGATGTGAGTATATGTGTGTAAATTGAGGGTATCTAGGAAGAAGGTATGTGAGTGGATATCAGGTGTAGGAAACTAAGTAGAGATAGAAATATGGTGTGTTGGGCAGGGTTATAGGTTGGGTGTGCAGAAGGGTTATATCCAGGGCTTTTTTTGAGGGGGTACTTCGGGGTACTGAGTACCAGCACCTTTTCCATTATCTGCTAAAATTGACCCATAGATCCCAAGTTTTAAAATGAAAGAGCTCAGGTTCTGCACACCAATTCGGCCTTGTTATAGATTCTGTCACTGGTTGCAGGGGGCCTGGCTATTGTGGGGTGGGTCCCTCAATGATCCCCCGAAGGGTGGCCTAGTATTTGAGTACCAGCACCTTTTTTGCTAGAAAAAATGCACTGGTTATATCTAAGACACTAGAGGTATATGGGTTGTGTCGGTAGCTGACAAGGTGTCTGAGGTGGGTGAGTAGGGGTGCAATGGGTGTCTGGGGCAGTTATGCACCAGGGATGTCTGAGGAAGAGGATATTTGTGTGTCAGGGAGCCTGATCTGAGAAAGGCTTCTGGTGTACTGGTACAGGGGGAAGGATATCTGAGGTGGTTCTGCAGTAAGACTGAAGGGCACAATGGAGTGTCAGAAACACTCCCCCTCTTTTCTCCCTTGGCAGATAAAACATTTCTAAAGTATGAGATAGTGAATGGAGGACAGTGTGGCATACACTACACTTACTTTCAGGAGTGTTGCAATGCTATCCTTAGATCTGTTCTTAACTCACCAAAATGGCTGGGCTGCAGGAGACATGCTTAATCACCTCTGCCTCTGCTGTTCACAGCTCATACCATGTGACTTGGTCCTGCAACATAAAGAAATGAAGTACTTAAGCACAGGACCAGGAGGTGATGTGGCAGCACTCTGGAGGTGAGAGCAGTAGGTGCTATGCTTACCTCCTTTCTGTACCATCCCTCACTAGAAAGAAGCCCACAGCTCTTTGCCAGGCTCTGTCAATGATAGCTAGTGGTATTTTGAATATATTGACATTTTTTTTCAGTTGTTTTCTGCTCAGTCCCCATGTAGAATGCATTGCAATAATCTAATGTTTTATTTTAATTTCTTATACACACCTGCAAGCCTGAAAGCAGTATACAATCATCTAGAATAGGTATTTACTTGTCCCCCGAAGAGCTCCCAATCTAAATCCACAATCTAATCTACTAAATACAACAGTGTGAATTATAGTCACCAGATAAAACACTTGATAGGTATGCTTGCAGTGTTTTTCATAACCCACAGGGGATGGTCAACCAGGGGCCTGACTCTTACCCCAGGACAGTGAAATGGCACACCACCCCGTTTGTTAGATGATGTCTTGCTGGCAGTGGCGTAGCAAGGAGGGCTGCCACCCTGACCCAGTGCCTACCCTCCTCCGTCCAACCAGCTCCTGCACCCTACCTTTAAAAATAATATCGGAATCCGAGGCAAGGCGCAGCGCCTCGGGCCTGCACATAAAAGAAACGTGGAACGTCTCATCGGGCCTTCCCTCGCTCTATCTGTCCCGCCCTCCGCTGAAGCAACTTCCTATTTCCGCAAGGGCGGGACAGACAGAGCGAGAGAAGGTCCGATGAGACGGTCCGCGTTTCTTTTACGTGCAGGCGCGAGGCGCTGCGCCTCACCTCGGATTCCAATATTTTTTTAAAGGTAGGGTGTGGGAGCTGGTTGGACGGAGGAGGGTAGGCACTGGGTCGGGGGGTGTCGATGCGCCGAGGGGGGGAGGATGTCATCGTGCTGCACCTGGGGGGGGGGGGAGCTGGCAGGGAGTACCCTCCCTGCATAGGCGGTCGGTGGCCCGACTGTGTGGGGAGGCTAAAGGGGGCGGGGTTAGGGGTGGGGCCAGGGGCAGGGTTTACATCCATAATTGTCTGACAACACACAGAAAAAAAATAAGTAAAAATAAAATAATCACAATACCTTTTATTAAATTTAGATATTAGATATGTATCATATGTCAAAGAATAAAGTGGTTGCTCAAAGCATATACTAACCACAGTCGCTCAACTGCAAAACGCTATGCACAACTTTGTGCAAAAACACACTCAGAACCTTACTGTACCATAAACATTACACTGGGCAGAACCTAAAACACCAATATACCACCATATGGAAAATGCAGACCGTCAACAATATGAAACAAGGGATCATAATACCACAATTCTCAAGTAGAGCCACAAAATACCCTTTTAGGGTGAATAGTAACATAGAGGCATACTATCCACCCTAAAAGGGTGTTTTGTGGCTCTACATGAGAATTGTGGTATTATGATCTCCTTGTTATATGCAAACTCCTGATTCTTTCTAGAACATTTTTAGAGAAAGAAAATCTCTGCGTCTATGGGAAGCTTTAAGAAATCAGGACTTTGTAGTCTTCTTCAAAAGGCTCCATAAAAGAGAACAGAGCTGAAAAATGTCCTGATAAAATTAATTAGCAAGCTTTCGGGAGGACACAGGTCAAGTAAAAACAATTAAAAAAAAAAGGATTTTAATCCAAAGCAACGAATAACTAACAACAACGGAACTCGCCTGACCACTATAAAGTTCATGCTGCCATTCCTCTGTCAGCAGCGGATGCTTGAGGAGCACACACGTGCGGTAAGAACACAGATGGACAGTTAGCAGGAGAATGCCAAAGCCCGGCACGAGTTTATTTTCCACCGTGGCGTGCGAACCAAAGCTCCCTACCACCACCACCCCTCAGCAAGCAACCACGAGAGCGGAGAAGTAGCACTACAGTTTGTCCCAGCACGAATAGAAGAACTCCAAGCTAGGGTTACATGATAGAAAAAACCACCACTCTTCTTTCTCAGACGGCAGGTAGCCGGTAGCAGCACTCCAACCTTATTACAGCTTGCTTCGGGGCTTCGTTCTCGGCCTGACGGCATGACGTGCCCCGCCTCCTCTGACCAGACTTCCTGCTTCCGCGAGGGCTGGACACATCATAAGGAAGGCGGGGCATGTCATGCCGTCAGGCCGAGAACGAAGCCCCGAAGCAAGCTGTAATAAGGTTGGAGTGCCGCTACCGGCAGCGATGGGCGATCTAACACATTGGAGGGAGTGAGAGGGAAAGAGACTCTAATTATAGGGACTGCACTGCAGGGAGGGAGTGCGAGGGGTAAACGGTGTATCGGGGGGGGGGGGAATGAGAGAGAGACACTTGGGGCTTGTGGCTGGGAGGCTTAGCCTCCCCAATCCACTTATACCGGGCGCCTATGCCCCCCTGAGCTGACACCCGGGGCGGACTGCCCCTCCCGCCCCCCCTTGCTACGCCACTGCTTGCTGGTGATGTGGGGATGGGGATTGCTGCTGGTCTGCAACATCCTCCATGAATGGAGACAGAGTATCAGCTTGGGAGGTGGACCTCCCCTTTACTTTGCCTTTATTGCTCTTCTGCTGCTGAAACAAAGAAAATTAATGCAGAAAAAGACAATGCAGCCTATTTAGTCTGCTTTGACTGATGGATAGCCTTCCCTGACTAATACCATCCTCAACCTCCCTACTGCATGCTGTTTTTTCCAAGTGATAGTGCATACCACTGCTTGACATATGGTCCTCTGCTGAAGGCCTTTCCATAATTTAAATACTCAGCAGATCTCAGAGTTATGGAAGATCAGAGGGCTGGGATATTCTTCAGCTCTCTGATCTTCCATAACTCTGATATCTGCTGAAATCCCTTCTTTGAAGCCTTGAGTGCTGCAGCCAGGGCGGGAGTAAATAGAAGATCAGCAAGTAAAAAGCCTGGGTCATCTGTTATGATCTTTAATTCTTGCTTTTTCTGGGGCACTGGTGCCCTTGAGTTCAGGTCCTGTGCTAGCCACCTGCTGTTGTTCACAGGATATTATCATACTTCAAACCCTCAATTTCTATTAGATGCTCAATTACCTCTTTCTCTAGTTCAGATACTTTGCATGATTCATCTGAATCAATAGGTTGATCAAAGATCTTCTGTAGACACTAATCAAATCTTGACAGGGAGCACTCTGCTTGTCAAATGCCCCTTCAGGAGCATACCTAAGATCAGAGGGCAATTTAACAGAAGCCCCAAGGTGCAGCTCTGTCAGGCACCTATGTATGGGACCTGGTGCCTCCACCTCAAGAAAAAGGGACTGTATGGGTAAGATTTCCCTCCCGTTCCCTCAGGAAGCCACAACAAATTATATGTGAATTCAACTCTCTTAAAATCTCTCACACCTCTGTCATCTGTGTTCTGTCCTCACTGAAAGTTTCCACAGAATCCCCCCCCCCCCCACACACACACAACAGAGAAAACACTCGCTAATATTTTCACTCCTCAGAAAGCTTCACCTTTTTCTCCAAAGTACCAGTTGTCAGGATAAGGGAAATTGATACATTTTCTGACAGCCTGTTCTAGTCATATACATGTGTCATCAACAAAAACTGACAGAGAAAATCTCACAGATCAAAATGTCAGTCTGATTCACATGAAATATATTCTATTAAAACCCAGTTTATAAATGAGTTACACTGACTTTTGCTGGTGCCTCTCTGCCCCCTCCCCCCTCATCTTTTATCAAACCTTAATAGATTTGATCACATTACTCATATTCTTCAATAATTGTACTGGTTCCCTATTGTTTTAACCTTGATCTATATAGCCTTGAATGACAATGGCCCATTAACCTTGGCTAGTTCCTTGAAAATTCATTAAGATCTGGAGATAAATTATTGCTTGAAGTTCCATCTTTATGACATGTTAGATTTAGATGTCTATCGATCCTCTATATTTATAGAGAGGGACCTGTTTTATGGAATGCATTCCCTAAAGCTTTGTGTCAAATTTGCTCTACTGTGACAATTTAGAAAAGCAGTTGAAGGCATACATATTTTCACAGGCTTTTGCTGCTATTCAGTGACAGTTGTTGGATTTGTGATTTATGATATTTAACCGCTGTATGTATATTTTATTTTGTTTTATGTTTATTTGCATTTCAAGATTTTTGTGTTATTTGGTACAAATTTTTATAATGTATGTTCTTTTGGAAAAGAATTGTATGATAGTGTGTTCTGTATATTTTCTAATAAATAAATAAACAATGGAGATGAAGCAGGTGACACTGGTAAATCTTTACCTAACCAATCCTCTCTAGAAGCTCTTCCACTCAGAAAAAAACCATCACTGTTTTAGCAGGCAGGCTCCTGGTTCCATTAACATAGTTCATTCATCATCACTGCTGCTTGCATTCTATTTAGGTTTTCCTTGAGAAAGAATAATCCTCCCTCTAGTGCATCTCCTGTTACTATACCTGCCTCTGCATGCTAGTGTCAAGGCAGATTTTATTTATCAAATCACTACGGGATGGAACCTTTCAGTGATACAAATGTGTGTGAAGTGTGCACCCTGGTCATACACACACAGCAGAGCACTAAGACCAGTCACTTTCCTCACAGTGTATAGTGAACTAGTATGAGAGATTGATATTAGCAATAGATACCTGGTTATCTCCCGCTGATGGAGCGATACTTGAGCTTTCAGTGGCCCATAAACAGACAATGCTGCTGAAAATCCAGGTAGAACATAAAGGAGAGGGAAACCAAAAGCACAACAGCACAAGCAAATAGCCAAAAGAGCATAAGAAGCCTTCAAAAATAGCGGTCTCAACCTTGCTTTATTAATGAGACCCAACACGGTCCGCGTTTCAGTGATAAACGCCTGTCTCAGGGGTCTTATAATGGTATTTAAATCCAAGAGGATCAATCATCCAGTGAAGAAAAATGCCGTTGTCTGTAAAAAGACAATTCTGCAGAAGACTCCAGGATACCTCAAATAGATGGCGCCAAAAGGGACAGTGCAGGAGCAAAACTTGTTCTACAAAGTCACACCCAATTTTAGCAAAACTGCTGTGTTTAAGCAGCCAAATGCTTAGGCATGGTAACAGCGGTTAGTGTATCTGGGTTTTAAAAAGGTTTGGACAACTTCCTGGAGGAAAATTCCATAGTCTGTTATTGAGATGGACATGCGGGAAGCTACTGCTTGTCCCGGGATAGGTAGCATGGAGTGTTGCTACTAATTGATTTTCTGCCAGGTACTTGTGACCTGGATTGGCCGCCACTGGAAGCAGGATACTGGATACTGGTTTGACCCAGTATGGCTATTCTTATGTTCTTATGAGGTCCTTCTCCAGGATATTCTTCTGTGAACACAGAACAGAATATTTCTTTAGTATATCCACCTTTTCCTCATCACTCTCCACATATCAGTTTTCTGTCACTTTCAGTCTCAAAATTCCATTTCTAGCCTTCTTCCTCTCCACAATGTACTCGTAGAAAGTCTTGTCACCTCTATTTATGCCTCTAGTGTCTTCGTCAGCCATATTTCTCTGTTCACTTCTTTGAGTTTTATTCTTCTGTTCTTCAGGAGTTTGTTTATCATGACACCTAGATTGGACTACTTAAAGTAAACCTCAAAATTGCTTCTTATTACCTAACCCTATTTTTAAAAAAAATCAAACATATCTACTTAGAGTGCACACTGAGGTCACTTATCTTTCCTTTATCTTCCAAGTACTTTCATGAGTTGACCATCTTGAAGGACTGGATTCTGAATCCTGGACTCTGATGGGCATGGCCTTCTCTCCTCTCTTCTTTCTTCTTCCTACTACTCTAGCTGTCACTGAGGGGAATTTTTGATAGAACATCTAAATCATAATTTGTACGTTTTGCACAAAACATAATAGAGTGAACTGCAACTCTCTCTCTCTCTTATCCATACCTGCTGTCACTGGTGTAAATAAAATATTTTCTGGAATGGCCATGGGACTGAGGAGTGCCAGGGGGCGAAGCCAAGAGGTAGAGTGTATGGAGCCAAGGAAGAATGGGGCAGGGCTGGAGGCATGTACTAAAATTCTCCCTCTCAAAAATCGGGACCCCTTGGCAGCTCTGCACCCAGTCTCTGTGACTGTCAATCGGTGCCTATCTGCACAGCTGCATTCAGTCACATGCAATTGTGCAAGGCAGCCAAGGCAACCTCTGGAATAGTTTAGAAAAGAAGCCACACAGCAGCTCTCCCGCCTCCTTTACTGGGAATCTGTCGGGAGTCGGGTATCAGGGCGGGGACCTGCTTTGGCGCATGGCATGGCGTACTTCAGCAATAAAGAGAACAGCAGCCACCAGCATGCACTGTCCAGTGGGGAGAGACAGCAGCCTGTGCTTCACTGAGAATTCTGATGTCCGAGATCTCGCCAGCCCTGCCTTATAGGATGAGTGCAAGTCAGGGTACAAGGAAGTGAGTGAGGAAAGGGAGTGAGCCGACTAGCAGCCTGAGGTTTAGATTTTGGTTTTGTCAACAGCATGCTGATGCCCACCCACATACACTGAACTGCACCTTCACAACACTAAGGGAGAGACGGCGAGGAACAAGGGCAGCCCTGCACTCCCCTCCCCAAACAAAAAAGACAACTGGACACTTGCCAAAGAAAAGAGGCAGCAGAAATGATATCCAAACTGCTGGACTGCCTGAGCATTGTAGCACTGAAGAGACTTGGGGCACTGTATTTCCAAATAGTTTGCAAAATAAAAATTTTCATGCATTGCTGAAGCGAAGCCATGGGTGAAGTTGAAAGCTGTCTGTTGACTTTAACTGGACTTTTGTTGGCGGCTGGAGCAGAGATATTCTCAGGTATGAAGTTGCTACCACTTTTGTGTTGGGTTTTTGTCAGGGCATGGGGTTCTCTGTCTGGGATGGAATTATTATTATTATTATTATTTTTAACCAGAGAGGGAGAAGCTCTGTAAATGAAAGGAGAGGGTGAGGGCTGGAAGCTGAATAACCCTCAATGTTAAAAAAAAGTTTTATATTTAATGGTGGTGTGCTTCTGGGTGGGCTGTGCGGAGGGGAGTAGGGAAGGGTAGGGCTGATGCCACACTATGTGGTAGGGGGTACGGCAGGGCTGATACTAGCTACAGGGAGGGATGAAGGGTAGGAAAGGGTAGGACTGATTCTGGGTTACATGGATGGGGGAGTAGGAAAGAGAATGGTAAAGCTGATTTTTAGCTACAAGAATGGATTGGGGTGGATAGGAAAGGAAAAGACCACAGTGCCCACCCATGTTAGCTGTGGGCCCACCCAAAATGTCAAGTCTGGCTACATAACTGGTTTTACCTGCTCAATTGTAGGCCCCTAAGGATCTAGTTTAGAAGCCTTGGTGGTCCAGAAGTAAGGGTGGAGCAGGAGTGATCCCCAGTCTCTCCTGCCTATCCCAATTTAGCTTTCAAAATGGCTGCCATGAAATGTGGTGGCAGTTTTGAGAGGCTGCCATGAGAATTTGCAGCAGCCATTTTGAATGCCAAGCTGGGATGGACAACAATGACTGGTGATCACTGCTACTCTGACCTTACTGCTCTTTTGGGATCTGCCAGGAACTTGTGACCTGGATTGGCCACTGTTAGGAAACACAATACTGGGAAACCCATATATTCTTATGACCTTTCCCACCATCCAACTTCCTGCACTTGCAAACAGAATACCCTCTGACTGACCTCAATGTTGTGCAGGAGGTACTGCTTTGATCTGTACGCCAAGCTCCATCTCTGGCCGTCTTCAAATCTAAGCTAAAAACCTACCTTTTTGATGCTGCTTTTAACTCCTAACCCTTATTCACTTGTTCAGAACCCTTATTTTATCATCCTCACTTTAATATTCCCTTATCTCTTGTTTGTCCCGTTTGTCCTAATTAGATTGTAAGCTCTGTCGAGCAGGGATTGTCTCTTCATGTTCAAGTGTACAGCGCTGCGTACGTCTAGTAGCGCTATAGAAATGATAAGTAGTAGTAGTAAGACAAACATTGCAGCAGACACAGATTCCAAACAATGCATATTTTGCACAGAACCAAAACCTAAATACTGAATATTTGTAGAATGTTAGAATTATTAATTTTCTCCATTGGTAACAATTCTCAGCATTAGCTTCATATACCACTTTTTAAGCACACACAGTCTGCTTTGATGGGGCTTCCTAAATGTTTTTATATATTATTCAGCTTGCCAGCGTATGTAACTACACAGATGCTAAATTGCAGCCATGAACTCCAGCACACAGAGAGTGTTATTAAAATAATTTTTCAAACTATCCATGACAGCACCTATTTAGTTTGAAACCATCAAACTGAACCAAAAACAATTTGAAGAACAGTGCAGCTAAAAACATTTGTGGTTTCATATGTAAACAATGTAACTTTGTTTACAACCTGCTCTGTGTGATGAAAGGTGTGGTATTTTTACCAGTTCCTGTAGGCTAGAAACATCAGATACAGCTACAAGTTAGCTCAGGAAATTCCACTTTATAATGACTTTTTTTGTTGTTGTCCTTGATATTTAGCTATAATTAATTTATAACAGTAATGGTCTCATTTTCATATCTGTTTTATTTTACTGTTTAAGAGGCTGAAAGACAGGATGTTTATATAAGCTACAAAAAGTCCAAATCTGCCTGTTCCTTCAGGGTTCCATTAAGGAAGAGTATTCTCCAGTCGTCCGTCTTAATCTAACTTTTTGTTGTTGCTCTTCACTTGGCTACAAAAATCATTTGTGAGATTTTATTGGAGGATGTGTGAAAAGTGGCCTAGTGGTTAGGGTGGTGGACTTTGGTCCTGGGGAACTGAGAAACTGAGTTTGATTCCCACTTCAGGCACAGGCAGCTCCTTGTGACTCTGGGCAAGTCACTTAACCCTCTATTACCCCATGTACAAACAAATAAGTACCTATATATAATATGTAAGCCGCATTGAGCCTGCCATGAGTGGGAAAGCGTGGGGTACAAATGTAACAAAAAAAAAAAAAAATTGGTCCCTGTCCTTTATTTGTAATGAACAGTTCCTCAGATCTTATATTATGTTGACTTCAAAAGATTGTTAGGAATTAAGCAACTATTGAAACAAAATCATCAGTCTCTTCAGTACCCCACACCTAGTCCCCCTCCCCCCCTCTTGTGGCCAAGTGATCTTTGGGGCAGAAGTGATACCCAATCACTCCTGCTCAGACTAGCTCCAGCTTCAAAATGTCTGCAACGACCTCTAGTGGCAGTTTACGGCGGTGCGGTACCACAAAATATCCCATGTATGCTTGAATTCTGCTACTAGTGTATTTCTAATAAATTCAACTGGTGGTCTGTTTCAGGTGTTTATCACAATTTCATAGAGTAGTGTTTTTTCACATTCTACTTGAGCCCTCCTCCTTTTACTTTTTATTGTAATCTGGGACAACCCCCCCCCCCCCCCCCCATTCACTTTGCAGCTTCTTATCTATATAATAATTGGTAACTCTGCTTCCCTGGATGGCTGTGTTTGTAACAGCGTGCTGACATCAGCTCGCCTCCAGCGTTCTCTTCTCTCTCAGTGCCCTGCCCTCACGGAAAGATGAAATGACATCAGAGGAGGGTGGGGCACTGAGAGGGAAGACAAGGGAAGGCTGGAGGTGCCGCGAGCCCAGCCTACCACCACTGCGACCTCAGGCAAGATGAACATCTTAAAGGCAGGGTAGCAGGAAGAACAGAGTTAATGGTCATGGAGGGGAGGACAGGGGAGGGGAGGATCGCTGGACATGGGATGGGTTGGGACGGGAGGGCAGGGCAGAGGAGAATTGCTGGGCATGGAGGGGAAACCAGAATCGCAGGACACGGAGGGGAGGGCAGGGCAGAGGAGAATTGCTGGACATGTAGGGGAGGCCAGAATCGCAGGACACGGAGGGGATGGGATGGGAGCAGAGGAAAGAATCGCTGGACATGGAGGGGAGGGCAGGAGAGAGAGGAGAAATTGCTTAGAGGAGAACCTTCCTAGGGCCCGTTTCATTTTTCACAAAATGGGCTTTGTTGCTTGTGTTCTATAAGAGACAGGCCTCATACACCTTCAGGTTTCTGGAGGAGTTTTTTTTTTTTTAGGGGGTTTTGGGTTCTGTTCCTGCAGAAGTGTGGATGGCAGGTACCAAAACAGACCCTGAGCTCTGTTACAAAACTGAGGTAACTTATTGTACCCAAGAAGTTCCATAAGAACAGACAGTGCTCAACAAGAAACAGCTTTACTGGAATAAACTTCTTAATTGTATTGTGCAATGTAGCTGGTAATAGTATTTACAAGGAAATAAATAAGGAGACTAAACACTAACAGTAAACAGACAGTTACACAACACACTCAAAGTAGCTGCAGACACAAAGGAAACCTTGGCCTTGTAGTGCTGAAAGTATAAACAACAAACTAAAATAATAACTTTGTAAATGAAACAAATGCAATGACAGAAAAATGAAAATGAAATGAAATAATGAAAGAAAATGAATGTTATTTTTTACGCATATTCCTATAGTGGGCTTGCAGCATGTTTCACTTGTGGAAACAGTTATATATAATAAATACATAAATGTCCCAGCAAATCACATCCCTTGTGTCTCTGACACTTTTCCCATCAGGTCTAGAATATGCTGGATATATACAAAAGTAATTGTTGAAAAACTTGGAAAGCATTGATGCCATAGCTGGTTAAACTGGATCTGACTAGGCAATGCCAGTGAATCATGGTATTGTAGAGGGCTTATAGAAAAACACAAAGGGAGGTTTCAAGCATATAATCCTTAGTGCACAGTGCTGTTTTAAATGAAACAAAAGGATTTCTTGTCAGCAAGCATGTGTTTAGCTTGTTAATACACATGCTTTGAACAGCATTTGGTTCTGTCAATAGTAAAAGGGCAAACAGCAAGGATCATATCTAGGGAAGCAGGAGAATGCAAACATGAACAAGTCACTGGAATTTGCTAGGTGGTCTTTTGGATTATTTCTGAAAATTCTCAGCCAAATATTTAAATGCACTTATCCATATAGTGGCAAGTGCTGTGTGGACCAGTGCCATTTCCCAAGTTGGTGCAGGAGGCCCTCAATAAATACAGCCAGACAAGGGAGAAATGAGCAAAAATCCCTTTATTAATTAAGCACTGAATCCTGTTACCTCATAGGTACAGCAAACTAAAGAACAACGTATCTTAGGGTCAGAGGCAAATTCACACAGGCTTGTAGCTGACAGCCTGAAGTCCACAGTATACACCCATACAGCTACTTGCAGGCTTTTCTAACACAGGTCTGCTTCCAGCCAGACCCCAAAGACAGCATTCTCATAAAACCTTAACATTTATCCTACCTTAGCCAGGTTATGGTGGCTTATACACAAAAGTGAAGACTATACTCTAGGGCAGGCCAGAGTTTTTACTACCTGCTTATTGTTGAGCCCCACCCTCCTGGCCAGGGCAGCCCAACTCTCTGTGCTAGATTGGCTTTGCAGTTCAGCCTCTGACATGGCAGGTCTAGCACCACCTGCTGTACGGTGGCTGAACTGTAACCTCACTGACGGAGTGGGGATGCTGTCTTTGGACGCTCATCTTGTTTCGATAATACGAGTTTCCCCGCCTCTTTGCCGGGACGCCCTTAGAGATGGGCGTCCCCATTCGATTATTTCAAAAAGGATGTCCAAGTTGCGATTTGGACGTCCTTCCAAAACAGCAAAATCCAGGGGTGGGGAAACCCATATTTTTGAAACAAGATGGACATCCATCTTTCGTTTCAAAAATACCAGAGACGTCCAAGTCCTTAAATTTGGATGTCCCTAGATTTGGACGTCCTTAGACATGGACGTTTCTGACTTTCGGCGATTTTCAAAACCAAAGATGTCCATGTCAAAAACATCCAAATGCAAGCCATTTGGGTGTGGGTGGAGCCAACATTTGTAGTGCACTGGTCCCCCTGACACGACACCAACTGGGCACCCTAGGGGGCACTGCAGTGGATTTCATAAAATGCTTCCAGGAACATAGCTCCCTTACCTTGTGTGCTGAGCCCCCCAAAACCCACTACCCCCAACTGTACACCACTACCATAGCCCTTATGGGTGAAAGGGGGCACCTATATATGGGTACAGTGGGTTTGTGGTGGGTTTTGGAGAGCTCACTGTTTCCTCCACAAATGTAACAGGTAGAGGGTATGGGCCTGGGCCTGCCTGTCTGAAGTGCACTGCAGTACCCAATAAAACTGCTGCTGGGACCTGCATGCGCTGTCCTGGACCCAAGTATGACATCTGAGGCTGGCATGACATATTCTTAAAGATGTTTTTTGAGGGTGGGAGGGGGTTAGTGACCACTGGGAGAGTAACGGGAGGTCATCCCCTATTCTCTCCGGTGCTCATTTTGGACACCTTTTTGTGCCTTATTTGCAAGAAAAGCACATCTGGGTGAAAACATCCAAGTGTTGTCAGCGATGTCCTTGTTTTTTTGATTAGGCACGCCCAAGTCCCGCCTTCACTATGCCTCCGACATGCTGCTACTACTACTACTACTACTATTTAGCATTTCTATAGTGCTACAAGGCGTACGCAGCACTGCACAAACATAGAAGAAAGACAGTCCCTGCTCAAAGAGCTTACAATCTAATTGACAAAAAAATAAAAATAAAGTAAGCAAATCAAATCAATTAATGTGAACGGGAAGGAAGAGAGGAGGGTAGGTGGAGGCAAGTGGTTACAAGTGGTTTCGAGTCAAAAGCACTGTTAAAGAGGTGGGCTTTCAGTCTAGATTTAAAGGTGGCCAAGGATGGAGCAAGACGTAGGGGCGGATTGCAGTTGGAGATGTCCAAAATTGGGTTTCGATTATACTGATTTGGACGTCCCTGGGAGAAGGACGCCCATCTTCCGATTTATGTCGAAAGATGGACATCCTTCTCTTTCGAAAATGAGCCCAGTTGTGTCCTATGGTAAGATATAATGTTATAGCTGATCAACTCTGGAGCACTTTTTTTTTAATCTATATCTGAAGAGGAGGTTAGTTCCTTATTAAAATGTTATCTTTCACTCTCATTGTGTTTTGGATAAGTGCCCCTCCTATCTATTTTCTTCTATTCATCTTTAGGTTGTTGGATAACAGCTATGGTTAATGATTTATTGGAGAAGGGCATATTGGATCACATTCTATTTATGGTGCCTAAAAAATCATCACCAAAAAAATTTCCACTTAGGCGTAATCTATAAACTGCTAACCCCATTCCCATGTAGCTTCTAGTTTGGATTTGAGGGAACACATTTCAATAGGATTATCTCCATATAAAGTTGCAAGTAGCTGAATGTTTTCTGCATAGGCAATTGGGGTAAGCCCAAGAGATTGTATCAAAGTAAGTAATGGCAATAAAAGTATATTAAAAAGTCAATGAACAGGAAAATAAAAATATATTAAAAAGTCAATGAACAGGAAATCTGAAGGGCTATAGAATCTATCCCATCTAATAAAACACCGCCCCCTCGTTGACTAGGCTACGCTAGCTGCCGTCACACAGCAATTTAAAGCTGCACAATGAACTGCCAGTGGAGTTGTTGTCTTCTGGGTATAAATCGTGCTCTTCTGCTCAACCAAACACAAAAACGTTGTGAGATCTGTCCCACATAGATCTTCTGTCAGGGACATACAATACAATATATCATATTCTCGGACTGACAGGTAGTGTTCATAAATAACCGATATTCCTTGTTGGTTTGTGGATCTATGAACACTTTGGTTTCAATCATCATATCACACATTGCACACAAATTACACTTCATATGTCCTTTAAACATCCTTTGAACTTGATCATCGGTTGGCAAAACAGAGGGGCATAAAAGCTCTTTTAAATTTCTCCCTCTACTGTAGGCAAAACGGAGATTTGATTGTGGAAAAAATAGGCAATGTAGTTAGAAAATTCCAAGGTTTCCTGATCACTTTCGCAACACTAGCAGTTACAGAGGTGTATTTCAAGGCGAAAGTAAAATTATTATCATCATCTATGTGAGATTGTGAATGGAAGAGAAGATCCCTATTGTTGTACTTAGCCCTATGATAAGCTTTATTAACCACCCACTCTGGGAAACCATGGTTCTTCAATCTGCCACAAAGAAAATGTGCTTGTCCTTTAAAGTCCTTATCATATGAACAGATTCGTTGATACCTTAATAATTGGGAAAATGGTAGGCTGTTTTTTTAAGGACTTAGGATGACAACTTGAATAATCTAGCAAAGTGATATTTTTCTGGACCAGTACATCCAAATACATAATCACATGCTCTTCATATTGCATAGTGAATTTAATCTGTGAATGACATAAATTCAAATAACTCAAAAAAAATCTTTCAATCTGACTACTTCACCTTGCCATATCTGCCACTGGACCTGGGGCACAATTGGGTCACTAGGTTCTTCTACCTCATCCTGAGCCACTCCCAAGGCTGACTGCCCTAAGCACCTCCCAAGGGTTGCTGGTCTTCCCAACTTCCTGACGTGCCTCTAGGGGTCCTGCTTTAGCCCTGAATACCAGTTCTTAGAAGAGCTCTGCATCCAAAAATCACAGAGATGCCTCACAGAGGTTGATCTCTTCTCTACTAGTCTTCAGGGGAAGCCCATAGGGTACCTTTCCCTGCTGTGGCCCAGAATACCAGCTCTTAAGAGAGCTCTGCAACCAACAGTACCAGGGTCTCTCCAATAGAAAGCAATCTCCCCTTTGCTGGCCTTCAGGAAGAACCCATAGGTTACTTTACCCTACTGCGGCTCAGAATACCATCTCTTAGACCTCTGTGACTAAAAGTACTAGGATATCTCAATAAAGAGAAATCTCCTGGCTCAACCAAAATGCCAAACACAGAATCTCTGAGAATCAGAGACCTAAAGACCCAGGTCACAGTTCCCAGTAAAAAAGTCACTGTATTATGGTGAATAAATTCTCTAACACCACCCCCCCCCCCCTCTAATTATCTTCAGCTGACCTTCTTTTGTGTGCGTACATTACTAAACCCACTTTACCTTTATCCCCTTTAGTGGATAATATTCCCTGAGTGTGTAAATGTAACTCCATCAGTCCTCACGTCTTTCTTTCCGTGAATAATTATTTAATAATTATTTTAAACTGTGAATTCACATGCAAGCAGCTGTTTCTAACAGAGTTTAACAGTATCAACACAACATGAACTTTGCTACTGTATAATAGAATTAAAATATCTTAAAAGTAACACTTCTCTTGTAAAAAGAAAAGAAATGGATTCTACTGGAAGTAATTTAGGAGGTAATTTATTTTAACATTTTGGCAATTATGCAGTTTTCAATTCTGAAAACTGTAAAAGGTATAAAATAAGTGGATGGAAGATAGATAGGAGAAAAATTATTTTATACTTACAAGTTTTTTCTTCTGAAAGTACTCTTAAAACATCCTTTTAAATCTGCTTAAATATTCAATTCATTCATGGCATTAGTAAATAGAAATCTTTCAATTATTACAGTTCAATAGCTACCAATGTATTTGAAACTGTGCATTAAGTTATTACTAACACTTTTCCTACCCTAGCTGAGATAATATTTAACCATCTCTCTGACCTCATGTGCAACTTTCTTCAAATCAGTCACCTTTCTAATTCTTCCTACTTTCTTACCCATCTCTATCTTAAAACTTTGTCTTACCCTTTTAGGAAGTCGCTTAAGACTTGCTTATTTGAGCAAGCATACCCCAAAGATCCAGGCCAACCTCACTAACCTCAGGACGCTGCTATTGCGCTCTGGCACTGCTATTATGGACCCAGTTCTTTATCCTTACCTCTCTGCCCTACTTACCCCTTTCCATTTACTGTACCCTGTCTATTTTTTATTCAAATGTTGTAAGCCACATTGAGCCTACCAGAGGTGGGAAATTGTGGGATATAAGCACTGTAAAATAAATAAATAATGTTCAATTACTTATTGTGTTGACATTGCAAGTAGTATACCATGCCATACTTTGTATTGTTAGTTGACTATTTTTACTACTTTACTTGCCTATTGCTCATGTTTGATCTATTCTTACTGTACACTACCTTGAGTGAATTCCTTCAAAAAGGCGGTAAATAAATCCTAATAAATAAATAAATAAATAAAAAGCTACTCCTGTCAGGTAAGAAGGTCCCAAGATAAACTCTTCAGCATCTCTATCAACTGGAGAACTTCTTCAGTCTAAATTTTATGATCATTGCCTTATTCTATCGGTCCAGATCCAAGCTACAGCAAAATAGGTAGAAACACTTTCTCTAGCTCTTGTGGTGAATCACGGTGATCATAGGAGACCACAGAGAGAAGAAATAGAGAGATTGTGATTATGACTGTGAGTGTATGCATGTGTGTATCGTGACCCTCTAGAGGGATTGTGATGAACAGTAGGGTCTTTCAATTTGTGTCTGCTCCTGCTGATGTGGGAACAACTTGGAACATCTGACCCCAGCTGAGACCCATGACACCGTAAAATGGGCATCTCCATATCTCTGAGGTATAACAATAACACCATTCAACTAATTCATCTATATGGGAGCAAAATATGGAGTTTATATAAGAAGGAATAGAATCTTAGTATAAACAGGGCTTCCGATTTTAGGTTTTAATTAATAAACATCAATGAATCACCCTGAACCCCCCCAAAAGTAATATAGAGTGTTTATTGGATAAACAGTGGAAACCACTCCCCCCTAATACTGTCTCCCCCCCCCCCCCCCCCCCCCCCCCAGTTTGACTTGTACCCTCCACTTATTTTTGTTCCACTCCATAGGACAAGGTACCCAGCCACAGTCCCTGTGGTGTAAAATTGCAGATTACTTTGTACCATTGAGAAATCCCTAATTAGCTAAAAAATAAACATCTAAATAGAGAAATCCTACATTTAAACCTTGCACCTCCAGTTCAGTAGCAGACTATACATTAACAGAAACTCCTCCAACAATGAGTACAGCTTATATGATATTCTATTTGACTTCTGGTGTAACTGTAATACCAATACAAAAGCCCTCCACTGCTGGACACACTGGGGTCATTTATTAACATTGCTTGCTAATGCCATGAATGTGTAGTTTGTCACAAGGCCCCTTTTCTGCAAAAAGTAATTTAATTATATCTAATACCAAATGTAAATCCACATAAGAAATGCAAATTTTTCAAGCAGATCAAGTAATCTGGAGTGGAGGAGCAGCCTAGTGGTTAGAACAGGGAAGTCAGGGTTCAAATCTCACTGATGTTCTTGGTAACCCTAGGCAAGTCACTTAGGGGCCCTTTTACTAAAAGGCGCTAGGGCTGCTACTAGCTTGGTGTATGGCGAGTTGGCCCTACCACTGGGCTCACCGAGGAGCCTGGCGGTTTTTCCCAGGGATCTCCTTTGTGCCATTTCCGGTGCTAGAAAATACCTTATTTTCTAGCAGCGGGGATATGGCTGTCAGTAATTGGCCAGCATGGCGTGCTGCCTGATTACGTTGGGTTACCGCTAGAGCCCTCACCAACTCCTAAATAGAAGGTGGTAAGGACTCCAGCACTAAATGGCCATATGGCTATTTATTGGCCCTTTAAAAAAAGGCCTTTTCACCAGGGGCGGTAACAGATGGCCTTGATGTGTGGCAATCCCGTGCACTGCCACTGCAGGCCACCTTTTGCAACTGTTTGGTAAAACAGCCCCTTAACCTTCCATTGTGTTTGGTATAAATTTAGATTGCTTGTGCTCAGGGAATAGATACATAGGAGCCAACTTTTCAAAATTATTGGGGGTGCTAAGCCCAGTGGAAATAACACTTCCTTGGCCACATACAAGGAATGTTCTCAATATTGGGGGTGCTCAAGCACCCACAGCACCCACAGAGTCGGCTCCTATGAGAACAACACCTAGTATACCTGAATATAACTCACATTTAGCTCTTCTATTGAGGTGGAGTCAGCAGTTACTGTGTGAATTACCATACGGTAACTTTTATCAGATGACCATAGTATCGGTTACTGTCCTGGCATGATAGAATGTGCTAACAGCATATCCAAGAGTGGTGGACTGTGCCTTGCACTTTGCATATGGTAACTCCATATGTAATCACTAATGCAAATAGGCTGTAGTAAATGCATCTGTGCTGTCGTTACACTTATCACATGGTAAAATCTTTTTCTCTATGGTAACTGCATAGGTCATGCTGGAAATGCCCTTAATAGTTACTGCATAGGCTTTGCAGTACAGTAGAATAATTTGGGCATATTCTGTTTGCAGTATCCTAATATGATTTTGGTACTTTGTACATAATAAGTGCAAAACCGTGGGCGACCGTGAGTCTGGGGTCCGATCAAGCTGAAGTCCCCCTAGGGCTGGCTCAGTCGGTCTCCCGAGATGTTGGCATCTGGTGCCTCCACCTGGGGAAGAAAAGCGTTAATGGATGAGTTTAACCTCTTTCACCCCTAGGAAAAATCCAAAGAGTCAGCTGTGAGCAAGGTTGTAAAAAAAATGTTAACAGTTTTTGCTATACAGGTATGTTTTAAAGTTTTGTTTTGAGATAACCACTGAAATGCATTGAAGACTACAAAGCATATAGCACACAGACTAGTATCAACACTCTTAACCAATTACATTTCCTTAGAGCCAGTACTCTTTTGGCTAATTAGTTCAGCATTCTTTTGATCCATTAGTCCTTTTCCTAAGCAGTAACTCCTGATTCCTTTCTATCACTCTAGGCTGAGTCTTTTTCTGGGTGTGACAGTGTGGCCTGTATCCCACCCCTTCAGTGGCGTACCAAGGGGGGGGGGTGAGGGCAGTCCGCCCTGGGTGCACACCGCTGGGGGGGGGTGCCGCAGCGCGCGCCTGTCTGCTCCTAGTTCGCTACGCTCGCTAAATTCTCTCGTTCGCTGCAGCAGCTCCCTCTTTATGCCCCGGAACAGGTTACTTCCTGTTCCGGGGCAGAGGGAGGGAGATGCATCCAAAAATCACAGGGCTGCCCCACAAAGTTTGATCTCTTCTCTACTAGTCTTCAGAAGAAGCCCGTAGGGTACCTTTCCCTGCTGTGGCCCAGAATACCAGCTCTTAGCAGAGCTCTGCAACCAACAGTACCAGGATCTCCCCAATAGAGAGCAATCTCCCCTTTGCCGTCTGTAGAAAGAGCCCATAGGTTACTTTTCCCTGCTGCGGCCCAGAATACATGCTCTTAGAGCTCTGTGACTAATAGTATCATGATATCCCAATAGAGGGCAATCTCCTGACCAGGGGCGTAGCCAGACACCCAATTTTGAGTGGGCCTGGGCCCAAGATGGGTGGGCAGAAGAACTCTGCCTTGTCCCACAAATGATTTGGTCTCTCTCTCTCTCTCTCTCTCTCGCCTGCATGCCATATGGTCTCTCAAACATCCCCCCCCCCCCCGCATATCTTTTAAATAGCAGATTTTCACTGGCAGCGAGCAGTAACTAATACACACTGCTCATGTGGGCCCCACAGCCTTCCCTCTGATGCAACTTCCTGTTTCCGCATAAGCAGGAATACATCAGAGGGTAGGCTGTAGTGCCGGTGCGAGCAGTATGTATCAGTTGCTGCTCGCTGCAGGCAAAGATCTGCTATTTACTGTATGCAGAGGGACAGTTGTTGGGAGTTTTCGGCTGATGGGGCTTGGGGATCCCTACCAGCCACATCATAGGTGTACTGCTATTGGGTGGGCCTGAGCCCAAAGTGGGTGGGCCTGGGCCCACCTGAGCCCACCCTTGGCTACGTCACTGCTCCTGACTCAACCAGAAGGCCAAGCACAGAATCTCTTAGCATCAGAGACCTAAAGACCCAGGTCACAGTTTCCAGTAAAAAAGTCACTGTCAGTATGTTCATCTTTTATTATGATGAGTAAATTCTCTGCCCCCCCCCCTAATTACCTTCAGCTAACCTTCCTTTGTGTTTGTACATTACTAAACCCACTTTACCTTTACCCACTTTAGTGGATAATATTCCAAGAGTGTATAAATGTGACCAACAGTCTTCCTGTCTTTCCTTCAGTGAATAATTAACATAAGGTGCTGTCCACCTCCCTTTCCTTAGCTCAGTGATGTAAGATTTAATGAATTTGATACATTTATCCTACAGGGTAGATGCCAAGGCAAAATGACAATTAGAGGTCCTTTTACAAAGCGGCAGTAAGCCCAACACAGGCTTCCCACTCGCTAAAGCAGAAGTACTGCCGGTCTACCACAGCAGCCAGGTGGTAGTTCCCATCCCCAGTGTGTGCCACTTCCAGCACTACAAAAATATTTTTATTTTTGTAGCACTGGTGTGTATCTAGCGGTAATCAGACAATGCACTGCTGCCAGGTTACCGCCGGGTTAACGCGGGAGCCCTAATGTGCTTCCCCGCCCCCGAAATGGCCTTGCAGCAAGAGTTTCACTTGCCACATGGCCAATTCTTTAAAATAAAGAAAGACGTGCCTTTTACCTGCTGTAGTAAAAAGGGGCCTTGGCATAGGCGCCCCGTATAAGAGGCTTGGGGAGGCTAAGCCTCCCCAGCCGAATCGTCGAATTCCGCTTGTTGTGGAGCCCACCCTCCCGCCCCGCGGATTTTTATCTTTTATTTCCGTGGCAGCGACATCAATGAAGAAAAGACTACAGGCTCGCCGCCAGCTTCTCCCTTCTCTCTGCTCTCGCGGAAACAGGAAATGCATCACGGGACACTGTGTGCAGAGAGAAGGGAGAAGCTGGTGGCGAGCCTGTACTCTTTTTCTTCATTGACGTCGCTGCCACGGAGCGTATGGAGGTAAGCTCCGCCCCCTTTAGCCTCCCCAAACAGTTGGGCTACCGACCGTCTGTGGGCCTTGGTGCATGACAAAAACACGTGATGACACCGGCGCAGGCCCCCTTTTGCCGCAGCTTCGTAAAAGGACCCCTTGGAAACCTATTTTCTTAGCTTAATCTGTGCCAGAATGAAGTAAGGTTTCTCGTCTTTAGCAGCTGATGTCAGTGAGCAGAGATTCATACAGCCTGCATGCGCCAACCCTTGCACCTTCTCTCTGATGTAACTTCCTGCTTCCGCATAGTTGGGAAGTGTCAAAGAGAAGGCTCTGGGGTTAGCACGAGCAGGCTGAATGAATCGCTGCTTACTGTTACCAACCACTAGAGATAAGAAAACTTTTAAAAGGTACATGGGGGGGGGGGGGGGGGGATCAAGAGAGACAAGGGGAGATGCCTGGTTGCCATCTGGAGAGGAGTCAGGAGGGAGAGATACTGGACTATTTGTGAGGGGAGGTGTGGGGGGAAGAGCAGATAAATGCTGGACTATTTGTGTGGGGGGGTGGAGAAAGTAGAATGTTGAAGCATGAGTGGGGGTGAGGGTGGGAGTGAAAAAGGTAAAATGCTGGATCATGTGTGTGTGTGTGTGTGGGGGGGGGGTGGTGCCATGTAAGTGTGCCATGAAACAAAAGAGGTTGAAAATCTCTGCTATACAGTATAGTTTGTGGGAACAAAGTTTTCTACTCCCAGGGCAAGCACTGGAATTGTATTTCTTTTATTCATGCTTGCTAATCTTTATATCTGTACAGAAGGTTCAGACTATTATTTTTAGGACAAGACATTCTGCATGATCAAATTTGGAATCATCTCCTAGTGTTAGAAAGTCAAGCTATTTTTAAAGCTTTAACCTTAGAAGTTGATTACACATCAGTTTTAATATTTGGATCAAATTTTATTTGGCTGCTGTTTATTCATTTTGGGGTAGATTTTCAAAATGATCTAGCTGTCTATGGAGTTAGCTTGACCTGAGGTTTTGAAAACATAGGGCCCAATTTTCAGAATGTGGAAGTTAGCCCGGCTAAATCCCGCAGTTGGCGCTGAGGACTGATATTCAATACCGGGCTCTTTCCATTGACCAGCATTGAATATCCGGTTTATTTTTGGCCAGTTAAGTTTGAACCAGCCAAGCTGACAGTCAGCACTGGCCAGTTAAGTTTGAACCGGCCAAAGATAGGCCTGGTATTCACGTGACCAAATATGGCTGCCACTCACAATGAAAATCAGCAGATAGCCAGTTATATCGGTAATATAACTGGCTATCCGTTAACTGCAAATTTTCAGCAGGTTATGACCGGCCGTATTCCACTGAAAATTTGTGGCTAGAAGGTTATGCTACATTTAACCGGCCTGGTATCAATCCTGGCCAGTTGAATATCAGGGGGATAGGGTCTATTTATTAAGCTGCACTGGCTGTTAATGAAGCAGTTAGTGTGTGTTAATAATTAACTTGAATGCTGTGCCAAGAGTTAACGTGGCTTCAAAATAATTATCATGCTAATTTCCATGTTAACATGGAGAGGAGTATAGTATGTTGTCATAGTATTAGCTATGGGTATATAAGAGTAAAGAGCTTGAAGCACTAACTCATATTGTCCTGTTTGTCCGTCCTAATTAGATTGTAAGCTATGTCGAGCAGGGACTCTCTTTGTGTCCAGTGTACAGCACTGCATATGTCTAGTAGTGCTATAGAAATGATAAGTAGTAGTAGTAGGCAGTGGCGTACCAAGGGGGGGGGGGCGGTCCGCCCCGGGTGCACGCCGCTGGGGGTGCCGCGGCGTGCGCCTGTTGCCCTGTTTCAGTCCGATTTCGCAATTCGCATGTGTTCACTGCTCCCTCTGAGTCTGCCCTGGAACAGGTTACCTCCTGTTCCGGGGCAGACTCAGAGGGAGCAGTGAACACATGCGAATTGCGAAATTGGACTGAAACAGGGCAACAGGCGCGCGCCGCGGCACCCCCCCCCCAGCGGCGTGCACCGGGGGGTGTCATTTAGCCGGGGGGGGAGGGTCGCGCTGCACCCGGGGGGGGGGGGGCGCATCGGCGATCCGCCCCGGGTGTCAGCTAGGGTCGGAACGCCACTGGTAGTAGGAATAGGCCTGAAATAGGTGAGGACTGCACCTTGCAGTTAATAAAGAGATCAGTCAGGGGCATAGCCAGACACCCAATTTTGGGTTGGCCTGGGCCCAAGATGGGTGGGCAGAAGAACCCCACCCCATCCCATACGTGATTTGGTCTCTCCTCTCGCATGCCATATGGTCTCTCAAATATCCCTCCTCTCCTGCACACCTTTTAAATTTCAGATTCTCAGTGAGGATCAACTAATACACACTACTCATGTAGGCCCCACATCCTTCCCACTGATGCAGCTTCCTGTTTCTGCATAGGCGGGAATACATCAGAGGGAAGGCTGTGGGGCTGGTGTAAGCAGTATGTATCAGTCGCTGCTTCCTGCAGGCAAAGATCTGCTATTTATAAGGTATGCAGGAGGGACAGTTGTTGGGAGTTTTCAGCTTGGGAATCTCTGCCGGCCACATCATAGGTGTGCTGCTACCCACCCTTGGCTACGCCACTGAGGTCATTACTGTGCCATAATTATTAACATTACAGATAATGCAGTTAACACTACCTCAATAGGTATGGCTAACTTCATTAGTAGTTAAGTTAGCACCATTAACTGGGTAAACCCCCAACAATTAACACAGAGATTTTGCAGTTACTGTGCATTAATATTGGCAATTACCATACAGTAACTCCTAGCTAGTAAACAAGCTCAGGCACAGAATGGGAGGCTGCTTCTATGATGGCCAATTAGTTCCTCAGTTTTGGAGTGCTACTATACTATAAGCTAGGCTTTACCAAAAAATTATAAGCTTAATTAAAGAAGAGGTAGTTAACGGCCTGATATTCTGCCAGTGATGATCAGCATTTTTCTGACCACTGCTGGCGTTATACCCAAAAATTCAATGCCGGGCCATGTCCGGGCTCTGGCATTGAATTTCTGGGTATACAGAGCTGGTTCAGTGAGATATTTGGCACTCAACTGGCTATGGACAACTGCATAAAGATAGGATTGCATTTTATGTGGCCATCTTAACTGGCTAAGTACTGAAAATCGGCATTTAACCGGCTAGGCTCTGACATCACCCCTGAAATGCCCCCAAAATAGCCATTTTCAGCTTGAGCACTAACCGGGCGTTTTCAGTGGTACTATCCAATTAAGTGCCACTGAAAATGCCCGGTTAGTGCCGGAAAGGCAATTTAAGTGGCAAGGAGCCTCTTCTGGCCATTTAAATTGTTTTAAATATGGGACCCTAAGATTCTAAGGTATCATGGATGAAAGATCAGCCTGAAGAAAACACAGCTCAGTGTGGTGAATAGGGCCTGTATCCCACATGCATCTCTCTTAGCATCTGAGAAAACCTAGTGCTGTGGTAGAAGGGACCTGTACTCAAGGTACTTCCCTCAGATTTAGACTAGAAATATGTTTTTGATACATTTCCTGAAATGTTTCAATATTTGCTTTCTTGGAGAGGTGAGAAAGTATTCCCTAAACCTTTATTTCCACCCAGGAGATATATAATTGAATCTGACAGGAGTTTGGATTTTACATTGATATCCAATGAAGCAGACAGTTGGTAATGTCCCTGAAGGTATAATAGTAACTGGCAACTGGATTCAGGATTGTAAGTCTAAGAACTCAAGGGTCCTTTTACTAAGGTGTGCTGAAAACTGGCTTGCGGTAGTGTAGGCGCGGGTTTTGTGTATGCGCCAATCCTTTTTTTTCAGCACGCCTGTAAAAAAGGCCTTTTAAAAAAATTTTTGCTGAAAATGGACGTGCGGCAAAATGAAAATTGCCGCTTGTCCATTTTAGGTCCAAGACCTTACCGCCAGCTGTTGAGCTAGCGGTAAAGTCTCACGCGGTAACCAGGCGGTAATGACCTACGCGTGTCAAATGCCATGGCACACGTAGCTGACGTGCACCAGAAAATAAAAAATATTTTTTGGGCGTGCATAGCAGACGCGCGCCAAAAATGAAATTACCACTAGGGCCACATGGTAGCCATGTGGTAACTCTATTTTGGCACACATTGGACATGCGTAGACACTTACGTAGATTAGTAAAAGGGCCCCTCGATAAGGAAAACAAAATTAACGAGGGTTCCACAATATTTTCCCAGAACTTACAATGCTAGGAACATGGCACAAAAAAAGTCTTTGGAGTAAGACTCTAAAACGCTTCCAGGAGGGAGACTGTAGACCAGTCCTGGATTTGTTGATGCATTCCATATAGCACTGATTTCAGGGGGAAGAATGGGCTGGCTAGAGCTGTCCTCCTAAAAGGCAGAATAGCTTCTCTTGGAGCACAGTGTTTTCTAACCCAAAGGGTTACTGGTTGGAGACTGGATTATTGCCTAATAGGCAATAGTGGGAGAAAGACATAAATGTCAGTTTTTAACCTGTAGCTTCAGGTCAAAATGGGCTTAGGAAACGGCATTTAATTTTCTCATGTCATTTCAAATGAATGCATATCCTTAATACTTTTGTGCTTGTGCTATCTGAAGTGTGGGGATACGCCCAGACTAGTTTTGGTTTGTTTCACACATTTATTATAATAAAATGAATTTAATGTACTTTAGGACTTGTAATACATGCAAATCAATTGTAAGCATGTTGATTCATAGGCTAATGTATATGAAATTATGCAAACTAAACTTTTTATGATATGCTAACAAAACAAATGTGTGCTAAAGAATACACATCCCTACTTTATAGAAAGAACATTTGATGAATATGTGGTATATATGTGGTATACAAAACAGTCCGCAAACAGAAATAGGGTGGAAAGGACCCAGTATCAAGTGATCAGTCACCAAATCTTACCCTATTTCTGTTTGCGTTCCGTTTTTGTGGAAAGTGTGAACCCCACTTGGTTGTCTGTCTATACAAAACAGTCCACCTTGCTGTACATCTCTGTCCCATTTCCAAACTGTTCACAATACATACTATCTTGTATGATAGCAGCTATCAGATCAGTCCCCATTTAATTACTTCCTGCTCTATTTTGAAACATCTGAAAGCAGGGATCCCTCAAAGTTCTACTTTGCATTTCTATTTAGCCTTTACTTATAAGTACATAAGTATTGCCACACTGGGACAGACCAAAGGTCCATCAAGCCCAGCATCCTTTTTCCAACAGCGGCCAATCCAGGTCACAAATACCTGGCAAGATCCCAAAAAAGTTCAATACATTTTATACTGCTTATCCCAGAAATAGCAGTGGATTTTCTCCAAGTCAATTTAAAAATGGTCTGTAGACCTTTCCTTTAGGAAGTCGTCCAGACCTTTTTTAAAACCCCGTTAAGCTAACCGCCTTTACAACATTCTCTGGCAACTAATTCCAGAGTTTAATTTACTACTTTGTATCTTCATCACATGCCTCCTAGTCCTAGTATTTTTGGAAACAGTAAACAAATGATTCATGTCTACCTGTTCCACTCCTTTCATTATTTTATAGACTTCTCAGAAATGTGTGAACTAAAGGGAATAGTTATTAAGGTACATTATGGCCATAACTTATGTAATTTGTCTCTTAACATATATTAATCATTAATAGCATGCATAACAATACCATAACACATGTTAATTTATGGTACCATAAAATGTAATGCAAAGCATAAAAATGTATGCAAACACCTCAATACTATGTAAATTGAAAAATGGCAGCCTAACTCATCGAGATCGTGCTGCAAGAATACCACTAGGGTTTCCTGATGCCATTTTGAACCCAGCACTAGCAAAGGAAAGTATGACTTCAGACTCTTCCTGCCCCAACCTCACTAGATCCTAGGGATTTTGCAAGGTAGGCCCCAAGGGGGCCTAAGGAAGGGTGGAGGCTTTTTGAGAAAACGGGTAGGGTCTTCAAGGCAGGAGGGAATTTTATTGTATTTATTTAAAACAATTGCTAGCCTGCATTATCTACAATCCTAGGGAGGTTTGGATTTGATTAGAGGTCTTTCAGAGGGGGCAATATTGATTGGGGAAGTCTTCCTGAGGGTTGGATATTGATTGGGGGAGGGGGCTGCATCGAGAGGATGATATTAATTAGGGGAGACACATTGCAGGAAGGGGGAGCTTCTTTGTAGTCTGATCAGCCCCTTTAAGAAGCAGCTAGGAGCAGCCCAATGTTCCTCAGCAGTAAATAAATGTTGTTTGCAATGTTGATAAGCAGCACTATTCATATACCAAAGGAATGAGTAGCATGTAGTACTGAGCTATCTTAGGATAGTCACTCCTATGGAAAATTGAGATGTGGTAGAAGCCTGACTTTTATCACACCTTAGTAAATATTCAGTTCATATTCAGTTTCTATTTTCTTTTGATAACTCTCTTTTTCTGATGCAATTGCCAAACTGCAGCACTCTTTGCAAAGTACTGCAGCCTGGATGACTGCTAATAGGCTGATTCTGAATCTCTCAAAAAGGGAGATTATTATTTTCAGCCATAGCCATTCACCGTCATCTGACATTCTGGCATATCTTGTGTTTAAAGATACACTTACAACAATCACACAGCATGTCTGCAGTTTGGGAGTTACCTTGGATTCTACACTTACAATGAAAGGTCAAGTTAAGACTTTTTGCTTAAGTTAAGACCTTTGAGCAGACTGAAACCCATGTTGTGTAGTGATGATTTTAGAATTGTCACTCAAACCATGATTCTAGTCAGTCATGATTACTGCAACTAATTCAGGGGGTCTTTTATTAAGCAGTGGTGAGCCCAATATGGGCTTAATGCTCGCTAAACTAGAAGTACTGCCGGGATACCGCGGCAGACCAGCGGTAGTTCCCACCCTAGCTTGTACCATTTCCGGTGCTGAAAAAATATTTTTATTTTCGTAGCGCCAGTGTTTACCTGGCAGTAATCGGGCAATGCCGCATACTGCCCGGTTACCGCTGGGTTAGCATGGGACCCCTTACCGCCACCTCAATGGGTGGTGGTAAGTGCTCCCCCTGAAATGGCACTTGCCACATGGCCATTTCTGTAAAAAAAACCCCAGCCTTTTACCTGTTGCAGTAAAAGGGGGTCTCCGGGCACATCAAAAATACATGCTGATGCCAGTGCAGGCCCCCTTTTGCTGTAGCTTAGTAAAATGACCCCTCAAAGACAAACACAAATTCAAAGGCAAAAATGATCTAGCCAACAATAGCACACCCAAAGTACAGAGAGCTTTTCAGAAGTTGGGGAAGGGGTTACTTTGGTATAGACTGTAGCTGTTTCTGAAGTGTTTCCTGCCTATAAAAGGGGAGAGGAAAGATTATATAATAAAGAAAATTTCAATAAGTGGCTTAAAACCTGGTGATACATAAAAGGATGGGCCAATACATGGAGAATCCAAAGGCTAGCCTACATCTCTCTATGGTAGGAAAGAGGATCTTTGGCGAGAAATTCAGTCAATATATTTCAAAGTGGTTAAACTAGAGTGTGGGAGTGGCAAAACAGAACCAGTTGAGTTCAAAAGTCACCCACAGCAAATGTAAAAGTTGGACAACAGTGGAAATGAAAGGGGAGGTGATATTGCTGGGCGATTTCAATTTTCCGATGCAGATTGGACTGTTAGCAGTGGCGTACCAAGGGGGGGGGGGGGCGGTCCACCCCGGGTGCACACTGCTGGGGGGGTGCTGTGCGCCGGTCAGCGTCGTTCGTTTCCATGCTCCCTCTGCCCCGGAACAGGAACCTGTTCCGGGGCAGAGGGAGCATGGAAACGAACGACACTGACCGGCGCGTGGCACCCCCCCCCCAGCGGCGTGCACCCTGGGGGGTTCTTTTGCCGGGGTGGGGTTCCCTTCGCCGGGGGGGGGGGGGTTGCGCTGCACACTGGGGGCAGGGTGCATCGGCGATCCGCCCCAGGTGTCAGCGCCCCTCGGAACGCCACTGACTGTTAGATCTAGGTTGCAGGGTGGTAGACTTCGGAGCAACTTCAGGAAATACTTTTTCACAGAAAGGGTATTGAATGCCTGGAATGCCCTCCTGTGGGAGGTTGTAAAGACAAAAATGGTGACGGAATTCAAGAATGTGTAGGATAAACACAGAGGATCCTTACAGAAAAAGAATGGAATCCAGTTAAACCAAAACTTAAATGACCTCATAGCTTGAGTGAGCTTTGACAGCAGTTTCAGAGGTTGGGAAGTAAGACCAATGCTGGGCAGACTTCTACAGTTTGGGTCCTGAAATGGGAAAAACAGATCAGGATCAAGGCTGGAATTTGCTTCAACTGCAACTCCAGTAGTTAGGAAGTAGGACTGGTGCCAGGCAGATGTCTATGATCTGTGCCCCCAAATTGGCAGGGAGAGGCAGTATATCAATGTTTAATACAATTCTGGCCATCTTGTTGGATGTACTGGGTGGACCATGTTATTATAAAGGCTCTGCAATCTGCCCAGAATGCTTCTGCTCGTTTGCTTACAGGTGCACCAAGGCATCTTCAAATTACACCTTATCTAAGAGCATTGCAATTCTGATAGTCTGTATTGTTTATTTATTTATTAGGATTTATTTACCACCTTTTTGAAGAAATTCACTCAAGGCAGTGTGCAGTAAGAAGAGATCAAACATGAGCAATAGGCAATTACAGCAGTAAAAATATTCAAATAACAATACAAAGTATGGCATAGTATACTACTTACAATGTCAACACAATACATAATAGAAAATTTTAATTGATAGTGAAGGGTATAAGCAAAAATGGAACATTTAGACAGGTAAGAGAGTAAGAAGAGTTAGAATGTAAGGAGACTAATTTAAAGAAAGTTGCACATGTAAGATTCTAATTTTCATTAAAAAAGTTTTCTTATCCTTGAGATGGCTTAGATGGGTGAGGGATTATTAAGAGCTTGAACAGTTTAAATTAATTGTACAAGCATTAATTGTAACTTAATTGGATTATTGTAATGTGCTATAGATGAGGGCGTTCAGATGCAATATTGAAGACATTACAAACACTATAGAATACAGCAGTGAGATTGGTATACTCTGCTAGAAGATTTGATAGAGTATCACCTCTTATTATTAAAGCCCACTAGCTGCCAATTCAAACATATATAATCTTTAAGGTCTGTACCCTGGTGTTTGAGAGTTGAAATGGTCAAGCTCCTCAGTATATGGTTACTCTTGTGTACTTCCCCTCTCTTAACAATGGGTTTTGACTAAAGAATCAAATGTTACTGCACTTTCCACCAGGGAAAGGGGTTAAATATAAAGCAGATTTTTATGTCCACTTTTTCTTATCAAGCCATGAAGATTTGGAATGATCATCTTTTGAATCTTTGAATATCTACTAGCTACTTGCTGTTTTAAAACTTGGTTCTTCCAAAAATTGGCTTTATATTGATGAAATTAGCAATGTTTCTGTTTATTGCCTTTTGTAGCTTCCCTAGGCATGCCTATGTTTTCTTGGTTGTTACCCAAGTTGAACCGATCAAGATATATGTTGACCATAAGCATTGTATTGGTATATACAAGGTCTTACAGAATGATGCACCAAATTATTTGTAGGCAGTTTTGAATATTTACAAGGCTAGCAGAACTTTAAGGCACACAATAACTGTCTATTCCTCCACGAACTAAAATATATTTTGAAGAAACAATTTCTTGTTCTTTTTTCAATCATTAGGGTCCAACAGTACTTAGACTGGTGTTAACATGGTAGGCTTTGAGAAACAACTATAAGTTTTCCTTTTCACTTAAGCTTTTGGTGAATAAGACTGAAAATACTACAATGCCTTTGTATCGCTCCATAGTGCATCTGCACCTGGAGTATTGTTTTCAGTTCTGGTCGCCGTATCTCAAAAAAGATATAGCGGAATTAGAAAAGGTTCAAAGAAGAGCGACCAAAACGATAAAGGGAATGGAACTCCTCTCGTATGAGGAAAGGCTAAAGAGGTTAGGACTCTTCAACTTGGAAAAGAGACAGATAAGGGGAGATATGATTGAGGTCTACAAAATCCTGAGTGATGTAGAATAAGTAGAAGTAAATTGATTTTTTACTCTTTCAAAAGTACAAAGACTAGAGGACACTCAAGGAAGTTACATGGAAATACTTTTAAAACAAATAAGAGGAAATATAATTTCACTCAACGAATAATTAAGCTCTGGAACTGTTTGCCGGCGGATGTGGTAACAGCGGTTAGCTTATCTGGGTTTAAAAAAAGTTTGGACAAATTCCTGGAGGAAATGTCCATAGTCTGCTATTGAGGCAAACATGGGAAGCAACTGTTTGAACCTGGGATTTGTAGTATGGAGTGTTGCCATGATTTGGGTTTCTGCCATTGGTCTGACCTAGTATGGCTACTTGCATGTTTTTATGCTGTTTAAAATGAATATTACCACAAGCTGCAGCTTTCTGGGGGTTTTAGTTTGGTTACATAAGTGTCTGTTTTGTCTTTTTTTTATTTTTATCTATGTTGATTATAAATGTTGAGTTGTGATTCATTTAGTTATAGGCAGGATATAGAGAACTAGATAAATGTGGAGGAGCAGTTGTAGCTCTACAAATTGTGCAAAATTTGCAGGAAATACTTGCTGATAGTACACATATTCTGAATTAGTTTTCCATTTGTCTATGCAGTTCCATAATGGACATAAGAACATAAGAAAATCTAAGTGAGTCTAAATATAGCAACTCATTTAAGTATGGGATAATAGCTTTCATTTAAAACTGTTTCCTTCAATAAGTACATGAAAGACTTCCAGAATCATTAATCTTTAATTGGACTAACTGTAAAAAATATATCCATGGCTACTGTAGATTTTTAGAACATAAACCATAGGCTTAAGTGCATCATCCAATGGATCCTGAAGAATGTCTGAAAGTTAATACTATGGATAAGTATGGCTATCTAAGAAAGAAAATTTGTGTATAAATGATAAAATTCTGTCTAGGAACTCTACCATATGCTATACTCAATTAGAGAGAGAGAGAGATTAATTTTGGAGGACATTTTTTCCATGCATTTATGTTTATGCGCCCATAAAATGCTTCTCAAAAATTGCCTCAATATATAACTACATGGTATGATGTGGAGGGGCATAATCGAACGAAAACGTCTATCTCCATGGGCGTTTATCTCCGTGAACGGGTCCGTGAAGGGGCGAACCGAACCGTATTTTCGCAAAAAATAGACGTCCATGTTTTATTCGACAATTTGTGAGCTGGGCGTTTTTGTTTTTCAGCGATAATGGAAAATGAAAGCGCCCAGCTCAAAAACGAATAAATCCAAGGCATTTGTTTGTGGGAGGGGCCAGGATTCGTACTGCACTGGTCCCCCTCACATGCCAGGACACCAACCGGGCACCCTAGGGGGCACTTTTACAAAAACAAAAAAAAAGGTAAAAGAGCTCCCAGGTGCATAGCACCCTTCCCTTGTGTGTTGAGCCCCCCAAACCCCCCTCAAAACCCACTGCTCACAAGTCTACACCATTACTATAGCCCTAAGGGGTGAAGGGGGGCTCCTACATGTGGGTACAGTGGGTTTGGGGGGTTGGACGACTAATAAGCATTAAGCAGCACAATTGTAACAGTTAGGGAGGGGATGGGTCTGGGTCCACCTGCCTGAAGTCCACTGCACCCCCTAACAACTGCTCCAGGGACCTGCATACTGCTGCCAGGGAGGTGGGTATGACATTTGATGGTGAAAATAAAAAGTTGTGAAACATCATTTTTTTTGTGGTGGGAGGGGGTTAGTGACGACTGGGGGAGTTAGGGGAGGTCATCCCCGATTCCCTCTGGTGGTAATCTGGTCATTTAGGGCACTTTTGGGGCCTTATTCGTGAAAAAACAGGGTCCAGGAAAAGTGCCCTAAATTCTAGCTACAAACGCATACTTTTTTCCATTATCGGCGAAAGGCGCCCATCTCTGTTCGGGTGATAACCATGCCCCAGTCCCGCCTTCACCACGCCTCTGACACCCCCCCCCCCCCCGTCAGCTTTGTACGCTTCCGCGATGGAGTGCAGTTGAAAACATCCAAGTTCGGCTTTCAATTATACCGCGTTATTCGTTTTTGTGAGATAAACATCCATCTCCCGATTTAGGTCGGAACTTGGGCATTTTTCTCGTTCGATTATAAGCAGGATAAGAACCCAACTCTACTGTATAGCCATAATGGCAGGGCCCAGTCAGAAAGAGTTAAAACCTAGAGAAGAAACAGGACTGAGAGGCTCAGAGCAGGAAGAAAGGGTCTTCCAGCTTCCTAGCCTGTGGCTGCAGTCTAAAGATGGGTCAAGGTAGGAAGACTATACTGTGCAAATTGGAAGTTGGGCCTGCTAGAAGCTGGTCCCTATTGGGGAGTATACAAGTGAGTTTAGTTGAAGCTGGGCTTGAAGGAATCTGACAGACTGCAGTTCTTTTGGCTGAGTGAGATTGAGCTTCCATTTTATTGCTGCCAGATTTGTGACAAGAACAGACCTTTGGTACATTTTGTTTGATAATAAAGAACTTTGCTTTGATTTACACTGCCTGCTGACTGTGTCTATGAGGGCTCCGTGTTCCTACCACGGCCACACTATCACAATCAGTAATTGCAAATAGGGCTCAATATTACAGAAAGTGTGCACAATCTTTCCTGATAATGCACACATGTATGAACCATTGTGCATATGTACATTATTAAAAAATAATATGCATTTTTTCTGAAATATTGTGCCCTATTTGCAAATAGTATATACACTTTGAAAAGAGGGCACCATCTCAAAATATTGCCCCTGGAAACAACAATTAAGACAAAACAAAACAATGCTGCAAACATCACGAGAATATGAAAAACAATTTTGGGTTGCCGATCACCTAGAAAAATATGGCATTTTGTCACAGCTTAATTTACTGTTTTAACTCAGTACAGCAAGTTACTGACTCCTGTATTAAAGGAATATTGCAGTCAACCTCGCAAGCTGTGTTATTCTGCTCCCCAGAAGCATTAGGTTGATAATACTATTAAATAGAACCATGGTCTGGGGCCTCACATTTAATCCTAAAGATGTAGCACTGCTGCCATAGAAGTAGATAGAGAGGAACAGAGACAGGAAGTTGTTAAAATAATTTCTCAGAATGGATGGGATTTAAAATAGTGATTGAGAAATGGGAAATTTAGGAAATAAATCATGATAAAGTAGAATCCCATGTTCCATGAGTACTTGAATTTTACCATTACAGTTGTGAAAATGGTTTTATTCCTGAAGAGGATATTACTTCATTAGTATTTTGACAGAAATTCATGGTACTCACTTTGGATCAGTAAATTTAACATCTATAAAACGTCTTTATATTAATTACTGTTATGGCAAAAAGGAAATAGTTCTCTACCATGGATAAAATTTTAGATCTGACAAAATTTAGCTTGGTACTTTAGTAGAGCGCAAATTGCACAGCTGCATCAGACTTGGTAATTCCCCCACCCAATACTTTGTCTTCTTTTGCACAGGTGGGAGAATGTTCTATGGCATGGGAAGGAAGCCTGGGGTGGGAGGCTTAGGGACAATCAGGATATTGAAGAGTGAGGAAAGCTCAAGACCTCACTGGGGATTTAAAAGTGAAAGTTGAATGGCATATTTAGCAGTGGCCATGCTTAATCAGCACTAACAAATAAAGATTGGCAGCATGAGAAGGATATTGCATGCTGAGAGGTTTGTCTGCTGTAAAACTGCAGCTGTGATCTGACCTGAACGTAATCTGCCTGATAGTCAAATGGGTTTAACTGGGCAGGAGAGGCTACTGCCGGTTAAACCCCGTTGAATGACCCTGCACTTGATATTCAGCTGCACTTAACCAGTTAGTGCCACTGAATATTGCCACTGATTGGCCATCTCCTAACCGATTAGGAGTGGAGCATGGGTGGAACGCCTGCGTAGCGGGCTAGTGGTGATTTTCAGTCCACTAACTGGCTAAGTAACCATATAAAGTTAGGACAGCAACCACCCAATACTCAGCCTGCTTTGGTTATCGGTGTCTGAGCCACTCGCAGTCACGGGCTGAACTGACCCCAGATATTTGATCCTGGGGAATGCTCGACTCTGACATTTGAATATCTGGGTCTCAACGGTCACCCAGAAGTTAACTGGGTGCCAGTCGATATTCAGACTGGCGCCCGCTTAACTTCACTGCATTAGTTAGAACAGCCTTTTTCCTGTCCTAACTTTATGTGGTTGTGTAGCCAGTTTCTAGTGATATTCGGTGACACTAAATGGTTATATTGTGTGCCGGGTTGCTCAGCAAGATTTAACCAGGGAGGAGCCTCTCTTGCCTGGTTAAATCCTTCTGAATATCAGGTGGCAAAAAAGCTGTCCTAACATCTCTACTTCAGGAAGCAGGTGAAAGCTTGGCTCTTTAACCAGGCCTTTATGACACTGGGTGCACATATTATAGCAGGACATGTTTATCCACTCCTACCCTAGTCAAGATAATGTTCAAGCACCTTTCTGACCTCATTTGTAACTCTCTTTAACTAGTCTCTTACTTTCTTACTCCTGTTACTCTATCTATATGTTCCATCTTTGCTTATACCCTACGCTGTTTATTTAAAATGTTTTATTGTGTATTATATTGGCATTGTAATGTAGCATAGTAGCATACTATGCCATACTTTGTTCTTGCTTTATACCGCCTTGAGTGAATTCCTTCAAAAAGGCAGTAAATAAATCCGAATAAAAAATAAAATAAAAATAAATAAATAACATATGTGGTGAGGTTAATGGGGCACCGGTCTGAATATTGGCCAGCACCCAGTTAACTTTGGGTGACCGCTGAGACTTGGATATTTAATGCTAGGGGCCATGCATGCCCCAGCATTGAATATCCAAGGTGAATTCATCTCACGGCTGTGAGCAGCTCTGATACTGCTTACCACCACAGACTGAATATTGGACAGATGCTCTTTAGTTTCAATCAGCACAGTTAAGCTTTATGAGGGGAAAGGGTCCAGGGCCAGATCGTGACAGAGGGGATCATGGAAGGAACAGAATAGTTTTAAACCAAGTGACACCCTTATGCAAACCATAAGATACCATATGCAGCACCGATAGAGATAATTAGGTATCCATGAGCAAGGAAAGATCGTTCTAAGTATAGATATTGAGAAAAGATAGCTTCTAGAGTAGAATGCTATCCTGCATAATAGTACAGATGGATAATAGTGTGTTTATGCAATCTGGCATGGATTCACATAAATAAATAGTGACCCAGGGAAGACCAGTGGAACCAGGAATCCAGCATCAGAACAATGGCTAAAAATCTGGAGGAAGCCACTGGCTATTGCCTTAAAGATTGTGGCTCCAAAGAATGAACACTAAAACCCTGTTCTTACCTACCAAGTAGTATCAAGTAACCAAGGATCTTACATTTGAAGGCCCCAGTTTTCCCCACATTATGGTCAGGAGAGCTAACAAAATAGGTATCAGACCCACGGCAGTTTCAAGTATCCTCAGTCCCATGATAGTCCAATCAGTACCGTGACAGGATACATCATAAAGTGAGTACAGTATAGGAATAATGGAAAGTAAATGTTTTTCTTTTGGGCAGTGTTTTAGTAATGAGAAATATATTGCAGCTGGGAATGGCATTGAGCAGTAGAGAAACATAGAAACTTGACGGCAGATAAGGGCCAAATGGCCCATCCAGTCTGCCCTTCCTTTTCCTAAAGGAGCCCACGTGCCTGTCCTATTCTTTCTTAAATTCTGACAAAGGTCTCTTCTCCATGACCTCCACCACCCTTTCCATTAATGAGTATTTTCTCAGATTCCTCCTAAGCCTACTTCCTCCGTTTGATGGTCATTGCTGCCCAGGTGGGCACCCACTCAGACATTTGACACACTATCCCCATTTGTGAGCACCAGATCCAGCGTTGCTCCCTCCCTTGTGAGTTCCGTCACCATTTGTCTGAGCAGAGCACTTTGAAAAACATCCACTATCTCACTACTTCTTTCCGATTCCGCAGACGGAACCTTCCAATCTACATCCGGCAGATTGAAATCATCCATCAACTGAACCTCTCTCTTCTTTCCCAACTTTTGAATATCTGCGATCAGATCTTATCTAGTTTCTCCATTTGTGTCGGGGGTCTGTAGACAACACCCATGTGGACAGAGGTTCTATTCTCTCTTTTTAAGGTGATCCATATCGCTTCTTCCTTTCCCCAGGTCCCTGTCATTTCAGTCGCTGTGATATCATTTCTTGACTCCCGGTGCACTTAGATGTGTCTATCTATACCAGCCATTCATCTCTCATAAGCAGGTATGCCGAAATTTTGGCCTACCAATGTGGCTTTGTGCTAATATTCTATTATGGTTTATGCACACCCTTAAACCATTATACAACTGGTACTAAATGCGGCCCATTATGGACCTAAAATGAGGTGCCAATTTATAGTATTACCTTTATAGTATGTAAATAAAAATGACATATGTGTGGGCAGAGCATGGACAGGACATGGCTAAGGCTTCAACCTACACAGGTAGCATACAGACTACTGTAATTAAGCATTTATACACCACAGTTATGCCAGGTTTTCTACACCAGAATTTGTGCACCCAGAATAGGATCTCACCGCATGATATCAGGGTACCTAAATGTATCCACCCACTTATAAAATTGCCTCCATATTGTCATTGTTATCCAGGGATCAGAAGACATCTAGAATTAAAAATGGAAGGAGGAAAGGGTGGGAAAGGAAAAAAGGAAATTCAACGTCACTCATAATTCTGATCTTGTATATTTGTACAAGATTTGTATGTAAAAGAAATTACAAATTGTTCCAGAGCTTTTTTAAAAATACATAAACAGGATAATACAGACACAAATTTGATAAGTGGACTTGATCAAGCTTTGATGATAATCTTTGTAAGATAATAACCAGACATAAGTCAGAGATTTGGAAGAGAGACATCAGTTTTTGGATGAACAAAATGACTCCCACAATCCTTCCTCCTTTTGCCTCATTGTTAGCTATAGTTTCAGATTGTTTCCCATTGCTAATGCAGAGATGCCAAGGGTGACTCATCCCAAAGCTGGAGATGTAGCCCTACTATGCTGAAGATTGAAGGCTTTGAGTGAGGTTTTTCTCGTGTGTGTGTGGGGGGGGGGGGGGGGGGGGGGTAGCTATTTCTAAAACCAGCTCTGGCAGATGTACGTTCCAAAAACTTACATATTCTAATCAATAAAGAAAATAAAATTATTTTTTCTACCTTTGTTGTCTGGTCATTTAATTTTCCTCTTCATGTTAGTCCCAGTCTCTGGTCTCTGCTTTCCTCTGTCTTTTCTGAACTCTTTTGCCAGAGTCTTTTGGTCCATTTGCCATTTCTTCTGTCTCCATGTCCATTATCCATCTACCCTCTGTGTCGCTATCAGCCAGTATAGTATTTTCCCTGTGTTCCTACTCCTATCCTCCTACCATGTTAAATATTCCTCTTCTCTGTGTCTATATTCTTGCCCTATGCAGTATCACCCTTCTGTATCTCCATCCCCCCTCATGTGTCATCTACCCCTTTGTGTCCTTATTCCCCCCTCCCCACCTGTCTGGCATCAAACCTGTATGTCTCTATCCCTCCACATGTGCAGCATCTCTCTCGCTCTCTCTCTCTCTCTCTCTCTCTCTTCCCCCTTCCTCATGCCTTCCTCTCCAGGAAATCAGCAGAGGTCCCTCTCTCTGGAAGGACTGATGCTGGGATGGTCAATATCATTGAGATTAAGTGTCCAAATCTCAGTAGAGAAAAGGGGCTAAAGATCTGAAAGTTAACAGAGGTGGTTGCAAGGCTGAAAGTTCAGCTAGGAAACCTAATACGCTTGCTCCTACCCTATTCAATAGTCCCAAATCCAGATGCTGCTGAAGCAGGTCCAGATATGATCAGCTAACATTCTGTCTCATTGTAAATAAAAGTTGACATGCTAAATACCTCCCTAAGTCAGTGGCCCAATGCCATTAAACCCCTTTTTTCCATTAAGAAAAAGGATTTTCCTTTCATTGGTGTCCCAATGCCCCTTCCTCTTCCAAAAGACAGCCAGCCTGGTTGAAAAGTGAGGTGAAGGAAGCTATTAGGGCGAAAAGAAATGTCTTCAGAAAATGGAAGAAGGAACCGTCTGAAAATAACAAGAAGCAGCATAAGGAGTGTCAAAGCAAATGCAAGGCGCAGATAAAGAAGGCCAAGAGGGATTACAAGAAAAAGATAGCATTAGAAGCGAAAAAACATAGCAACAATTTTTTTCGGTATATTAAAAGCAGGAAGCCGGCAAAAGAATCGGTTGGGCCGCTGGATGACCGAGGGGTAAAAGGGGCGATCAAGGAAGACAAAGACGTAGTGGAGAGATTGAATTAATTCTTTGCCCCGGTCTTCACCGAGGAAGATTTGGGTGGGATACCGGTTTTTAATTGGTTTCATTTAAGTACTGTCATTAAACACTCTGCTATATCCTCTAATATTTCTGATGATATCTTTTTAATGAACCATCTCAACTCGGTACAATTGTTAACGGTTCCTGTTCCGAGCATGTTTCCTTGTTTGAAGTGCCTGAAGTGGCTGCCGGTTTAAAGGAGGATATTGTATAAATTATTGCTCCCAGTTCATCAGGCTTTGTATCAGGATACAGCTGTTTATTTGAAAACTGCATTACAGTGGTATACACCATCCCGATCATGTGATCCAAATGTCAGCAGCTGCTTGTGGTTCCTGCATGACAACATTTATGTTTGAAGCTGGGAGCTTTGTCCATCCGTGGTCCAAATGTTTGGAACAACTTACTACTACAACTAAAGTGCGAAACCAGTGGATCTGCATTCCGAAAGCAATTCAAGGACTTCCTCTTCCTTAAGGCTTTCTTCTGTTTTGATTGAATATTGTACTTGTTACCTTTAAGGAAACTATGATAAAATGAGAAGAACGGTTAAAAAAAAAACTTAGGGGGGCAACTGAGAGGGTAAGAACTGGACAACAGGCATGGACGCTGTTCAAAAATACCATCCTGGAGGCCCAGGCCAAACATATTTCGTCAATTAGAAAAGAAAGACGGAAGTCCAAAAGACAGCTGGCATGGTTGAAAAGTGAGGTGAAGGAAGCTATTAGGGCTAAAAGAAACGCCTTCAGAAAATGGAAGAAGGAACCATCTGAAAATAACAAGAAGCAGCATAAGGAGTGTCAAAGCAAATGCAAGGCACAGATAAAGAAGGCCAAGAGGGATTACAAAAAAAAAGATAGCATTAGAGGCAAAAAAAAACATAGCAAAAAAAATGTTTTCAGTATATTAAAAGCAGGAAGCCGGCAAAAGAATCGGTTGGGCCGCTGGATGACCGAGGGGTAAAAAGGGCGATCAAGGAAGATAACAACGTAGCGGAGAGATTGAATGAATTCTTTGCTTCGGTCTTCACCGAGGAAGATTTGGGTTGGATACCGGTGTCGGAAATGGTATTTCAAGCGGACGAGTCGGAGAAACTTACTGACTTCACGGTAAACCTGGAGGACGTAATGGGGCAGTTCAGCAAACTGAAGAGTAGCAAATCTCCTGGACCGGATGATATCCATCCCAGAGTACTGATAGAACTGAAAAATGAGCTTGCGGAGCTACTGCTAGTGATATGCAATTTATCCTTAAAATCAAGCGCGGTACCGGAAGATTGGAGGGTGGCCAATATAACGCCCATCTTTAAAAAAGGTTCCAGGAGAGATCCGGGAAATTATAGACCAGTGAGTCTGACGTCGGTGCCGGGGAAAATGGTAGAGGCTATTATTAAAAACAAAATTACAGAGCACATCCGAGGACATGGATTACTGAGACCGAGTCAGCACGGCTTTTGTGTGTGGAAATCTTGCCTGACCAATTTACTTCAATTCTTTGAAGGAGTAAACATGTGGACAAAGGGGAGCCGGTTGATATTGTGTATCTGGATTTTCAAAAGGCGTTTGACAAGGTACCTCATGAAAGGCTACAGAGGAAACTGGAGGGTCATGGGATAGGAAAAGTCCTATTGTGGATTAAAAACTGGTTGAAGGATAGGAAACAGAGAGTGGGGTTAAACGGGCAGTATTCACAATGGAGAAGGGTAGTTAGTGGGGTTCCTCAGGGGTCTGTGCTAGGACCGCTGCTTTTTAATATATTTATAAATGATTTGGAGATGGGAGTGACTAGCGAGGTAATTAAATTTGCTGATGACACAAAGCTATTCAAAGTCGTTAACTCACGACAGGATTGTGAAAAATTACAGAAGGACCTTACGAGACTGGGAGACTGGGAGGCTAAATGGCAGATGACGTTTAATGTGAGCAAGTGCAAGGTGATGCATGTGGGAAAAAAGAACCCGAATTATAGCTACGTTATGCAAGGTTCCACGTTAGGAGTTACGGACCTAGAAAGGGATCTGGGAGTCGTCGTCAATAATACACTGAAACCTTCTGCTCAGTGTGCTGCTGTGGCTAGGAAAGCAAATAGAATGTTGAGTATTATTAGGAAAGGTATGGAAAACAGGTGTGAGGATGTTATAATGCCGTTATATCGCTCCATGGTGCGACCGCACCTTGAGCATTGTGTACAATTCTGGTCGCCACATCTCAAGAAAGATATAGCAGAATTGGAAAAGGTGCAGCGAAGGGCGACGAAAATGATATGAAGAAAGACTAAGGAGGCTAGGGCTTTTCAGCTTGGAGAAGAGACGGCTGAGGGGTGACATGATAGAGGTATATAAAATAATGTGTGGAGTGGAACAGGTGGATGTGAAGCGTCTGTTCACGCTTTCCAAAAATACTAGGACTAGGGGGCATGCGATGAAACTACAGTGTAGTAAATTTAAAACAGATCGGAGAAATATTTCTTCACCCAACGCGTAATAAAACTCTGGAATTCGTTGCCGGAGAACGTAGTGAAGGTGGTTAGCTTGGCAGAATTTAAAAAGGGGTTAGACGGTTTCCTAAAGGACAAGTCCATAAACCGCTACTAAATGGACTTGGGGAAAATCCACAATTCCAGGAATAACATGTATAGAATGTTTGTACATTTGGGAAGCTTGCCAGGTACCCTTGGCCTGGATTGGCCGCTGTTGTGGACAGGATGCTGGGCTCGATGGACCCTTGGTCTTTTCCCAGTGTGGCATTACTTATGTATTTATGTACTTATATTAAAATAGCACTCACTGCATGCTGATGAATGGATCAATCCTTGTTCAAGATTGTAAATGGAGGAATCAATCATCAATAAACTGGGGACCTTTTATTAAAGCTTAGCACATGCTAAATGCTGCATGCCCTAATTTATATTTATGGGTCATGTGGCACCTAGTGCACAATAATGTCTGTTAGCTCACACTATGCTTTAGTAAACAGGCAAGTTAGAGAGCTTTTTACTTAGTGAAAGGGCAAATTTTAATTTATTAAAGCAAAAGGATAAAGTAAGGTAAAGATTTGCATTTACTGTGTTTAAGTCATAGACACCTGAATGTGGAGTACCCCAAGGATCCCCCCTCTCACCCACCCTCTTCAATCTGATGATGACACCCTTAGCCAAATTACTAGCTAATCAAAATCTTAACCCCTACATATATGCAGACAATGTCACGATCTATATCCCGTTTAAACATGATTTAAACAAAATCACCAACAAGATTAACCAAAGCGTCCACATCATGCACTCTTGGGCGGATGTATTCCAACTAAAACTGAATGCAGAAAAAACACAATGTCTTGTACTCACCTCACAGCATAATACAACCAACTTCACCACTATAACCACTCCAAACTTTTCTCTTCCTGTCTCAAACAATTTGAAAATCCTTGGAGTTACCATTGACCGAAACCTCACACTCGAAACCCACATGAAGAACACTACGAAAAAGATGTTCCACTCCATGTGGAAACTCAAAAGAGTAAAACCTTTCTTCCCGAGATCCATCTTTCGTATCCTGGTACAATCAATGGTACTAAGTCATCTGGATTACTGCAACGCACTGTATGCTGGCTGCAAAGAACAGACCATCAAGAAACTCCAAGCAGCCCAAAATACCGCCGCCAGACTCATATTTGGAAAACCAAAATTTGAAAGCGCAAAACCCTTAAGAGAGAAACTCCACTGGCTCCCACTTAAGGAACGGACCATGTTTAAGATCTGTACGATCGTACGCAAAATCATCCACGGAGACGCCCCAATCTACATGCCAAATCTCGTGGACATGCCCCCCAGAAACGCCAAAACATCATCCCGAAAATTTCTTAACCTGCACTTCCCCAGTTGCAAAGGACTAAAATACAAGCTGATACACGCGTCATCCTTCTCCTACATGAGTACGCAGCTGTGGAACGCACTACCAGCTGATCTGAAAGCAATCGACGAACTAGCCAACTTTCGTAAATCCCTGAAGACGTATCTCTTCAATAAAGCCTAAAAAGAGGATCCATAGCTTTACTATACCACATCACCAATCCATCCCAATCCGAAAGTCTTCTTTCTATATCTACTTTCTCAGTACCACTTTCCATCCTCAATCTCTTTGCACCAACAATTGTATCTGACACCCTGGAATGGCAATGCCATAACAGACCTCTGTAAGCCACATTGAGCCTGCAAATAGGTGGGAAAATGTGGGATACAAAAGCAATAAAATAAATAAATAAATAAGTGACAAAAATCAGTGTGCAGTAACCGTAAAGCCTCTATGGCAACTATAGCAGGGGTTCTCAACCAAGTCCTCGGGATACAACCAGGCAGTCAGATTTACTAGATATTCACAATAAATATGCATGAGATATGTTTGCATGCACTGCATCCATTCTATGCAAATGTTTCTCATGCATATTTATTATGAAAACCTTGACTGGCTAGGTGTGTCCTGAGGACTGGGTTGATAACCTTTGAACTACAGTAATTGAATTCAGATTATGAAAGCAAAGTAAGTACAGTGCACTCATTTTAAATGCACATCGGATAAGCGCATGCTCTGTTTAACTGCATGCTGTACTTCGGTCCCGTTTTTGGCGCCACCAATTTCCATGAGGACAAACTTCGGTTTAGCGCACCACTGATAAGTGCAAGATTCACTTATATGCATGGTTTAAGACTGCTCCTCTGCAGGAAAGACTCCGCATAAGCGCGCGCATGGAATATGGAAGCCGATTGGCGCGTGACAACCAACGAGATTTCAAATTTACCACCCCTTTAACTGCCACAGGCAGAATAAGCAAAAGAATGTTGTTAGAGTGTACACTGGAGTCATCGTCGTCGCGGCGGAACTGTAAGACTTTAACACTGGCTGAACAAATAGAAGTTCTTAAAAAATTAGAAAACAAACAAAGTCAAGCATCTATTGCTAAAAATATGGTGTCAATCCCAGCCAAATTTCACATGTCTTGAAGCAGAAAGATCAGCTTCTGGAAGACTGGCAAAACAATACAAATCCACACAGGAAACTTAAAAGGGCAGGAAAAGCTGAGTAGGTAGAAGATGCTCTTCTTCGGTGGTTTTCTCAAGTCAGGAGCAGACAGTTTCCTGTCAGTGTTCCACTGCTTATGGAAAAAGCTAACCAGCTAGCTGAAAGTCTTGGACTAACTGAATTCAAAGCCACTGTTGGATGGTTGGAAAGATGGAAGGAGAGGAACAACATAAAATTCAAGAAACAGCATGTTGAGAAACAAGACGCTGATGACTTTGGTGCTGAAAATTGGGTTGTTTCAGTTCTTCCTACCATCTTGAACGAGTTTGCACCTCGTGACATTTTCAATGCTGACAAAAACGGTCTCTACTGGCGAGTGATTCCTGATGGAACACTTGTATTCAAACATACCGAAACTACTGGAGGTAAAGCGTTGAAGGACCGACTGATGATCCACCTTTGCTGCAATATGGATGGGAGTGAGAAGTTGGAACCACTCGTCATTGGAAAGAGCAAACAGCCCCGTTGCTTCAAGAAAGTTAAGCGACTTCCTGTGTTATACGAGGCTAACACAAATTCATGGATGATTGGGGAAATTTTGAAGCAGTGGCTAAAGAAGTTGGACACTAGAATGCGGGCATAAAAGCGTCAGATTTTGTTGCTTTGTGATAATTGTGCTGCACACAGGGATGATGTCAGGCTGTCTAACGTCAAGGTGGTCTTCTTGCCACCAAACACTACATCTCTGATCCAACCTATGGATCAGGGCATAATAGCCAATTTCAAACAACATTATCGGGCTCTTTGTGCTACGTCGTCTGATGAGCGTTATGGATGACCAGACTGGCAAGGATAAACATGCTGTTGAACTGGCTCGTAATCTATCACTGTTGGATTTCCTACATATGCAGAAAGAAGCCTGGAATCATGTTACACAGGCAACCATTGTGAACTGCTACAAGCTTGCAAGCTTTGTTAAGGATGTGGAGAGGGATGAAACTGATGCAGCTGTTGCAAACACATCAGATGAACAGGTTATTGACATCCCAGCCAGTGTTACTGAAGAGGAGTTTCATCGCTACGTAGCTGTTGATTACGATCTACAAAAGCTGACGACAGCACGGATGTCGAGATATGCGCCTACACGCAGGCAACAACGGCTGATGATGAAACAGATGATGAAATGAGCAGTGAGGCACATGCTGATGACATTCAACAATCTCCTCCTGTCACTTTTGCAAAAGCGTTGGAGAGTCTCAACACCGTGCGGGCCTATCTGAAGGCCACTGGATGTCAGTGCTATGACAGTTTTTACCGTCTGGCAGACATAGTCTATGGAACTCAAAGACCCAATAGTGTACAGAGTACTATAACTGATTACTTCAAGTAAGCCTAACGTCAGTTAACGGAGACTGTATACTGTACGCATAGTAATAAACAGTACTGTACATATGTTTATCAGATGTCAAGCTTCTTTGGGTCACAACAGTTAAGTGCACACTCTGGTTAACTGCATGTATTTCTTTGGTCCCAGACCCTTGCACTTAAGCGGATTGCACTGTATATCCTAGTAGAGGAAAATGTAAAGTGCATTTTATAGTGAATAAAATCTGCAAACATTTCCCCTGAAATAGGATGTTTGTTAGATGTGAAATGTTTTGAAGCCCAGTCCAACTTCTGTAATTTGCTCTTCCTTAAAAACTGAACAATTCTTTTGTTAAGGTTACTATAGAAAGTTTACTAAAGTTGCTGTTGACACAGATTCTCCTATAATTATTTGGATTATTGGCATCCTTGCATTTATAAATTGGGATTAGTATAATTAGCCTTGCAAAAATCTCTCAGTGAAATGCACAGGATATATGTAGCTGTTGGATTTCATTGTCATAACCCTGTACTTTTCTTTAGTAGATTTGTTCAAACAGATGGTGTAATAGACCACAGGTGATGCAGAAAAATAAATATATACAATCCTCAGAGTGCATCCTGTTATTTCCCTCTGAAAATGCAGACCACACAGTATTCCAAACATGGCTTCTTGATTAGCAAAGTCCATCTAACATGATATAAACAGTGTTCCGTACTCTGAGCATTTTTCAAACAAGATTTCCATTCAAATTCTGAAAGACCATACATTATTTACAATAGGTTATTATTCCTCATCAACAAGAGGTTTCAGACTCCCAGATTATGGGGCAACTTCAGGGTTACTTCTCTAACCTCTTTTCTTTGCAATAACAGTGTTACCAAAGCTGTGTAAATTTTCTTTGAGCTCTTTTCCCCAATTCATTGTCCCTCCCCATCCTAGGGATGTAAACATTCAGTTTAAAAGAGTATCTTTAAAATGACGTGTGCACAAAATAGATTTTATGTGGGTTAGTCTATAAATCAATGCAAGAAAATTTGATTTCCACACATTAAAAAGTTTTAATATGGATTAAAAATTTATATTAAAGCAAATCAGTGAAACAAATAAAAAAAAAGTCTGAAAATAGAAAAGAATGCCAGAAATTTAAAAATGAACAGAATGTTTCTTTCTTTGTCCACATCTCCAATGCATACAATAGCATTAGAAAGGTAGTCCAGGCATTTTGTTCTGCATATGTGTGCAGACCAAGGAGATTTGATAATAGGAGATGGCATGAGCCTATATGGTCCATTATGTGGACTGAAGCTAATAGGTGGAGCTTGTTGCCCTATCAATTTCATTGTTTTGGGTGTACCAAGATGGTGGCAGTTACATTGGTGAGAATTAAAACCTCCTTGAGTGGAGTGGGTGGAGACCATCTTCAGCTTTGTGACATCATGCTGTCTCCTCTTATCAAACCTCCTTGGTATATACTCTCAGGTTCCTCTCCTTTAAGGATTTACAGAGACCTCTAGAGCTTCTAGCATAATACTACCTGTTGAATTTTTGACTCCAGAATACCCCATAACTTCTGGAACAAGGGGTTGGTTTACATGCTTCTACAGTAATGTACAATGGTAGGATGAGGCACCTTTTGGAGGGAAACTTTGCTGGTATAAATACCCAGCACAGTGTGAGTATTGTTGACTTTGGTGTTAGCTTTTCTGGCCATTACACCACTACCGGTAAGGGAAGATGGTCTTTGGCTAATAATGCCACTGCACCTGAAAAGAGTAGGAATGGAAAGCCTTAACAGTGACTATACTGCTGTGATCACAGGTGAAAGCTGGAATGGGGAACCAGCCACCATCATGTCCTTCAAAGGGAAAAGAAGAATTAAGTACTAAAAGAACAAACCTGAATAAGCAAGCAGAGACTAAAGGAGATTCTCTGAATATCTATAACTCGTAAAAAAAGGCCCATTTCTGACACAAATGAAACAGGCGCAAGCAAGGTTTTCCTCGAAGTGTGTATGTTTGAGAGAGTGTATGTGAGAGTGACTATGTGTGAGAGAGTGAATGTGTGAATGTGTGTGTGAGAGAGAGAGTGAGTCTGGGTGCGAGTGTGTCTGTGAGAGAGAGTGTGTGTGTGAGAATGAGAGTGTGTGCAAGTGCGTATGTGAGACACAGTCTGAGAGAGAGTGTGTTTCACACAGATACAGTGTGTGCGAAAGAGAGAGTGTGTGTGAGACACAAACTCTCTGTGAGACTGAGTGTATGAGACCAAGAGAGTGTGTGAGTGACTGTGTGACACATAGAGAGTGAATGTGATACAGTGTGAGACGTGAGTGTGTGAGAGACAGTGTGTGAGAGTGAGAGAGAGAAAGACATTGACTGTGTGAGAGAGAGTGTGTGTGTGACAGAGATACCTCCCCCCCCCTCTCTGGTGTCAGGCCCCCCTCCCTCTCTCTCTCTGGTGTCTGAGCGTTACTGTGCAGGACACTGAGCTCTGGCTGTGCTTCAAGGAACTGACCAATCCTATTTAATAGAATGCACCTCCAACATTCTGAAGTCGAGAAACCTCGTGTGGTTGGTCACTTCTGCTTATGATGAACCCGGAAGTACATGATGTCAATTCAGGAGATGGATACAGAGAACAGGAATGCCTCAGCCATGCAGTCAGCTTCATAATGTTGGAGGTGCGTTTTATTATATAGGATGATAAAAAATTCCATAAGAGAAAAGGAACCACCTACTAAGTGGAGGAGTGGCCTAGTGGTTAGGGTGGTGGACTTTGGTCCTGAGGAACTGAGTTCGATTCCCACTTCAGGCACAGGTAGCTCCTTGTGACTCTGGGCAAGTCACTTAACCCTCCATTACCCCATGTAAGCCACATTGAGCCTGCCATGAGTGGGAAAGCGCGGGATACAAATGTAACAAAAATAAAAATATTGAAAGGCTGAGAGAGCCCTAGTTATTTGAAAGAGAATTGCAAACCAGCTTCTTTCTGGGGGAGGGGTCCAGAGACAGTAAAGCTGTAATTCAGTTGTGATCAAGGACATCTATCAATGGAGAGTATCTACAAGGACACCTACTAAAGACTGTAAGTATTGGAAATTATTATTTTTTCTATCTCTGCCTGTATATACTTCCTTAGAATTATCCCAAGCTATTGCCTTAAGAATGTAAGTTAAGTAAACTCGTTGATTGTGAACTTAAAATTGAGCCTGCAAAAAGGTGGGAAAATGTGGGGTACAAATGCAATAAATAAATAAATAATAAAATCTGGCCTGGACTATCATATTTGACACAAGGAGAGTGCTGAGTGAGTGGATTACTGTGCCAATCAGCCTCCCAGCTTGAGCTAGTACCAGCTTTGACCTCTGTGCAAAGCTGTTAAAATGTACTAATCGTGAACTGCCCTGATGCTCACTGGGCAAATAGGGGTTTTACAAGAATTTCTGACCAGATAATAGATGCTACTCTTTGTTTCCACATATAGCCTTTCAAAATTGCTGCTTCCATTGTATATGCGATAAATATGTATTTATTTGCCAGCTACATGTTTGAAATTGTGATAGAATTGTGAATGTTTCAATTGTGAATGTTTCAACCAGGATGTTCCAATTCCTTCCTTGACAACCTACAGTATAAAAATGGACCTTTAGTTGTGCTAAAGAAAGTATTTCATACACTGATTCTGACTTAGTCTTATTGTTCCTATTTTGTTCAGTACGGTGTCTTGAGATATCCTTTTTATTGAAGAAAATTAGTTTTAATGAAACAAAGGTATCATGGAGAAGGAACTTGTAATTCTCATTATTATACGTGGAGGGGCATAATCGAACGCGAACACCTATCTCCATGGGCATCCATGTCCGAAAACGGGTACGTGAAGAGGCAGGACAGACCGTATTTTCGAAAAAATGGACGTTTTTCAGCTGGGCGTTTGTTTTTTTTAGCGATAATGGAAACTAAAAATGCCCAGCTCAAAAACGTCCTAATCCGAGCCATTTGGTCATGGGAGGGGCCACGATTCGTAGTATACTCGCCCCCCTGACATGCCAGGACACCAACTGGGCACCCTAGAGGTCAGTGCGGTGGACTTCAGACAACGCTCCCAAATGCATAGCTCCCTTACCACGGGTGCTGAGCACCCAACCCCCCTCCCCCAAAACCCACTACCCACAAATGTACACTACCATAGCTCTTAGGGGTGAAGGGGGCACCTACATGTGGGTACAGTGTGTTTTGGAGGCCTCCCATTTACCAGCACAAGTGTTACATGTAGGGGGGGGATGGGCCTGGGTCCACCTGGCTGAAGTGCACTGCGGTACCCACTAAAAGTGCTCCAGGGACCTGCATACACGCAGGCCTCTAGCACTTGTTGCTGCTATATAACATTGGCATACCAGTTGACACCTGAAGACTAATTTCTCCGAAAACGTCCTTTATTGGAATAAGCACGCTTACTCACAGTTAACTGCAGATCAGAGGTTGTGCCCCACTGGCAAAGAGTCTCCCTGGTACTGAGATTAGCAGTAGGTCAGAGCTGGCAGAATGGTGTACAACGCCCTCTTTCAGCCATATTCAAGGTAAGAACTAAGTTCTCTAACGTGGGTAACACATGAAAGGGATCTAAAACTGGCTTACAAAAATGGCCACTACCTCATGGACTACCGGAAACAAAACAGGGCACACTCTGACCCAGTAAGCAGGGGGAAAAGCACCATGGGAGTAGAGCCTACCAACTACCAACATCGTGAGCATTTGCCACAAGCTAGTGGAATCACAGAGCCCAATACCCTACACCCACCACAATACATTGCTGATGTGACTCTGCAGTGAGCATAACAGAAATGGTGTCACACTCACCCGAGAGCCACATCAGAACCAGGGAAAGGCTGCCACAGGATACAACACATTCTGCTGTCATGGAGGTGGGTACGGCATTTGAGGCTGGCATAGAAGCTGGAAAAAAAGTTTTTAAAGTGGGTTTTTTTGGTGGGAGGGGGTTAGTGACCACTGGGGGCGTCCGGGGAGGTCATCCCCGATTCCCTCCAGTGGTCATCTGGTCAGTTGGGGCACTTTTTTGGGACATGTTCGTGAAAAAAAAGGGTCCAAAAAAAGTGACCCAAAATCGCGGTAAAAACGCCTTTTTTTATTATCAGTAAAAGACGCCCATCTCTTCTTTGCCGATAACCAGTCCCCGGTTCCCCCTTCATCACGCCTCTGACACGCCCCTGTCAGCTTTACCCGTTTCCATGACGGATTGCAGTTGGAAACGCCCAAAATTGGCGTTCGATTATACCGATTTGGGCGCCCACGGGAGAAAGACGCCCATCTCCCGATTTGGGTCGCAATATAGGTGGTTTTCTCTTTCGATTAAAAGCAGGTCAGTGTTCATAACTATTCTTCAGAGTAGTAATATCCCACAATACAAACAGCACAACGCTTTTACTTGCATCATAATTCCAGAAAGTCATATAGAATGGTATTCTCCTGGTGGTGCTCATTTCTTTTATGGATGTGGATAGTCTGTTTATTAAAAAAATATATGACCATAATAGCAGTTTGAAAATTGAGATCTTATGTGAGGTCAATTGTTCATTTTATTTGACCATAAAATTATTTATGGAGAATCTTGAGGCTCCCCCAGACTGTGATATACTGCTGTTCTACCTACAAATAGCTTTTGTACCACTTAGAGGATTTTTCACCTTTTTTTCTTGAGGCACCTAGCATAAAGGCCCCATTTCTTCATATCTCTCACATAAGGTATTACTAGTTCAAGAGTCAGTCCTGGTTCCATCTCTACAAAAAGTTCATAGATAGTAGATGGAAAGAAATGGGTGGTGTCCAGTTACAGCAACCAGATTTTCCTTGTGATCAATGTTCTAGGAATAGAGGTCTTTGAGGGTGATTAGTAGAAGAGGTGTGGTTGCTATAACAGGTAGAGTTTGGGAGATATGGAATGGATAATAATGGAGAGACAGAGGACAGGAACCAAAATGGCAAAGGAAAGGGAGGAGATAACAGAGGAGAGATACTAACACATACATATGAACTTCAAAAACGTCTGTGAATAAGTTCATTAGTCACTGGATGTGAACTAACAACTGACTACTAGGAACAACCACCAAGGTGTTTGTCCTGCAGATTTAATGCAGGAGAGAAGGAAGAAAAAAAGAAAGACAGAAAGAAATTCCTGCTCATTCAAAATTCAGTTCCAAATATCACAAAAACTACTACTGTTCACTTACTAATATAAAAGATGGAATAAACCATTACAACAACTTTCAATGAGGATGCCATGGCAAGATGGGCCAGTGCCCACTCTGACCTTTCTTCAGGGATGCCTTATTTACGACGTTCCCAAAAAGGCCTTACTTTAAATATATATATTTTCAGACTATCTCGGTTAACTTTTTCCCCTTATTGTTATATGTTATGTTATAACATGCCTTATAGCCTGCCAAACACCTACTCAGTTTGAGGTGGATTACAAAGTACAAAGAAACCAGATCTAGTATACCTGAGAATAACATAACAAACCAAGTTACATAAGTACATAAGAAATGCCACACTGGGAAAAGACCAAGGGTCCATCGAGCCCAGCATCCTGTCCACGACAGCAGCCAATCCAGGCCAAGGGTACCTGGCAAGCTTCCCAAATGTACAAACATTCTATACATGTTATTCCTGGAATTGTGGATTTTTCCCAAGTCCATTTAGACGTGGTTTATCGACTTGTCCTTTAGGAAACCGTCTAACCCCTTTTAAAACTCTGTCAAGCCAACTGCCTTCACCACGTTCTCCGGCAACGAATTCCAGAGTTTAATTATGCGTTGGGTGAAAACTTTTCTCCGATTTGTTTTAAATTTACTACACTGTAGTTTCATCGCATGCCCCCTAGTCCTAGTATTTTTGGAAAGCGTGAACAGACGCGTCAAATCCACCTGTTCCACTGCACTCATTATTTTATATACCTCTATCATGTCTCCCCTCAGCCGTCTCGTCTCCAAGCTGTATAGCCCTAGCCTCCTTAGTCTTTCTTCATAGGGAAGTCGTCCCATCCCCGCTAGCATTTTAGTCGCCCTTCGCTGCACCTTTTTCAATTCTGCTATATCTTTCTTGAGATGCGGCGACCAGAATTGAACACAATACTCAAGTTGTGGTCGCACCATGGAGCAATATAACGGCATTATGTCATCCTCATACCTGTTTCCATACCTTTCCTAATAATACCGAACATTCTATTCACTTTCCTAGCCGCAGCAGCACACTGAGCAGAAGGTTTCAGTGTATTATCGACAACGACACCCAGATCCCTTTCTTGGTCTGTAACTCCTAACATGGAACCTTGCATGACGTAGCTACTGTATAATTCGGGTTCTTTTTTCCCACATGCATCACCTTGCACTTGCTCACATTAAACGTCATCTGCCATTTAGCCGCCCAGTCTCCCAGTCTCTTAAGGTCCTTCTGTAATTTTTCACAATCCTGTTGCGAGTTAACGACTTTGAATAACTTTGTGTCATCAGCAAATTTAATTACCTCGCTAGTTACTCCCATCTCTAAATCATTTATAAATATATTAAAAATCAGCGGTCCTAGCACAGACCCCCTACCAATGCAATAAATCTAAGATCCTCTTCAAGGGAAAAGTTTTCAGATTTTTCCTAAATGCCAAATAATGATGACAACACTGTAAAGTCAAAGGTAAAGAGTTCCATATGATAGTAAAGTGATACTATAAATGATAGTGATACTTTATATGATAGTAAAGTGATTAACTGATTTAAGGCCATTAGCAGTTGGAAATGGACTATGTCGGCATTACTGCACCGACAGGCGCTAGTGTGGTTTTGTAAAAGATGGGGAGGAGGGTAAGTTTTGCCATATAAGGAGGAGCTTTAGCAAATCTTTAACACCATTATGCACACCTTAAATAAATATGTTCCTTAATTGGTAACCAATGTAATTGTAAATAATATTCGTTTCCTGACGCAAATCATGGTACATTAAAAAAAATCAACCTGACTGCCATCTTCTGCATGACTTGCATTCGGCCAATTAATTTTGAGGAACAACCAATAAGAACCAATTTGCAGTAATCTAATCTGGCTAGAACAAGCGACAAACTAATTTAAGCAATCTCTTAGTTCTTGGCTCATATACCCGCTGTTGTATCTTGAAATATTACTTTTGAAACTCATTTTTAATGTATACTATATGCAGTTTGTTACTCTCTATTTCCTTTTTTTGTTTTGTTCTGGGATTGTGAAATGTGGAATCCTAGAATTCCTTGGATTTATGACTTTCCCTGACTTCCCTATTGTGAACTATAGTGTGATGCGTCTTTGTAATATGTTACCTTCTTTTTACAGTTTGGAATATTATTTTGTGTTTGCTTTTATTTCTTAATTCTTATACTTAAGAAAATCAGTAGGAACCTTTCAGGTTCTAGTTAGCTATTATTCACATGTCATTCACTCATGCTTGAGCTCTTGAATGATTCATAATGATGGACCAAGTATGAAGTTTTATAAGCTCAGTAACTTACTCAGACAAAAAACCACTTAACAGGCATTTTATCCCTCTGAAAACATCTTTTAGCAGAGCACTGCAGAGTATTTGTAGCTTGAGTGGAGATTTTATTATTTCTGGAGGGAATGAACCAAGATATAAAACAGAACAAAAAATCTATTCATATAGAATGGCAAGGAGTGTTTTCTTCAAAAAAATCAGTCTGAACAACTTGTACTTTCTTGCATTGTTGCCTTCGGCTTTTTGGTAGAGCAGAGATAACCATGGATCAGCATGCTGTGTTGTCTTCACCTAAACATCTCTAAAATTTACACTTACCCATGTACAAAATTGAAGATAGATACTATTTTTTATTAGAACTTGTACTATCTGCCAGTAAATTACATGTGAAGAACTTCCCACATTTTTTAATAGGAAAAGGTCCTGTACTAAACCAGTTTATGTCTAAACAAACCTGAAGAGAACTGGAACAAGGTACATATTTGTACTTAGGCAGTAATGATGAGATACACACAAAGTTTGTACTCCAGTCTGAGACATGCAGCCAAGGATTCAGGCAGTTTTTACTATAAAGTACTTACTTCAACAGCAAATATGTCAACATCTTAAAATATCTACATGTGGAAATACTTAACATACAAAAAATAGTTCTGTTTGCTCCTGTTTTTACTTTCATATTATTTAGACTTCTTCAGAGAAAACTTTTTCATTTCAATACGCTGTAAATTCTAGAAGCTGAAAATCAGTACAACAAAAGCAACAACAAAAACAGACCTCATTTATGTCTATGCATTAAGCAAACACCTTTGCTTAATGCATAGCCATAATTGAGGTCTGTTTTTGTTGTTGCTTTTGTTCAATAGTTTAGTTGAGTTGGGTAGTACAGCAAAGCAGAGTACAGAAATTTCCAGGGGGGAAATAGGCATAACAACACAGAAACCCCCAAATTCTATACATTACACCTTAATTTATATGCACAAATCAAAGTGTATTCCACAATAATGCATGCAATTTAATTGGTTAACTAGCTAATCAGTGCTATTAATTACATGAGTACATAAGTGTTGCCATACTGGGACAGACTGAAGGTCCATTAAGCTCAGCATCCTGTTTCCAACAATGGCCAATACCTGGCAAGATTCCAAAACAGTACAATACATTTTATGCTGCTTATACTAGAAATAAGCAGTGAATTTTCCCAAGTCCATCTTAATAACGTGTTGGGGGTGTTTTGAAGGCGGGATTAGGGCATACTATCACTTGGACGTTTTACAGCCATAATAAAACAAAACAAAAATGTCCAGGACCAAAACTAAGATGTTTTGGTCTAGACTTGGTTTCAGAACAAATAAGGCACAAATAAGTGCCCTAAATGACCAGATGACCACTGGAGAGAAACAAGGGTGACCCCCCTCCCCATAACCCTCCCCACCAATGGTCATAGGTTTATTAGATCAGCATGCAGGTCCCTGAAGTAGTGCAGTGTTTGGTGCAGAGCACTATGGAGTGGGGGACTCAGGTCCCTATCTTCCTTTACCTGTCACACTTGTAGTGGAAAATGTGACCCCTCCCAAAGTCACCAAAACCCTACTGTACCCACATATAGCTGCCTTCTGCTATTGTAGTGGTGTACAGTGGGGGACAGTGGGTTTTGGGTGGGTTGTGGAGGGCTCAGGAGACAAGATAAGGGAGCAAAGGTGAGATTTGTACCAGGGAGTATTAGGGTGCCCCATTGCTCTCCTGGGATGTCTGGGGGATCAGTCGACTAAAAATGTTGGCTCCTCCTACATGCCAATATCGCTACATTTTGCACATATTTATTTATTTTTTTTAACAGACCAATAATCAAAATGTCCAAAACACAAAATATTGTTCAAAATAGTATTTAAAAAAAAAAGATAGACATTTTTCTTTTTAGAAAATGACCTTCTTTCCATTTGAATATGCTCTGTAATTTTGTTCTTTATAATAGTCTCTACCATTTTGCCCAGCACCAAAGTCAGGCTCACCAGTCTATATTTCTCAGATCACGTCTGGAACCTTTTTTAAAATCAGTGTTACATTGACCACCCTTCAATCTTCCGGTACCATGCTTGATTTTAAAGATAAACTATATATTACTAACAATTGTTTTGCAAGCTCATTTTTCAATTCTATCAGTACTCTGGGATAAATACCATCTGCTCCAGATGATTTGCTACTCTTCAATTTGTCAAATTGCACCATTACATCTTTCAGGTTTATAGAGATTTCATTCAGTTTCTCTGACTCATCAGCTTTGAATTCCATTTCTGGCACCAGTATCTCTCCCAAATCTTCTTCAGTGAAGACTGAAGCAAATAATTAATTTAATCTCTCCGCTATGACATTGTCTTCCCTGAGTGCCCCTTTTACCCCTCTGTCATCTAGAAAGTAGGTGTGTATTTGTGGGGATGTCTATGTTAGGCTGTATGTGTGTTTTGGGATAATAAAAGTGGGGGTAAGGTTGTGGGGTTCTTAGAGGTGGTAGATAAGCTGTTGAATGCTGGAATTCTCTTCCAATAGATCTCAGATGCTTAAATTCTTATTTTCTTTTAGACAATCACTGAAAATGTTCTTATTTCAGAAAAATCTATATAAATAAAATCCCCTCTCAGACATTCTGAAGCTCACTCCATCTGTCCTGAACTCCTGTCCTCCTGGTAGGCTAGGCTATTCGGACTACTCACCCTCAGTCTCAGCCACGGCCATCTGGGCCATAGGCCACGCCCCATCTGCACATAAAAAGCACCCTCAACATTCTAAAGCACACTCTGAGGCTTCAACAGTTCGTATGTTCGAAGCTCTGTAACCATTTTTAAGCACACTACATCTCTGCCCCGCCCTGACCTATCAGAGAAGGGAGGAGTGTCACAGCTGTACCGCTCTGACCTATCAAAGGGAACTGAAACAGGAAAAGGGAGGAGCATCACACCGAATGACGGACCTATCAGAGGGAAGTCAAATAGAAGAAGGGAGGAGCGTCAGAGGCCAAGGGGACGGCCATATCTACGTCTCATAGGTTTCCTTGCTTTCTTTTCAGTGTATTGCAGCTGCAGCCACTTAGGTAAGTCTAGCAAGCCTGTCAGCTACTGAATACAGAAAGCAAAAGATAGCATGTGGGAACTTGCTCCATTTTGTTCTCTGGAATGCAGTGATTATTATACAAATGGTCTTGCTTTCATTATTTTGGTAGGGGCTGCCTTCATGACTGTCCACAGTCCCCCCAGTCCTGACACCTGACAGGGGGGACAGGGAAGGACACTCACTGTCTCACATAAGCACTCGCACACACTCATTCTCACATACACACACGCTCTCTCACAGACACACTCACACCCACTCTCTGTCACACACACACACTTGCACATTCTCACTCTCACACAGTCACTCTCACAGACACTCTCTCAAACATACACACTCCGCGCAAAACCTTGCTAGCGCACGTTTCATTTCAGCCAGAAACGGGCCTTTTTTACTAGTCTTGATTAATATGCTCATTTATTTGATACTTTCAATGTAATATTTTTGGCCTTGGAGTACACACTTAGTTACCCACTTGAGACATCACAGGAGAAATCGTTTAAATAGTTTCGCTAAGAACGCCGTTGCCATCATGGCAGGGGTAATCCCGAAAATAATATAGCGAAGCTGGCACTAAAACGGCAAAAGGGTAATTATGAGATTTTCAGTTTATTGATAGTGATAAGAAAAATGTCATTTTGTGTGAGACGTAAAGATACAAATCATTCTTAATGAATTAAGACGGTTTTTGTTTAATCTTATAGGGGAAGTCCTTGACACAGCCTAGCAAGCGAAACATACATGTCAGACAGCTTTGAGCCCCCAATCCGAATACTTAGAAAGATAAGTGTTTAAATTATATTTAAAATGGTTGCATAGAGCCGATGACGAATTGGCCAATGAGCACCACTGAGGCAAATTGAAATAGTGAGATATTCAAATATAACATAAAAACATAAAAATAGTCGAACATGGTGGAGATAAATATATCTAGGACTGCTTGAATTTGAAGTGTGTATATATATATATATATATATATATATACGGTACCTAGCAAGATCAATGTATGATAACTGCCTAATATACTAGAAGGATAAATCAAGGTCAGGTATACATATAAGGTAGCACATATGAGTTTATCTTGTTGGGCAGACTGGATGGACTGTACAGGTCTTTATCTGCCATCATCTACTATGTTACTATTGGGCTCATTTTCGAAAGAGAAGGACGCCCATCTTTCGACACAAATGGGAAGATGGACGCCCTTCTCATAGGGTCATCCAAATCAGTATAATCGATAGCCGATTTTGGACGTCCCCAACTGCTTTCCGTCACAGGGACGGCCAAAGCTCAAGGGGGGCATATCGGAGACATTGCGAAGGCAGGACTTGGGCATGCCTAACACTAGAACGTCCTCGACCCATAATGGAAAAAAAAAGGACGTCCCTGATGAGCACTTGGATGACTTTACCTGGTCGTGTTTTTCTCTCCCTCCAAAATCCACCAGAATCCCACTGTACCCACATGTAGGTGCCCCCTTCACTTGTAAGGGCTATGGTAGTGGTGTACAGTTCTGGGTAGTGTGTTTTAGGGGGGGTTTGGAGAGCTCAGAACACAAGGTAAGGAAGTTATGTACCTGGTAGCAATTTCTGAAGTCCACTGCAGTGCCCCCTAGGGTGCCTGGTTGGTGTCCTGGCATGTCAGGGGGACCAGTGCACTACAAATGCTGGCTCCTTCCATGACCAAAGAGCTTGCATTTGGTCGTTTCTGAGATGGATGTCCTTGGTTTCCATTATTGCCGAAAATCAGAAACGACGAAGTCTAGGGACAACCATCTCTAAGGACGACCAAAATTTCAAGATTTGGACATCCCTGACCGTATTATCGAAACGAAATATGGACGTCCATCTTGTTTCGATAATATGGGTTTCCCCGCCCCTGCATTGGGACGTTTTGTGAGGACGTCCTCATCAAAACTTGGACGTCCCTTTCAATTATGCCCCTCCACTTTACTTTCAGTCTTACAATTACATTTTTAGTCTTCCTCCTTTCACTAATGTACCTAAAAAAGTTCTTGTCACCCCTCCTTACATTTCTGGCCATTTGTTCTTGTGCTTTTGCCAGACATATTTCTCTCTCCTGGCTTCTTTCAGTTTCATTCAATATTCCTCTCTGTGTTCCTCTTCTTGAGTTTTTCTGTATTTCATGAACTCCAACTCTTGAGCCTTTATTTTCTCAGCCACTTGCTTGGACAGCCATATCGGTTTCCTTTTTCTCTTGCTTTTATTTATTCTCCTTACATACAGGTTAGTAGCCATATTTATAGGTCCCTTCAGCCTGGACCACTACCTTTCCACTTCTCATATGGCCTCCCAGCCCATCATCTCTTTCTTAAGGTAATCCCCCATTTTCTATGTTTGTGCAGCGCTGAGTACGCCTTGTAGCACTATAGAAATGCTAAATAGTAGTAGTAGTAATTTTACTAATGTTAGCATGTTTGAAATCCAGGACTTTTGAGTGGCTGCTCTCCACTTTAGCTGTTATATAAAACCAAACCATTTAATGATCACTGCTGCCCAGGTGGGCACCTACTCTGACATTAGACACACTTCCCCAGTTGTGAGCATCAGATCCAACATCACTCCTTCCCTCGTGGGTTCCATCATCATTTGTCTGAGCAGAGCACATCCCTCTATTTTTTTCCAGTTCTGCAAATGGAACCTTCCAATCTGCATCCGGCAGGTTAAAGTCACCAGCAACAGCACCTCTCATTTCTTTCCCTACTTTTGGATATCTGTAACTAGATTTTTATCTAGTTCAGCATTTCCCAAACTGTGCGCCATGGTGAAAAATCACAGGGGTGCTGTGGGACACTTGGGTGTTCACACGCTTGGTGCAGTATCGTTCACTTTCCTCTCTCCACTGCCCACTCGCTGCAGGCTGCTGGCATTGGCAGCAATGTGTAAGAGTTGCTTTTGGCCTGCCCTTGAAGCCTTCTTTGTACAACATCCTGCCTACGCGGGAACAGGAAGTGGCTATACAAAGAAGGCTTTTGGGGCAGGCTGAAGGCAGCGCTTACACATTACTGCCAATGCCGGCAGCCTGGAAGTTTGGAGGCCTGCTTCTGCCCCGGGACCCTGGCTGCTCACTTCTCAGCTGTCAGGGAGGGAGGGAGGACAGGGCTGCAGGACATTATGTTGCCTCCCTCCTGTGCTCAGGTTCAGGCTTTTCTTCATCCTCCTTTCCCCAGGAACAAGGTAAAAAATGGATTATAATGGATTACAAGTGGGAGAGAGGGAGGGAGAAATATTGGACATGATGTGGGGCAGGGGTGGAGACCTGTGTGGCCAGGGAGTGTGTGTCAAGACCTGTGTGGCCGTGGGGGGGGGGGGGGGTGCCACACAAATTACTCAGAAACTAAGGGTGTCACGAGCTGAAAAAGTTTGGGAACCACTGATCTAGGTTCTCTGATTGTGTTGGACAGAGATTCCATCATCTCTTTTCTAGACATTTCAGTTGCTGTGATATTTCTCACATACAGAGCTATTTCTCCACCTTTATGACCATCTCTGTCCTTCCTAAATAGACTGTCGCCTGGTATGTTTGTATCCCACTCATGGGAATTATTGAACCATGTCTCCATGATAGCAACAATGTCTAAGTCTGCATCTAACATCAAGGCTTGCAGATCGTAAACTTTGTTACTTGGACTGTGAGTATTTGTGGTCATTGCTTTCCAGCTACATTTCAGTATTTAGCTTTTCCTATAGTCTCACTTCCTTCTGTGTTGGTAAACAGTGATTTGCTAAGATTGTTGTTTTCATTGCTTTCTTTGCTACTATCACATCTTGTCTTTAGCTGGGGGTGACCACTGGACATGACCTTCCTCCATATGCCACCCCTGCCTTCTAGTTCAAAAGTCTAGAAATATATTGTCTGAATTTCTCACCAATGATTTTTTTTTTCTTGCCACAGTGAGATGCAGCCCATTGTTACAATATAGTCTTTTGTTTTTTTCATGTACTGCCCCATCCTCCTGTATACCTAAAACCTTCTTGATGACACCAGGCTTTGAGCCACCTATTGAAATTCTTGGTATTTTGTAAACTTTTCTCTCCCTTTCCAAAAGCAGATAGTACTTCAGAAAAAAAGCTATTGTTCGTACCAAAAGTTTTAACCCCTCCTCCAGCTCCTGAAAAGCCAGTAGAATAGTAGTCCCACATATTTTAGAGATGAGGACTGAGGCAGAATATGGAGAAAAAAACACTGGATAACCTCTGGACTTGAATGGAATGGGGGGTTTGGACAACTGGAGGCTTGGATAATTGGTTTGATTATGGAACTAGTGCTTTAACAGTCAGCTCAATTATGCAAAAAAGAATCTGAAAATTAGCAGCCTTCCAATATTGTAACTGTGTGGCTCTGAGTCCAGCTCACCCTACAATTAGGCAAGGTATAGGGATGGAAATAATGCTACATTACTTTGTTTGTTGACTTCACATAACATTATATGATTAAGCAATGCTGCACCAAATTGTTGGTCAGACTGGATGGACCATTCAGGTATTCATCTACTGTCATTTACTACATTACTATAGTAAATACTCAGCAACCCTGACCTTGTTACCAATTTCATAGTAATTTATTATAAAGTGCTAGGAAATGTCTTATTTTTAACTATTTAAAAAATGAAGGGGCCTTTTTACCACACTGCAGTAAAAAGTGGCCTCAGTGCACCATTAGGCAGGTCATTCCCACCCGCTAAGGCCATTTTTACCGCAGAGGCCAAATGGCCAATTTTCCTATTTCCCATATTAATGGCCATTAGCATGTGAGCCCCTATCGCCACTCATTAAATAGGCAGTAAGGGTTCACAATCTATGCACATGCATGTGGTAATTTACCTGCGCTAACCAATTCATGCAGAACACATTCACTCTCTGCCCCAGCATGGGTAGTGTGCGTGCTGATCCCAAAATCACCACAGGACACCTGAGCATGCCCCGCAGTAAGGCATTTTTTGCTGTGGTACGCACAGGTTAGTTTTTCTATTGGGTAGGAGAACAATTTTTGGTGGGGGAGGGGTGTTCTCATCAAGGTTCTATAGCATTGAGCAATACTGATTTATGGAGAGAGAAAAACAAAGAATGCATTTATCCATGGTGTTGCTGTAGTATTAAATAATGATCTGATTCACTAGAATAAAGAACAATAAGGGAATTTCCCCTTAAAGACCACACTGCCAGTTCTTACTAGTTGTCTTAAGCTGGAAAATGCATTTCCTTTTCCACTACTGCCAAACTCAGGCTTGTCAATATGACAATCTCATTGCGGAAGGATGTGCTGGCCAACTTCAGTATGGTAAGAGATGATATGTGGGTTGAAGATGTATGTGGTGTGTGTTTGATGTGAGTATTAGTTGGATGTGCTAGAGTATGTGCACAGTGGAGTTTGTGTTTGAGGGTCTGTATCAGTGGAGTGAGTGTTGTGACTGTGAGTGTGTGTATATTGGGGGGGGGGGGGGTATGAGAGTGTGCATATAGTTGTGTGTGCCTGGGGAATATGGACTGTGTGTTGGGGTGGTGGGTGAGGATATGTGTGTGCAGGAGAGGATGTGTGAGTCGTAGAATGAGTGTGTCTATTTGGGGGAGAAAAGTATAGGCTGATTAATATAGAGGAGTAACCTAATGGTTAGTGAAGTGGGCTTTGAGCATCACAATCTGGGTTTAATTCCCACTGCAGCACCTTGTGAACTTGGGCAAGTCACTTAACCCTCCATTGCCCCAGGTACAAAAACTTAGATTGTGAGCACTCTGGGGACAGAGAACGTACCTGCATATGACGGGCACAGTGTTGCATACATCTAGTAGAGCTATAGAAATAATTAGTAGTGGTGGCTGAGGTGTGGGTGGTGAGTGAATAGTGGGTATCTGTGTATATATATGCTTCTGTACAGGGTGAGGGTATAGATGTTTACACATTGGGGCTGGGGGCACATACTTTCTACATATCTTCTCTTCCCATACTTTTCCCTGTTTTACTGCTTCCTTTCTTACAAAGTCAAGTACAGCACATTCATCACGATCAGCATGGCCAGATCATTGCAGTTAGATGAGCCAAAGACCACAGTGGACAGTGGCTGTTCGTCCTCAGGTTCTACTAGCTGGAAGAGGGAAGGAGTAGGGGAAAAGGAGGGGAGAGTCCAGGACTTCAGCTGTCATTAAAGTCACTCTGTCACTCTGTCTCCTATGACTCCTTCCTTCCTCTTTTGAGTCCCTACATGTATGTTTTCTTTCTCATGAGCAAACAAACTTATTGCATGAGGGTTAAGCCTGCTGTTGTAGTTGGTGATTTGGTCATTAGGCATGTAGACAGCTGGGTGGCTAGTGGACATGAGGATCGCTTGGTCACTTGCCTGCCTGGTGCTATGCTGGTGGTCCTCATGTGTCACCTAGATAGGATTTTAGATAGTGCTTGGGAGGAGCTGGCTGTCTGTACATGTGGCTACCAATGCCATAGGAAAATATGAGAGGGTGGTTCTGGAAGCCAAATTTAGGGTCCTGTTTACTAAGCCGCGCTAGATGCGCATTAGTGCTTTTAGCACGCGCTAATGGTTAGCATGCATTAACTGTGTAGGCACCCACAATATTCCTATGGGTGCCTACACAGTTAGAACATGCTAATTTTGTGTGCGCGCTAAAAATGCTAGCGCACCTTAGTAAACAGGGCCCTTAGGCTCTTAGGTAGAAAGCTGAAAACCAGATCCTCCAGGGTAGCATTTTCAGAAATGCTCCCTGTTCCATGCACAGGACACAAGAGGCAGAAAGAGGGATGAGGGATTTAGATTTGTTAGCAACTGGGCAACATTCTGGGAAAGGGGGAGCCTATTCCAAAAGGATGGCGTAGCCTAATGGTTGGTGCAGTGGGCTTTGAACCTGGTAACCAGGGTTCAATTCCCACTGCAGCTCCTTGTGACCGTGGGCAAGTCACTTAACCCTCCATTGCCCCAGGTACAAAAAAATCAAACAAACTTAGATTGTGAGCCCCCTAGAGACAGAGAAAGTACCTGTATATAATGTGTACAGTGCTGCGTATGTCTAGCACTACAAACATGATTAGTAGTAGATTTAACTTAACCAGGATGGAACCAGGCTGCTAGCACTAACATTAAAAGGAAATAGAGCTGTTTTTAAACTAAAATTGGGGGGGGGGGGGGGGGGGGAGATATTGTGGAGTATTCTTGAAGGATACTATTTAAACATGACATTTAGGGAGTCCCAATAGAGATGGTTTCAACAATGGTGAAAGAAAGACACACATTTTTAAGGAGAGAACAGAGTAAAGGATGCACATTATTCCCGCTAATTTCTAAGCAGCTATTTCTTTTTACTCAGTGAATAGCTAAGCTCTGGAACTCATTGCTGGAGGATGTGGTAACAGTGGTTATCGTATCTGGGCTTAAAAAAGGTTTGGACAAGTTCCTGGAGGAAAAGTCTATAGTCTGCTGTTGAGATAGACAAAGGGAAGCCACTGTTTACACTGGGTTGGTGACATAGAATGTTGCTACTATTTGGGTTTCTGCCAGGCACTTGGGACCTGGATTGGCCTCTGTTGGAAACAGGATACTGGGCTAGATGGACCATTGGTCTGACCTAGTATGGTTAGTCTTATGTTCTTACCCTCAAAGATATGTGCTATTGCCATTTTAAAAAATGTTTATTAGATTCTTGACATACTGCCTTTCTGTGGTATAACCAAAGCAGTTTACATATTACAAACAGGTACTTGCTCTGTCCCTCATGGAGCAATGGAGAGTTAAATCACTTGCCCAGGGTTACAAGGAGCAGCAATGGGAATCAAACCTGGCTCCCCTAGTTCTCAGCCCACTGCGCTAACCATGAGGCTACTCCTCCACACTCCAAAAGATTTTTTCCTCTTTCTTCCTCAGATTACAAAATCCTGGCTTGAATAAGAAATATGTTTGCTACAATAAGACACATTCAAAGACACAAGAACTTAGCACGTGTAGCCTTAGAGTAGTGATTGCTAAACCAAAAACAAACAAAGAACACATTCAAGGACAGGTGCAAAATAAGGAAATGCCAAATCAAACAACCCCAGATTCATCAGGAACAGGAAATTTGCCTTGCTGCACATTTCACTGTACATATGACAATAATTAAAAAATAGCAATATCAATGCATGATTGACACTATGCACATAGTGAGTATTCCCAGCACTCCGGGTAGAATGTGACAGATGACTGCATTTTTTTAAATCTACTGTTTTGGTATTATATGAATATGAGGGGTATTTTTGATATGACGTAACTGCAATTGTGTACGAAATTGTCATTATAGAATAGAGCATAAGTTGGGATGTTTGTGCCTAACTTTAGAAGCGAAAACAAAAATCCCCAAATCACTGATAACTCTCAAATAATGTAAAAAAAAAAAAAAACAGGATAAAATGCTATGAAATAATCAATTTTAAATGTGAAGAAGAATGCCCTCAGAGATATCCACTCTCATTTAGTAGTTAATAATAACCTCTGCCAGGTGGTATAGCACTTCGTTCATCGGGCCACTCTTCATTTAACACCATGCTGTGTGCTATTTGTGTAACTCGTGTGATCAAACACAATAAACTTAATAAACATAGACCAATGACGGCCAGCTCCACTTTACTAATATACAATATCAAAAAAAGACTTAGCTTTGGAGCCCTGCATCCTCACTAACTTCAGAAGCGAGCAGCTATGTGACACACACACACACACACACACACACACACACACACACACACACACACTCCCTCAACTACATAAGACATAAGTATTGTCATACTGGGACAGATCAAAGGTCCATCAAGCCCAGCATCCTGTTTCCAACAGTGGTCAATTCAGGTCACAACTACCTGACGGGATCCCAAAAAAATACAATACATTTTATGCTGCTTATCCTAGAAGTAAGTAGTGGATTTTCCCCAAGTCCATTTTAATAATGGTCTATTGACGTTTCCTTTAGGAAGCTATCCAAACATTTTTTAAACCGTGCTAAGCTAACTGCTTTTACCACATACTCTGGCAACAAATTACAAAGTTTAATTACTCTTTGAGTAAAGAAATGTTTTCTCTGATTTGTTTGAAATTTACTACTTTGTAGCTTCATTGTGTACCCCCTAGTCCTAGTATATTTGGAAAGAATAAACAAGCGATTCACATCTGCACGTTCCACTCCACTCATTTTATAGACCTCTATCATATCTCCCCTCAGCCATCTTTTCTCCATGCTGAAGAGCTCTAGCTGCTTTTGCCTTTCCTTTTCATGCTTAGATCATTACATTTGTTTTGTTTCATTTTCAGAGGGTATCTTGTGTCTGTCTCATGTACATCCACATTTCTGATGTGCATAGACTATGAGTGAGAACTGTGGGTATTCAATGTTATGTGGTGCTTCTCCTGTTTTAACTGGATTATTTAAGTCATGTATGGCATGAACGGAGTGTTAGCTCCTGCTTGTGGTCATTCTACCACAGTTCTAGTCACACTATGCATATCTTTGAAATAATAGTTTGATAGAATTTTCTAATTTCCCAGTCATTCTGATAGGGCCAGCCCAAGGGTATCCAGTGTTCTAGATGAATCTTCAGCCATGTGCCCTTTTTCATAGTCCAGTATCTACTCATGTGTATAAGTGTTGCAATACTGGGACAGACCAAAGGTCCATCAAGCCCAGCATCCTGTTTTCAACGGTGGCCAATCCAGGTTACAAGTACCTGACAAGATCCTAAAACAGTACAATTCATTTTATACTGCTTATCTTAGAAATAACCAGTGGATATTCCTGAAGTCCATCTTAATAATGGCTTAAGGACTTTTTTTAGGAAGCTATCCAAACCTTTTTTAAACCCCTGCTAAGCTAACTGCTTTTATCACATTCTCTGGCAACAAATTAGAGTTTAATTACAGTTTGAGTAAAGAAATATTTTCTCTGATTTGTTTCAAAATTTACTACTTTGTAGCTTCATTGTGTGCCCCCTAGTCCTAGTATTTTTGGAAAGAATAAACAAGCGATTCACATCTGCACGTTCCACTCCATTTATTATGTTATAGACCTCTATCATACCTCCCCATAGCCATCTTTTCTCCAATTTGAAAAGCCCTAGCCATTTTAGCCTTTCCTCATAGGTAAGTCGTCCCATCCCCTTTATCATTATCATCACCCTCTCTGTACCTTTTCTAATTCCACCTTTTTTGAGATGCAGTAACCAGAATTGCACACAGCATTTGAGGTGCGGTCACACCATGGAGCGATACAACAGCATTACAATGTCCTCATTTTTGTTTTCCATTCCTGTCCTAATAATACCTAACATTCTATTTGCTTTCTTAGCCACTGAGCAGAGGATTTCAACGTATCATCAACGATGACACCTAGATCCCTTTCCTAGTCGGTGACTCCTAATGTGGAACCTTATATTGAGTAACTATAGCTTGGGTTCCTCTTTCCCTCACGTATCACTTTGCACTTGCTCACATTAAACCTCATCTGACATTTGAATGCCCGTTCTCGTAAGTTACTCTTGTAATTTTTTTAATAACTTTGTATCGTCAGCAAATTTAATTACTGCACTAGTTACTCCCATCTCTAGATCATTTTTAAATATGTTAAAAAGCAGCGGTCCTAGCACAGACCCCTGGGGAACCCCACTATCAGTGGCGTAGCTAGGGGGGGGTGCAGGGGGAGCGGTTGCTCCCCCAAACACACTTTTTAGAAAAAATGGCATCTATGCACCGCTGCCACATGCCAATATCATTCTCTACCTCCGTCCTCTTCCCTCCCTTGCAAGCTTCTCCTGTCTCTTCTGCCTCTCCCAACTGCGTGGCCATTTTTACAGCCCTGAAGCGTTATCTGTCCAGCACCGGTGATTCAGATAGTCCGCCTTCTTGCCAGCATCGGGGCCTCTCCTCAGGCGCATCCCACCTCTGCGGAAAACAGGATGTTGCATTACAGTAGGCAGGACGCACCTGACGAGAGGCCCCGACGCTGGCAAAAGGCTGACTATCTAAATCGCCAGTGCCGGACACAGAACGCTTCAGGGCACTGAAAATGACCATGCGGACTGTAGAGAGGCTGTGGACGAAACACGAAAGATGTAAGACTCGGGGGGGGGGGGGGGGGGGGGTGGAGAAGAGAGAAAGAGCTGCCCAAGGAGGCTTTAATAGACAGGAGTGGAAGTGAGCCTATCTAATCCATTGTAAGCAAGGAAACCAGTTTGGTTAATCTGTTTCCACTCCCCTGCGCAGCCGTCATTGCCGTTCACTGGAAACAAAGCAAGCAAACTTATGAGCTGCTGCCTCCACCTTGTCATTTTTTATTGTTGGTCCATCTGTAGCAAGTCTAAAGTTGTTTCAGTTAGATAGGCAGTGCCTTTAAAGCAGGAGGAGAAAAGAAATAATTGAATATCACTAAAACAGCTTCAAAAAACATTGTAGCCAATAGAAACTGCAATTATAAACTCTATAGGTTCAGTTGAGCTCATTTTTCTTCACTGTTCTTGTTCTATACAATACAGATGTCCAGATTTCAGTGAGGATATCCTGTTTCCTGATGGGTTCATCTTAACTGTTGTAATCTGCCTTGGGAAGCCTGGTATTTTAAAGGTGATAGAATATATTGAAATTAAATGGAAGTAGAATTAAACTCTTCTTTCATTGGGGCACATGGAATCACATCATCTATTTTGTAGAACTTTCTTTTAGATACACAAATGGATTATTCTGTTTTGAAAGTGTTTCAGGGGCAAGTGGTTTTATAAGTCAAAATAAAAAAGAAATATTTTGTTTCATCAGATCTCTTTTGTTTAAACATAAATGGGCTATAAGCCCCTAATGCAGTCCATTGGGTTTTTTTATATTTTTTGCTTGTGATGACTGTGCCAAAACTGAAAACTCATCTCTATCTGGTAGATAATAAAAGGAGCACTATCCACCCTAAAAAGTTGTTTTGTGGCTGTGCATGAGGAATTGTGATATTGAATAAATAAATGTATATTTGTGTCCTTAGTCTTGCATCCTACATTTATATAATCCTTTCAAGAAATCCAGTTAATCATTTAACATTAGTGGAACATAGCCACAGAGGCATGGTATGGTTTTTAATAATGGTAATACTAGGGTCCATCTAAGGAACAGGTTATTTTGAGTTAGTCTTCACTGGACCAAACTTGCTTTCCTTGTGCAATCACTATCCAGCAGGATAGGCAGTGTCTTAAAAAGTGGAGGATAAAGGAGGGGGGTCGGGAGGGGGAGGGGAAGAGGGGGGAAGGAAGGGGAGGGGAGGAGGGGGAGGGGGCCCTGGAACCTTGCTAGCGCCCATTTCCTTTCTGTTGGAAACGGGCCTCTTTTACTAGTATATGGATATGATGTCAATATTGCACTACTTCCCCCTGGAATGCTTTGCCCTAGCAGATTTTGCTACATACTTTGCCATTAAATTTAAAGGCCTCCATCAGGGCCTATAGACAGTTCCATCAAAGCTCCCACCAGGAAATGAGGAGAGCACTCTGGGACTAATTCAGCAAGGTCAGAGAGGAAGCTCTTGAAAAAGTCCTGAAAGGTCTAGAGCCTTCTTGACCCCTGTCCAGCAAAGTTAGCACAATGAGTGAGCATAGGCCTCATTGAAGGGATCACAAAAATTTTAACTCCTCTCTTGTAGGAGAGCAGCTGCCAACAACACTAAAAAGTGTTGTATTGTGCCCCCTACTGAAAAGAGCTCCCTTAGCCAGGACAATCTTGAAAACTATCAACCAGTCTCTAACATTTCATTCCTGGCAAAACTTATACAACAGATAGTCTGCATTCAACTAAATGACTGGCTAAATGAAAGTAATTGGCTAGACCCATGTCAATCTGGCTTCAGACCTAGATACAGAACAATAATCTGCACAGAAACTGTGACAGGGGATCTGCCTCGATACTACTGTTGCTAGATTTCTCAGCAGCCTTTGACACTATGGCTTATAATATGCTTACAAGGCTGGAAGAAACAGGTATCAGTGACGCAGTATTTACATGGTTCAAATCCTATTTGTCAGACATACAACAATCAGTTCTGTTCAGCAACAATACATCATTACCTTGAGCACTGAACTGTGGTGTACCATAGGGATTCATACTGTCTTGCATTTTATTTAATTGAATACATTCACAATATAGCTATTAAAGGGGAAGTACTACAGATAGGTGATTTTAATATACTAGATGTTGATTTGAACATCTCAGCTGTAGGGACGTCTAGAAGAAGAGAGATCATAGGTTCTCCTCAGGGAGAGAAAGGACCTATGTGAGATGTGGTCATACTGGACCTGGTGTTTATAAATGGGGAAAGTGGGTGATCATATGACATCTAGTGATCACCAGATGTTGTGGTTCAATATTAAGACATGAGAGGAGAGGGTTAATTCAACAGTGGAAGTTCTAAACGTCAAAAGAACCACCTTTGTCAAGATGGGGGAATACGTCAAGGAGTTCTTAGGTGGTTGAGAACATCTGGGGGAGGTAGAAAAGTGGTGGGTAAAACTGAAAGCTACTGTAATGACAGCAAACATTTTTGTTAAGAAAGTAAATGAAAACATGAGATTACAGAAAGAAGACTGGCATCAATATCAGGATAAAATAAGAGAAACAGGCAAAGTAGTGAAGTAAACAAAGATGCAATTGGAAGCAAAAATAGCCAGTAAGGTAAGATGGGGGAAAAGACATTTTTTATATATGTTAGTGAAACCTTGAAGTGCAAAAGTGGCATTGTAAGGCTAAAGAAGAGCAATATATAGAAGCTGATAAGGAAAAAGCAGAATTGCTTAACAAATATTTCTGCTTTGTCTTCACAGATGATGGAAGACAAATTGCTAATAACATGTTGACTGATTTTCAGAAGACTGTGAGAAGCTAGCTAAACTACATGTGGACAAAGCAATGGGGCCAGATGGGAATGTTCTGGAAGCTCTATTGTTTCTTTAGAGTCGTGAGTGGTCCTAGAGGACTGGCAAAGGGCAGATGTGGTACCTCTCCAAAAATAGTGGAAATAAGAAGAAGGTTGGGAACTAGACCCATTAGTTTGACCTTCGGTGGTGAGTATATTAACGGAAATCCTTCTAAAACAGAGGATAGTGAGATTTCTGGAATCCAGTGAATTACAGGAGCCAAGACAGCATGGGAGGATATTCTATAAATGGGCTCTAAGTTAGGCATGAAAATACTGCGCGCTAAGCTAGTATTCTATAATGGCAGAGTTGAGCTCCAAATCTTTTATAGAATACTAGTGTAACTGCGCAGTTAAGCCCCTAAATTCTAGGCATAACCACTTTTGCCATGTCTATGGTTGGCATAAATGCTAGCACCTAAAAGCAGCAGAGACTGGGTGCGAGTGTGTCTGTGAGAGAGAGAGAGAGTGTGTGATTGTCCTCTCTCCCCTGCCCCCCTCCAGCCACCCAGCGATTCTCCTCTCTCCCCTGGCCCCCCCCCTCCAGCCACCCAGCGATTCTTGTCTCCCCTGCCCCCCATCCAGCCACCCAGCTATTCTCCTGTCTCCCCTGCCTCCCTTCGAGCCATGCAGCGATTCTCCTCTCTCACCTGCCCCCCCTCAGCCACCCAGCAATTGTGCTGTCTGCCCTGCCCCCCCTCCAACCACCCAGCGATAGTCCTGTGTCCCCTGCCCCCCCCCTCCAGCCACCCTGTGATTCTCCTCTGTCCCCTGCCCCCCTCCAGCCACCCAGCAATTGTACTATGTCCCCAGATTAGCTCCGTTGAAGCGGCGGCATTATTGAAAGCCCTGGCCGTCCACTGAGTCAGCTTCAGAACGCTGGAGGTGAGTTCGTTCCCTCAGTCCTGCCTTCTGATTACCCGCCCTCGACGTCATCACGTTTTGACACGAGGGCGGGTCAGAGAGAGATGTGACACTTACGAATGTTATGAACCCTTCAGTGAAGCCACGGAGTCAGCTTCAGAACGTTGGAGGTGCTTTTTATTATAGTAGAGAGAGAGATTTCATCAAATTACTGCCTGTTCCATTACACTTTTCTTTCTTGTGAAAGACTAAAAAACATGTTGCATCTCCTACATTCAGGCAACTGTTTTGTGTTGAGGAAGCTAAATAGCTAATTACACCAGTTCTAGAAGCTCTTTGAGTACATGATCATGCATGGATGACTGATGCCAGCATTGGTATAAGCGAAATAATGCTCTAAGGCCTCCAAGCAGCTCCTGGAATGTTTTCTGGATGTGTTGTGTCTAGTATGGGCTCAAGCCCAAAATGAGAACAGCCTTGGATTGGTGCAATTGCTCTATATATCTAATGGAAAATTGTGGGAGCTAATTCTCTGATTCTATTAAACTTGGTACTTAAAAAATAACCTCAGGAAAAAGGTGAGAGTGCCATTTGCAGCAGTTTGTCTGCCTTAAAAAAGATACAGTAGTACTCTGATTTCTGCAGCATATTGTGCCACTTGCAGAGCTGCCAATTTATCCAACTCCAAAAAAGAGACTTTTTGGCCAGTCCTGGTTTTAAACTTACATCCCAAGCAATGTGATTCTACCCATTGAAATTGATGCTACAAGTCCCATAATGCATCAGGAAGAGGCTGGCAGAAATCCAGGACTGGCTTAAATCTCCATCCTGGAACTGGGCAACTTGGAAGCTCTGCCACTATCTGTTGTAAAGTGACATTGCCAAGTTATCCTGTTCCAAAAGAGAGACTTTTTGGTCATTCCAGGTTTGAAAATTACACTTCAAAGCAGCGTGGTATTTTGTAATTCCTGATTCTACCCACTTAAATCAGTGTAGGAATAAATATCAATATATGGGGGTACATTTAGAGGGCATTTTTGATACGATGTCTAAATCTCATTTTGAACGTTTTGCTGAAAATGTCCAAAAATCAAGTGATCAACATAGCAATTTTGAACCAGAAAAAACGTCTATCTTTTTGTTTCAAAAATGGCCATTTACTAGACATTTCTGTGCTCAGTGCATCTATCTGTTAGGGCCATTTGAAACAAACATCAAAAGGAAAAAATGCACTAAAACAAGCCATTGGGATGCATTGGGGGGGGGGGGGGGGGGGGGCAGAGGTAGAAGGTATTTTCTGAGGACAGCAAGCCATTCATTTTCACATTTATTTTATTTTTGTTACATTTGTACCCCATGCTTTCCCACTCATGGCAGGCTCAATGTGGCTTATATATATTGTATACAGGTACTTATTTGTACCTGGGGCAATGGAGGGTTAAGTGACTTGCCCAGAGTCACAAGAAGCTGCCTGTGCCTGAAGTGGGAATTGAACTCAGTTCCTTAGTTCCCCAGGACCAAAGTCCACCACCCTAACCACTAGGCCACTCCTCCACTCCACATGTGGGTGACATCATCCATGTTGCCCAGTGCATAAATTGTATAAAGCTAATGCAGCTTTAAGAGCACGAGCATTGTCCCTACCACACATGTGTGAATGCCTTCCCACCTGCCGCGAGAGTGCGGGACCAGCAGTACAATAAGGTAGCATGGAAACAACTCCAAGAGTAGGTGGGAAGGTATGTGAGAATGAATGGCTTGATATCCTCAGAGAATACCTGCTACAAGTAAGTATCTTTGCTTTCTCTGAGGACAAGCAGGCCATATTCAACTACATCAGCTACATGGACACCTGAATGCGGAGTCCCACAGGGATCCCCCCTCTCACCGACCATATTCAACCTAATGATGACACCATTGGCCAAACTACTATCAAATCAGAATCTAAACCCTTACATATATGCTGATGATGTAACGATCTTTATCCCATTCAAACAAGACCTAAGGGAAATCTCTAATGAAATCAACCAATGCCTACACATCATGAATTCCTGGGCAGATGCATTCCAGCTGAAACTAAATGCAGAAAAAACCCAATGCCTAATACTCACCTCGCAATACAATAAGAATAAATTTACCACCATCAACACACCCAAACTAAGTCTACCAGTTTCAGATACCCTAAAAATTCTTGGAGTTACCATTGACTGACACCTAACGCTTGAGAATCATGCGAAAAAAATATAACTAAAAAGATGTTCCATTCAATGTGGAAACTAAAAAGAGTTAGACCATTTTTTCCAAGGAACATCTTCCGCAACCTGGTACAATCATTGGCACTCAGCCACTTGGACTACTGTAATTCACTCTATGCCGGCTGTAAAGAGCAAATACTCAAAAAACTCCAGACAGCTCAAAACACGACAGACAGACTAATATTCGGCAAATCAAAATACGAAAGTGCAAAACCCCTACGAGAAAAACTACACTGGCTCCTACTCAAAGAATGCATCACATTTAAACTCTGTACTTTAGTCCATAAAATCATCCATGGTGACGCCCCAGCCTACATGTCAGACCTAATAGAACTTCCACCCAGGAACACAAAAAAATCTTCTCGCACTTTCCTCAACCTTCATCCACCAAATTGCAAAGGCCTGAAATACAAATTAATGCACGTATCTACCTTTTCCTATATGAACATGCAGCTCTGGAACGCGTTGCCATGCAACTTGAGAACTGTCCATGAACTGATAAATTTCCGCAAACTATTGAAAACCTATCTCTTCGACAAGATATACAACAAAGATCAACTGTACAATCTTTGACTTATCCAGAAATGTTCCTTACTATCTTTTGCTTTAATACTATCATTTAACCCAAAACTCTGTTACTAATAAATGTATGTTCCCTTCTATTTCCCATATCCACGATGAATTGTAAGCCACATTGAGCCCGCAAAAAAGTTGGGATAATGTGAGATACAAGTGCAATAAATAAATAAAATATTCTCACATGTGGGAATTCCTAGCTACCAGGCTCACTGAAAACAACAAACATAGGTCAATTTGACCTCACAATGACGAGTGTAAAATTGTAATTAAAAACTATATACAACAGTATGAGAGTGCAGTCTGGAACAGAACAAAATGGGTCTAAGGGGGTGGAGTTGGATTCTAGACCCCAAACAAATTCTGTAGAACTGTCTGTCCAAACCGATTATCATGCTGGGTATCCTGCTCAAAGTAGTGAGACGTAAATGTGTGGACTGAAGACCATGTTGTAGCCTTGCAAATTTCTTCTGAGGAGGCTGACCATAAGTGGGCTACCAATACCACCATGGCTCTGACATTATGAACCTTGACATAACCCTCAAGAGTCAGCCCAGCCTGGGTATAAGTGAATGAAATGAAATCTGCCAGTCAATTGGAGATTGTGCGTTTCCCAATGGCAACCCTCATCCTGTTGTGAGCAAAAGAAACAAGCTGGGTGGACTGTCTGTAGGGCCTAGTCCACTAAAAGGAATAGACCAATATTTGCTTGCAGTCCAAGGTGTGTAGTGCCCTTTCACCAGAATGGGAATGAGGTTTGGGAAAGAATGTTGGAAGAACGATAAACTGGTTTAGCTGTAACTCCGATACAACTTTAGGCAGGGACTTAGAATGTATGTGGAGGACTACTCTGTTATAATTAAATTTAGTATAAGATGAATCTGCCTCTAGGACCTGAAGCTCACTGACTCTGCAATCTGAAGTAACAGCCACCAAAAACAGGACCTTCCATGTCAAGTACTTCAGATGACAGGAATCCAGTGGCTCAAAAGGAGCTTTCATCAGCTGGGTGAGGATGATGTTGAGGTCCCATGACACAGATGTAGGTTTGACAAGGGGCTTTGTCAAAAGCAAACCTCTCATGAAGCGAACAACTAGAGGCTGTCCAGAGATGGGCTTACCCTCTACATGGCAATGGTAAGCACTAATCGCACTAAGGTGAACCCTTGTACAGTTGGTCTTGAGACCAGACTCATAAAGGTGTAGAAAGTATTCAAGTAGGATCTTTGTAGAACAAGAAATGGGATCTAGGGCATTGCCCTCACACCAGATGGCAAACATCCTCCTTTTGAAAGAGTAACACCTCTTAGTGTAATCTTTCCTGGAAGCCAGCAAGACCCTGGAGACACCCTCAGGAAGATGTAAGGAAGCAAATTCTAAGCTCTCAACATCCAGGCTGTGAAGACTAGAGACTGGAGGTAAGGATGTAGAAGAGAGCCCTTGTTCTGCGTGATGAGGGTCGGAAAACACTCTAGTCTTCAAGGCTCTTCAGAAGACAACTCCAGAAGAAGAGGGAACCAGATGTACCTGGACCCATATAGAGCGATCAAGATCATGGTTCCTCAGTTTTGCTTGAGTTTTAGCAAAGTCTTCCCCACAAGAGGGATGAGAGGATATGCATACAGAGGCCCGGTCCCCCAAAGAAAGGAGAAAGGCATCCAATGCTAGTCCGTCATGGGCCTAGAGCCTGGAACAGAAGAACATAGGGTCTTTGTGATTGAATGGAGTAGCAAAGAGATCTACTGAGGGGGTGCCCCACACTCAGAAGATCTCACTGACAATGTCCATGTTGAGTGACCACTCATGAGTTGCATAATCCTGCTCTGTCGGCCAGGCTGTTGGATTTGCCCACCAGGTAAGTGGCCTTGAAAAGCATTCCATGCTGGACTGCCCAGTTACACATCCGGACGTCCTTCTGACATAGTGGGTGTGATCAGAAACCCCCATGCAACCTGATTGTCTGTTTGAATGAGTACAATTTGGTTGGACAGCTGATCTCTGAGAGCCTTTAGAGTGTTCCAGATTGCCCATAGCTCCAGGAGGTTGATCTGAAGATCTGATTCCTGAGCTGACCAAGCATCGTGGGTGTGAGGTCCATCCACATGCACTCCCCACCCAGATGGTATGCATCTATTGTTATCAACTTCTGGGGCTCATAAATTTGGAATGGAATTTTCACAGTCAAGGTGGACCGAATTGTCAACCAAAGTAGAGACTGATCCAACTTTGGTGTTACTCGGTTGACATCAGCTAGGTACCCTGAAGCTTGGCAGAACTGGGAAGCTAGGGTCCATTGGGAAGTTCTCATGTGAAGACATACCATATGCGTGACATGAACAGTGGAGGCCATGTGGCCTATCAACCTCAACATCTTCCAAGCTGTGACCTGATGACTGGCTCGGACCTGAGTAGCAAGAGTGACAAGAGAGTCTGCTTTCGGCACAGAGAAAAAAGCTCTCGCCTGCTGTGTGTCTAGCAGGGCTCCCATGAACTCCAATTGTTGAACAGGATGGAGATGGAACTGGGATATTTTAAAGCAAACCCTCATAGCTCTAACACCTGAGCAGTTCTCTGCATGGAATACTGAGCACCATCCTTCAACATGTTCTTCACTAGCCAATTGTCCAGATAGGAGAACACATGGACTCCCAGTCTGTGTATGACACTGCGATTTCTGCAAGACATTTGGTGAAAACCCTGGGAACCTACACAAGGCCAAAAGGTAACATGCAGTACTGGAAGTGATGTGTCCCCATCCAAAATCAAAAATACTTCTTGTGACCTGAAAGTATCAGGATGTGAGTGTAAGCATCATTTAAGTCCAGAGAGCATAGCCAATCATTTTCCTGAATCATGGGGAAGAAGGATGCCCAGGAAAACCATCCTGAACTTTTCTTTGACCAGGAATTTGTTCATGGCCCTTGGGTGTAGGATGGGACTCATCCCCCCCCCCTATTTTTTTCAGCACAAACAAGTACCTGGAATAGAATCTCTTCCCCTCTTCCCCTGGTGGAATGGGCTCAACTGCATAGGCCTTTAGAAGGACAGAGAGCTCCTTTGCAGGTACCTGCTTGTGCTGAGAGCTGAAGAAACTCAGTGGGCAATTTGGTGGTCTTTGACCAGTTATGCAGGGCGTAACTGAGATGGACTATTTGAAGAACCCACCAGTCAGAGGTTACAAGTGGCCACCTTTCATGGAAAAAAAATTCAGCCTCCCCCCAAATGGCATGTCATCTGGGATGGCCACTTTTACTGTGACTATGTTCTACTGGAGCCAGTCAAAAGCTTTCCCCCTGCTTTGATTGGGGAGCTGGTTGGGCTTTGGGTGCATGCTGTTGACAGGAATGAGAACACTGGGGCTAAGCCTGCTGAGGCTGGTGAGAAGGAAGAGCTTACCTACATCTCTCAGAGTAGTAGGGACCCATCTTCGACTTGCCCAAAAACCTCCTAGATGTGAAGGAAGGTGTAGAAGATGTCCGGCAGGAGGGAGTGTCATTTGAACCCCCAGGCCAAGGCCACCAAGAGAAATAGCCAGGCCCAGAGCAGAACTGGACCTCTGCAAGCCACCCACTCCCCCCCCCCAACACACACACCTGCACCCCCACTCACACTGCCGCTCCTACCCGCCCATTCCCTTACCCTTCTGTGTTTGCCTCCAAGGGGGGGGGGGCTGGGCCCAGCGTTGGCAAGACACTTCCTGCTCCCACGGTCTGGCCTCCCCTGCTCCTGCCCATGCCAGGAATCAGGACCCGGATGATTGTATTAATGCAATCGTGCTAATGCAATCCTCCAGGTTCTGGGCAGCATGCAGGAGCAGGGGAGAATAAAACTGGAAGCAGATAGCAAGAAGAAGTTTGCCGGCACCAGGCCCAAGGAATCTTGTCCACCCTGCCCCTTCCCCTCGGTGGCCCTTCCCTAGGCTTCTCAGCATTGTTAATGGAAGAAATGGAGGCAACCTGCTCTGGAGGCAGTAACCTTGGCTTCTAGGGAGTAACTTTATAACCAGGTGCCCATGTTAATAGTGCAGGAAGGTGTCTATTTAAGGTGTCTATTTTTAGCATCAACCCTCCATAGGCAGCAATGTGGATGAAAGACTTCTGTGGAGCTTAGAGGTAATGTTGCTACCAAGAACCTTCTGAGTTTCTTCTTCTCATTCATGTCCCAAGGTTCAGCCAGCACTGTCACTCTCAAAAAGGCAACTGTCCTATTACAGTCTGTTTGTTCAACATGGAGGGAGTTTCTATTGTTGAATGCCTTCAGAACAAGTACAGATGCAAATACATTTCTAACCTAATCCAGTCTCCATTAGGTCAAATTTAAAAAAAATTCAAAAACTGGAGATTGATCAGAAGACTGCTGGGATACATCTCTTTTCCTTCTTCAGGCACTGGGTAGACAGGCTTACCTTCCTTTGAATATCCCTGCGTTCTGGGCCAATGGCCAGTGACTTACTACCAAAATCTTCATCCTCATGCTCTCTTCTTGGTGTCTTTGGTTCATTCTCTGGCTCATTGATCCCTTTTCAGGGACCTGTAGAAGATATAAAACATTATAAAACAGTGGACTTCCTTTCCCTAACCTGAAACATTCTACTTGAGTCCAGGCATTCCTTAAAAAAGGGGTGAAAAGAAAATACCAAGACTTCTCCCAAACCAAGAGTTATGTATTCGCTGCATGAGCAATTCCAACATAGAACACTGTCCACAGATGTACATCCTACCAATGCTCACTGCTACCAGAGGCTTTTAAGTCTCTTAAGGCAATTTTAGTAGTGGAAATTTATTGGCTCCTTATACAGTATATGCTTCTTTAGAATCAGTCAACATATGTTATCATGAAAGGAACAATCCATAGACTCTGAATGCTGCCTCAGATGAGTTATTGGTTCTGGTCATTCTGACCTAGATTCTCTAAGCTGACATGAAATTTAGATTTCAGGACTGGATGATTATAGATATGCCAAAAACTGTTTTGTCTCCCCTTGATGCAAGACATATTTAGAAACATAGAAACAGAAAATGATGGCAGATAAAGACCATATGGCCTATCCAATCTGTCCATCCATACCTTCTACTATCTCATCCTCTCCCTTAGAAACCTTATGTGCTTGTCTCATATTTTGCATATTTTTAGAATTTGAATGACAGTCAATAGCGGGCAAAGCCCCTTTATAGATAGGAAATTAAAGTTTTGTTGTATTTTCTTCTCTAATCACTGTACAGGCACAGATGTTTCACATTATAATTAGCTGAAAAGCAATGGTTTAGTATTTGAGAATGTAGGAGTCAAAGCTGTTAAAATGAAACTCAACTCTCCTAGGTTAGCTTCCTGCTTTATTTGGCCAGATTCCATTGCTTGCTTATAGGAAAATACATGATTTGAGGGATGTTAATATCTGTATGGTATTATTATTATCTCATTCCTTATCCTCCCTATGTTTAATCAAAATTATTTTTCTATGAAAAAGAGATGTTAAGGGAATAGAGTTTGGATTTAACTCAAGCCTTTTTCAGTAGTACCTCATAGTGAGTTATAGTCAGATACAGTAGATATTTTCCTGTTTCCAGAAAGCTTACATTCAAATGGAGGAGTGGCCTAGTGGTTAGGGTGGTGGACTTTGGTCCTGGGGAACTGAGGAACTGAGTTCGATTCCCAGCACAGGCAGCTCCTTGTAATTCTGGACAAGTCACTTAACCCTCCATTGCCTGCCACATTGAGCCTGCCATGAGTGGAAAAGCACGGGGTACAAATGTAACAAAAAAAAAATGTGTACCTGGGGCAATAAAGGGTTAAATGATTACCCAAAATCAATTAGCTGCAATGGGATTTAAATTGGGCTTCACTGGTTCATAGCCCACTGCTCTAACCATTAGGCTACTTCTCCACTCTCCCTTTTCTTGGGACTGCCTGGGTTCAAAGAGAATGATTGGGAACCAGGGATAGTTTAAAAGCTGCTCTAACTCCTCTTAAAATGCCGATGCCAGCAGCCTGGTTTCCTATGTCATTGGTACCCACATGTACCAAGACAGCCGGCTCCTCCCCAGCACTACCTAAAATCTAAAATATTTCTAGATGTTCTCACTACAGGGTTGCCCCAATCAACATCCAGCATATTGAAATCAACTATGAGTACTTACCTTTTCATACTACATTGTAAATATCTCTGTCCACTTTTTCTGCCTGTGAAGGAGGCCTATCTATCACACAAATGTTCTATAAGTTTTCCTACATATACTGTCTCGTCTCTTTTGAGCTTGTCCCTGTCATTGTTGTATTTCTTTAGTGCAGCCCTGCCCTTTTTAATGTTATTGGTAGTTGCTCAGAAAGGGAGCACAAATTGATGAATACCTTTCTAAGAGGCTCCTGCTTCACTATCTTTGATGTGCAGGGGTTGGGGGAGCAAGTAGTTGGTTGAATACCTCCAGATATTTTGTCAAGGCCCTCCTCTGTTAACATGTTACTAGAGTCTCGTATGTCTGTCTAAAGAAAGGGCAAATTCGTGTGCACCGGCTTAATTAGCTGGAGAATGGATGAGACTGCCTGTAAATTCTGGCAGACACTTTCATTTTTATTGGCAACATATGCAGCAAAATTATTATAGTTCAGTTTTCAATAGACAGGCTAGTTCTGTGGTGGGGGTTGAAGCAGGCTGCTAAATAGATGCTTGGTTGAATTGATCACCTGATCAATGAATTGAGACAAATACTGTTGTATGGCTGCTGTTAAGGCTTGGTGGTACTTTGTCAAGTGTTTCTTACCATTTATTTATTTTTTATTTTTGTTACATTTGTACCCCGCGCTAGCCTGTCCTCATCTAGGTGAGATTTACGCCATCTCTTTTCAAGTTTCTATCTTTTGCACTTAATGTTATGAAGTTCTGGAAAGAACCAAGTAGTAAGCATGCAAATCTCTCTCATCCATACTCAATGGGAGTATCCTGAAAACCTGACCTGTTGGTGGCCCTTGAGGACTGGGTGTAAAGATGAAGCACTAAGGCACTAACTATTCTAGCTAGTATACAAGGTGCCAATGTGGTAATGGAAGATAACAGAACTAAGGAGAATGCTTATCTGATACAAAACACACAAGATGAGAAATAGAAAAATCTTTTTCTTTCAATACCATCTACACTTGTTAGAGACATTTTAGGAGGGGGGGGGGGGCTCATGTGGTTATGGATCCTACTTTAGATAAGACTGATTTGACTAATTCATTCATTTAGACAAATACAAGATTAACAGACCTATGAATGAGTTTGATTTAACAAATATATGATGTGCTATGTATTCTAATGCATATCGTAATGCATAACACCTATACCAGGATTGATTTTCTTTTCTATATTAAAATGCATTGCAAGTGATTTGGAAGACATAACAGCCATATCATAGGCTGACCATACCCCATTGAATTCCTACTGAAAGATTCATCATTAAAAGAATCTGTTTCATGAGCAATATCAGAAGTTAATGAGCACAAGAAATTGCTTCTAAGGTCAAGATTAGAGGTACTTGTATTTCTCTTTCTTCTGCTAATAGAAAGTCTAGAGAGTGCAAATTAAGTCCAAAATTACCTGTTAAAGTTGGAGAATCTGAATAATAGGTGTAATCTGAGAACCCTTAATGGAGCTATTAGACAGAAATGGTCCTATTTAAATGTTATAATAATATTGAATTTGAAAATGGTCTGAGAAAATTTAAATATGCATTTTATAATACATGAGATAAGATAGACTAGTTGTTAGTACATAAATTGAAATCTTTAAAATACTGTGGAGGATCATGTTTCTTGTAACACGTCAGGCAATCTATCATGTTTTCACAGTTTCTTTCTCCAAACTTTTTCATGGAATCAGTCTGCTTAAAATTTTTCTTACAGCTGTACTCTTACCAAATACCAAAGCATTGTAGTCATGATTTGAGTACCTCAGATCAGCCACAGTACTCAGGTAGAGCTGTACAAAATTACTAACCTTGCTTGACTAGTCTCAGACAAGTCAAAGGAAATATTAAACTAATTTGGAATTAACCGTTCAGAACCAGCATGATGTTAACAAAGTTGATGTTTTTATTTGTTTCAATAAAATGGGAGACATAATGAATTCAGATGTGATTTGAATTAACTAAATTAATGTGCAAGATGTTGTCAATTGCACAGAACCCAATAAGTTAGTTGTCATAAATAAGCAATAAATAATACTCTTCTATAAATAATTTACGTATGTAAAGCTTCATAACTTTTATTATTATATGAAAATGAAGAAATAGATTCTTTATATGTCCATTTTCCTTCTCTGCAGATGAAGATCTAAGCTACAGGCACTAGCTTTCAGGTATGTATATTTCTCTGTATGTCTCTGTATTTCTCTGGTGAACAGTCTCTTATCTGTGGTCTTCTTCTTTTGTGAATTGTTCTTCTCCTTTCTTGTGTTGGAGCTCAGTCATCATCACCTTCTTCTCCTTTCCTCATGTATGAAGTATCTACTAACCTGGCTAAAAATAACTTAATTAAAGAAACTAACTTTTTCACTGGGGACATTGTTCCTTTCTAAAATAATTAAGGATATTTTAAATTACTGGAACTTTTAACTAGACAAAATAACTGATGAAAGTTCTCCCTAAGTTTTCCTATTCTTTTTCTTTGATCCCTATACTTAAAAGGGCAATCTTCACAGAAATTTCTGTCACTTCTTTTGGCTGACTCCTCTTTCCAGTCAAACTCTCTACTTTACTTACACACTTCAGCACAACCACCTACTCTGGCAACCAGGCAGGGCCTTCACAGTCTGCCTCACAGCAGATATGAAACATGTTTTTTCCCCTATACCCCACTTTAGGGACAGCAATACTTCATTCAAGCAGGCCCAGGTCTGGCTCACTTAGTCAGTTGGTTAACCTGCCTCCTATCCAGATAAGCAGGTTTTACTAAGGCACAATACCTACTATTTTACAGGCTCTGATTATTGGCATCACTTTCTAAAACCAATAAACAGATATATCACTAACACTTCATTACTTTTTAAACCACTCACTTACTAGAATTTGTTACCACTCACTTCCCAGTACAATGAGCCCACCAATCCTTCATTCCCAGAAACCAAAAGCATACAATTTCACTTAGAATCACTTCTGTCAGAGGAGCACCTCTCTCACATATCCTGTCAGCACCAGCATTTCAGCCCTTTTCCCCTAACTGAAAATAGCCCCTTCTCCTAGAAGACTGATTTCACTGATGTCATTAGTGATGTCATCTTTCCCGCCCAGGCAGTCTCTCAGTCAATCAAACACACGCACTAAGAACATTATTTTATTTTACATGCATTCTAGTTCCAGTTTGCAAGTCAAAATCTCCTTTGTAAGTACTTGTTTCCCATAGATTTTCATTATAAATAAAGAATTTTACAGTTTTCATACAGAAAATAATAAGTATTTCACTCAAAACACTTTTAATTATTCATAATATACTTTTTCCCCAATTTTTTAAGTACAGTAACTTACGTTCTCATATTTTTCACATAATGTATATACCAAAACTGAAAATAAAACTCCTTTATATGTTCCCAATCAGTGGGTCTCCTTGACAGGTGTTTCATTTTTTTAATTATTTTTATTGGATTTTAACAATACATCAAAAACAAATATAGTACAGCATAATAAAATACACAAAGCTGAGTTCAAGTCTTAGTGTTAGAAGTTGAAAGAAAAAGGTCTAAAGATTTCCATTTTGAAGACTAGTGTTATGTCCAACAATAGAATTTACAGCAGTCTGCTTGTATTTTTTGTATAGGAGAGTCCAGTTCCACCAAACCCCCACATTAACTTGGGAATTATCTTTCCAGTGCGATATGATCAGTTTCAATGCAACTGAAACCAAGAGGTCAAACAGTAACCTATCATTGTCTGAAGAAAGAAATGAGATGCAAGTGGATTTCCATATTACATATTTGGGTAAAAAAAGATTCATGAAATCCAAAAATCAGGACAGCACCCCAATATGCCAACCTTTTTATGGCTGAGCTGGAAGAGACATTTCTGAATACATACCAGCCCAAACCTCTAAAATACTACTGGTACATCGATGCCATTTTTATGATTTGGACGGAGGGGGAAGAAACTCTGAAACAATTTTACTATTCCTTCAATACATACCATCCTACAATCAGATTCAAAATTGACTACTCCCCAGAAAAAGTCAATTTTTTGGACACCACAGTCTCAATCAGCGATGGCTATATACAAACATCTATATACAATAAACCCACAGACAGATGCAGCTACCTCCACAACTCCAGCTTCCACCCTTCACCTACAAAGAGATCCATTATTTACAGCCAAGCCACAAGATAGCACCGTATCTGCTCTGACCCAAGGGACAGAGACAGACACCTTGAAATCCTGACTGCATCCTTCGAACAGAAAGGCTACAACCCCAAAATAATCTCCAAAAATATTGCCTCCTCCCTCAAAACACCCAGGGAAAATCTGCTACAGTACAAGGGAAAAAAGCCAAAGACAGAATCCCCCTTATAGTGACATACAACCCAGAGCTGGAAAAATTAAGAACAATCATAAAAAATCTTCAGCTTCTACTCCAGGAGGATGAATTACTGAAAGAGATATTCCCATCCCCACCAGTGCTTGCTTTCCGACAGCCACCCAACTTAAAACACAAGCTAATCAGAAGCAAACTCCCAACACAGATTCAAAAAGAAGAGAATGGCACACATCCTTGCAATATATCCAGCCGCAAGCTATGCCAAAACATTTCACAGGACCCCACAGTCATTCACAAAGGAAAAATATTCAACATAAAGGAATCCTTCACATGCTCATCTTCCAATGTGGTATACATCATTCAGTGCAAAAAAAAATGTAACGAAGGATGCTATATTGAAGAAACAAGCCAGATGCTAAAGACAAGATTTAATTCAGGTGTGATTTGACATCACATAAAGAATGCTAGTGCCAGCCAGGATTCCACCCCTGTGGGGCAGCACTTTACAAAACCAGAACACTGTACCAGTGATTTCATAGTAAGAATCCTGAAAGGTAACTTTAAAACAATACTGTTATGATTTTGCCGGTTGGCAGGGGAAGGGGGTGGACTTCATTCCTGATTGGCTGGCAGGGTCTGACTGATGTCATGGGGTGTACTTTAGCCTGCTTCCTTCTGCCCAGTGTTGCCAGGTGGGCGGTTTTACCGCCCAATTGGGCGGTTTTCCGCGACCCGCCGCGGGAAATTTTTGCCCGCGGCGGGTTGCGGTTTTTTGGGCTGTTTTTGGCCTTCAGGGCGGTTTTTTCGGCCGCGGGGGGGGCGGGGTTAGTGACGTTTTTGGGTGGGGTTAATGACATTTTGGGCGGGGTTAGTGACGTGGGAGGCGGGGCCGATGATGTGGGAGGCGGGGCCGATGACGTGGAGGCGGGGCCGATGACGTGGGGGGCGGGGGCGGTTGGCGGGGAGGCGGGGCCGGGGACGGGGGAGGGGGGGGCGGTGACGGCGGGGGGCGGGGTTGATGACGGCGGGGGGCGGGGGGTGATGACGCGGGGGGTGGGGGTGTCAGGGGCGGGGTTTGTGTTTGGGCGGGTTTTGGGCTGTTTTTGGGCTCCATCGGGCTGGAAAAAAATTTTTTCCACCTGGCAACCCTGCTCTGCCTTCCCTGCTTTGGCATTACATTTCTTTGTGACTAGAAAGCCGGAAGGTTATGTGTGTGTGTGTGTGTGTATGTGGAGCTGTAATCAGCTCACTGCCTCCAGCTGGGCTCTCCCTCACTGCTTGCAGTTCTCAGTGGGAAGCCAGCTGTGTGTTTGTTCAGCGGGGCTGTGCTCCCAGTTGGGAGTTTTTCTCTCAGTTGTTTGTTTAGTTAAGGATCTCCTTCCCTCATGTGCCTGCCTGCTGGCTCAGTAAGTTTTACCTCTGTGTGCTGTGGCTCTGCCTTTGTCTTCTGGGTGTTCTGTCAGAGATTTCCTCTCTCATCTGTTGTGTCTTTTCCCTGGCATTTGGCTGGGGCCTAGGTTTTCCTTTTGTTTGCTGCTCCTGTCTCTGGCTTGTTGGGGTGGGGTGTTCCTTCTCCCCTTGGCCCCAGGGAGGGGGGGGTCCTTTGGGCTGTGTCTTTTCATCCGCCCATGAGGGGCAGGGGGCTTCCTGTATTAGTTCCCCTGTCCTGTGCTGGTCCCCTGGAGGTGTGTGGCCCCGCTCTGGTTCCTTTGTTACTCCCTTTGCCCTGTGGCTGGTGTTCAGCGCGTGGATGGCACCTTGGGGTCCCGGGGGGAGACTCCTAAGTTCTTTCACCCCTCCTGTGTGTGTCTGGGTTCCAGTTCGCCCGTGAGGCCCGCACAAGTGGCTCTGAGCGCCTGGGTTCCTGTTCAGCCATGAGGCCCGCCTGTATGCCTATTTCCTGAGGTGCTGCAGGGGAGGGTAGGTTAGGGGTTTGAGTAGCTGGGGTGTGCAGTGGTGGGCCGGTCTCCCCTTGGCCTGGGTTGGCGCTCTACTGGCCTCAGCCAAGGCTCAAGGGCTCACGACCAACCCAACGAATTACAAATACAGGAATGTAAGACCTTTGAAGTCAGAATGATTGAATATTTTGACACCCAACAGACAAAACTTAACAAGGATCTGAGTTTTCTAGCCCATTATAAACCATAAAGTTGTATTTCTCTGTTTGTCACCCTCCTCTCACCTATCCACCCCCATTCTGTTAGACTGTCACTGAAACGCTTTGATGTTTCACTTATATATACTGTCATCTACCACATTTGCTTATTTCCGAACTAACGAAGAAGGGCAACCTTCGAAAGTTAATCAAAAAATGTATTAAGTTATGTCTAATAAATAAGGTATCATCTTATTTTCTTTTCCATGTTTTATTTTGTTTTATTTCTATTGATTACATTTAAAAGTGGACTAACACGGCTACCACACCCCTCTACTCATAAATGCAGAATGAGGGTAAAGCCTGGGTAAATGACCTCTTAGTCTCACAATTATTTCAGAATAAATTTTTTTCTTGTGTACCACTTCCATTTTCTCAGATTGCTTTGTTGTTGTTGGGGTTTTTTTTTTTAATATCACATCTGCTACACAGTGCTCTATAATTATCTGTGATTGAATTCTATTGTTAATCACTCAATCTGTCATCTAGTCAGATCATTTTATTTTGAATTTTGTGATTCAAGAAGGAGGTTTGCAGGGTCAGTTGAAGGTTCAGAATGCAGTTTTGTTTGCCATGGGGGGTGGGAGCACTTCATTATCAGTTGATGGACAGGTGTTGTATCGGACATATAACAAAAACCATCACTAGCAATATTTGTTCCATATTATTATGCTTGTCTGTATGAGGTAATTTCACTGGGACTTGTCTCACCTCTTCCAGATGCAGTTTAATATGTACAGTTGAGAGGTACAGATGCCACGCAGAAAGCTGTACAAGGTTATATACTAGGATCAAAATGACATGTGGTCAGGAGTCTATGGACTATGCTTTGCCATAGCATGGGTATATTTCCAAACTGGGACTACCAATGCAGGCTGACTCCGCTATCAACAGCATTTATGTGGTCCTCAGCAGCATGCATTCAATTCTGGATGCATGGATATTGCATGTGGTCAGATAGATCTACACTATAGGGTAAAGGGTCATAGATTCAATATAGCATTTTTCTGTGGTACTACCAAAGTAGTTTCCATTTACTTTTCTGTGTTCCTAGTGGGCTTAAAATCTAAGTTTTTGTACCTGGGAAAATAGAGGGTTAAGTGTCACAATGTACACTATGTTCAGGTCACCAAATCCACCCCCCCCCCCCCCAAACACACATACACTTCTATCAGGATGCCTGGCTTTATAGACTGGGGCCCCTCATTCATCCCACAGTGTGGACAGACTCTTATCTCTGGTGGCAGCTATCGCCTGGCACAGGCAGTGGCTTATGCCTAGCTGCAGCCTCTTGACAATGTGGATTTTGGCTTTATGGTGCTTGTACAACCCACAGAATGTTGAAGTTCTGTAATATATAGATAACATTTTGTTATACTTTGAACACAGAGTTTAGCCATACATGCCAGGATTCTCTGCTTCTCTTGTAGTGCTACCAACCATCCACTTTACTTTCTCTGACTGCTTCTCTATCAATGTGGACTTAAATTGCAAGCCAACTGCATACATCATGCATCTAGCATTTTTTTACTACCACAAGTAGTCTGCATCATAAGTGAACATGCATTCATGTGCTGAGACATTTCTGCCATTTTGCTCAGTGTCATGGACATGCATCTCTTGCTAAGGGCTTGACTCACTTCACATTCAGACATGCATATGCTTAGGATGGTGTTGAAAGTGCAGAGATGGCCCAACATGGTGACCATGGGCATGGAAAATCTAGCAAGGTGAGCATGGCTGGGTCAGACGCTACCCTACTTCCCCAGCCTTACATATGGAAGGGCCATTGTGGTAGAAGTAGCAAAGTAGTCATAGCATGTGGGTTCCTTACATGGCACCTGACATGGTTTTGCCTTTCCCTCAGTCAAAACCTATAGATATTGGTGACATACCTATATGTTGCGTTTACTGGCAGTAAAGTATGCACTAGAAAACCGTAGTGCATATCATGTCCTCTAGTTCTACCGCCTTCCCATCTACAGAAAAGGTTCATTTGCGGATTAATACCTTTCAAATATTTGAACGTCTGAATCATATCACCCCTGTTTCTCCTTTCCTCCAGGGTGACATGTTCAGGTCAGCAAGTCTCTCCTCATACATCTTGTAATGCAAATCCCATACCATTCTTGTAGCTTTTCTTTGCACTGCTTCAATTTTTTTTACATCCTTAGCAAGGTATGGCCTCCAAAACTGAACACAATACTCCAGGTGGGGCCTCACCAATGACGTATACAGGGGCATCAACACCTCCTTTCTTCTGCTGGTCACACCTCTCTCTATACAGCCTAGCAACCTTCCAGCTACGGCCACCGCTTTGTCACACTGTTTCGGCAAAAAGCCGGCAAAAGAATCAGTTGGACCGCTAGACAACCGAGGGGTAAAAGTGGCAATCAGGGAAGACAAAGTCATAGCAGAATGATTAAATGAATTCTTCGCTTCTGTCTTCACCGAGGAAGATTTGGGAGAGTTACCAGTGCCAGAAATAGTATTCAAAGTTAACGAGACGGAGAAACTGAATGAAATCTCTATAAACCTAGAGGATGTAATGGGGCAATTTGACAAATTGAAGAGCAGCAAATCTCCTGGACCGGATGGTATTCATCCAGACTACTGATAGAATTGAAACATGAACTGGAGGAACTATTGTTCGTAATATGTAATTTATCTTTAAAATCAAGTATGGTACTAGAAGATTGGAGAATATCCCATGTAACGCCGATATTTACAAAAGGTTCCAGAGGGGATCCGGGAAATTATAGACCGGTGAGCCTGACATTGGTGCTAACAAAGCCAACATGGATTTAGTGAAGGGAAATCTTGCCTTACCAATCTATTACATTTCTTTGAAGGGGTGAACATACATGTGGATAAAGATGAGTCAGCTGATATTGTGTATCTAGATTTTCAAAAGGCGTTTGACAAAGTACCTCATAAAAGACTCCCGAAGAAATTGGAGTCATGGGATATGAGTTAGTGTCCTATTGTGGATTATAAACTGGTTAAAGGATAGAAAACAGAGAGTTTGGTTAAATGGTCAGTATTCTCAATGGAGAAAGGTAGATAGTGGGGTTCCCCAGGGGTCTGTGCTGAGACCGCTGCTTTTTAACATATTTATAAATAATCTAGAGATGGGAGTAACCAGTGAGGTATTTAAATTTGCTGATGACACAAAGTTATTGAAAGTTGTTAAATCATGAAAGGATTGTGAAAACTTACAAGAGGACCATACGAGACTGGGAGACTGGGCCTCTAAATGGCAGATGACGTTTAATGTGAACAAGTGCAAAGTGATGCATGTGGGAAAGAGGAACCCGAACTATAGCTATGTAATGCAAGGTCCTCTGTTATGAGTCACTGACCAAGAAAGGGATCTCGGCGTCGTTGTTGATGATACGTTGAAACATTGTGCTCAGTGTGCTGCGGTGGCTAAGAAAGCAAATAGAATGTTAAGTATTATTAAGAAAGGAATGGAAAACAAAAGTGAGGACGTTATAATGCCTTTGTATCTGTCCATGGTGTGACCACACCTTGAATATTGCGTTCAATTCTGGTTGCCACATCTCAAAAAAGATATAGTAGAATTGGGAAAAGTTACAGAGAAGTGTGACGAAAATGATAAAGGGGATGGGACGACTTCCCTATGAGGAAAGGCTGAAGTGTCTAGGGCTATTCAGCTTGGAGAAAAGACAGCTAAGGGGAGATATGAAAGAGGTCTTTAAAATAATGAGTGGAGTGGAAAGTGTAGACGTGAATCACTTGTTACTCTTTCTAAAATACTAGGACTAGGGGGCACGCAATGAAGCAACAAAGTAGTAAATTTAATCAAATCAGAGAAAATATTTCTTCACACAATGTGTAATTAAATTCTGCATGTCTGCATGGAGGACTCAGTAGTAAGAGATCTGATACAGTATGTCCCAAAAGACTACAATGGACTTGGTGGGTTAGTGGATGGGGAAATCTATTGTATCTGCATGTGAACTGTGCATATTTTTGAGTGGTGTGTCCATAGAGTGAGAGCATAGGTATGTATCTGTAGGATTGTGTGTGGGATGCATGAGATGTTGTGGAGCTGTATAAAGTGACAGGGGATAGGGTGGCCCTCCTCAATAGGTGCTCGTATTACAGTGAAATTCACCTAAATAATACAGACCCTGTTTGACAAGGAGTTGAAGTGCTTTTATGCTTTTCCAGTTGATCAAATTGCCTTTTTTATATCTCTGCTAAGAGCTGAATCTCCATTAATGCAGTGTGATTGTCTGCAAAAATGAAGAATTAAGTGATCTTGGCATCTTAAGTGAATAAGGCCATTTCCCAACTCTGTGAGACAAACATAAAGGAAGCCAGATAAATGTCATTTTTTATGCAGTGAGAATAAACAGTCAGGGATTTGGTTTAATCATGATAACTGACTTGAACAGACCATAACAAGGAGCTTTTGTTCTAATGTTTTTACAATGTATTACAACATGAAAAGAACAGTAACAGAATGATAAAAAGAATGATTTTGTTAGGGGCTTCAAAAATTAACAACTATCCAATCAACCAATAAGGTCCAAAAATAATTTCAGAAGAGGGTTCTGTATCCTTGGTGCAAAAAGAACTACTTTTTTGATACATTTCTAAAGCTCAGTGCATGGTATTATGAAAAGCAAAATTAAAGGCAAAATAAGAAGAACATAAGAACATGAGCGTTGCCATACCGGCACAGATTGAAGGTCCATCAAGCCCAGCATCCTGTTTCCAACAGTGGCCAATCCAGGTCACAAGTACCTGGCAAGATCCCCAAACAGTACAATACATTGTATGCAGCTTATTCTAGAAATAAGCAGTGGATTTTCCCCAAGTCCATCTTAATAATAGCTTCTGGACTTTTCTTTTAGGAAATTATCCAGACCTTTTTTAAAATCCTTCTAAGCTAACTGCTTTTAAGACATTCTCTGGCAACAAATTCCAGAGTTTAATTACACGTTGAGTGAAGAAATATATTCTCTGATTTGTTTTAAATTTACTACTTTGTAGCTTCATTTCATTCCCCCCACTCCTAGTATTTTTGGAAAGAGTAAACCAGCAATTCACGTCTACCTGTTCCAATCCACTCATTATTTTATAGACCTCTATCATATCTTCCCTCAGTTGTCTTTTCTCTAAGCTGAAGAGCCCTAGCTGCTATAGCCTTTCCTCATAGGGAAGTTGTTCCATCCCCATTATCATTTCCATTGCCCTTCTCTGTACCTTTTCTAAATCCACTATATCTTTTTTGAGATGCGGTGACCAGAATTGCACATAGTACTTGAGGTGCGGTCGCATCATGGAGCAATATAAAGGCATTATAATATCTTCATTTTTGTTTTCCAGTCTTTTCCTAATAATACCTAACATTCTATTTGCTTTCTTAGCCACAGCTGCTCACTGAGCAGAGGGTTTCAACATATCATCAACTATAACAATTAATGTGAGCAAGTGCTAAGTGATGCATGTGGGAAAGAGGAACCCAAAATTTAGCTACGTAATGCAAGGTTCCACATTAGGAGTCACTGATCAGTGAAGGGATCTAGGTGCCATCAATGATGGTATGTTGAAACCCTCTGCTCAATGTGCGGCGGCGGCTAAGAAAGCAAATAAAATGTTAGGTATTAGGAAAGGAATGGAAAGCAAAAATGAGGATGGTATAATGCCTTTGTATTGCTCAATGTTGTGACCGCAGCTCGAATATTGTGTGCACGTTTGGTCACCACATCTAAAAAAAGATATAGTGGAATTAGAAAAGGTACAGAGATGGGCGATGAAAATGAAAAAGGGGATGGAATGACTTCCCTATGGGGAAAGGCTAAAGCGGCTAGGGCTCTTCAGCTTGGAGAAAAGACAGCCAAGGGGAGATATGATAGAGGTCTATAAAATAATAAGTGGAGTGGAATGTGTAGACATGAATCACTTGTTTACTATTTCTAAAAATACTAGGACTTGGGGCATGCAATGAAGCTACAAAGTAATACATTTAAAACAAATCAGAGAAAATATTTCTTCACACAATGTGTAATTAAACTCTGGAATTCGTTGCCAGAGAATGTTGTAAAAGCTGTTAGCTTAGCACCATAAGTACATAAGTATTGCCATACTGGGACAGACCAAAGATCCATCAAGCCTAACATCCTCTTTCCAACAGTGGCCAATCCAGGACACAAGTACCTGGCAAGATCCCAAAACAGTACAATACATTTTTTGACCTTCACAGCTTCTCCTCTTAAGTTTTTTTTTTTTTCACCGTTCTTCTCATTTTATCATAGTCTCCTTTTTGAAAGTTAAATGTAGACGTATTAGATTTCCTATGTGTGTTTACTCCAAAGCTGATATTAAATCTGATCATATTATTACTGTTATCAATCAGCCCCATCACCATTACCTCCTGCACCAGATCATGCGCTCCACTAAGGACTAGGTCTAGAATTTTTCCTCCTCTTGTTTGCTCCTGTTCCAGCTGCTCCATAAAGCAGTATTTGATTTTGTCAAGGGATTTTACCTCCCTAGTAAGCTCTGATATTATATTTAATCCAAAGGCTTTATTTGTGCAACTCTGTAAAATGGACACTTACACACAATAGAGCTAAAATCAAATGAAAGCAGTAATAATCAGCCTTGCAGCTCACAGGGTTGACAGAAACACAACTGTCTCTCTCATTCAAGGGTTCTCTTTTAGCTCTATTGCGTGTATGTGCCCTTTGGGATTGCAATAGTTGTTTTATCCCCTGATGCAGCCTCTAGTAGAAGGAGCCCATAATTTATAAGTGTGGACATTGATTCACAAACTCTTGTGTTTCGATCACTTGAGGACATACCACACACACCACACTTGACACGTTCAATTCTACCTTGTTAAGAGGGAAAACTGTTTTAGTTCTAAAGCCAAGGATTTCAAATAGTCTCCCTACTTGAAGGAATATATACAGTTGAGACCTTCTCAAATTATAACTCAGAAAATGTTATTTATGTGATTCAGTGTCCATGTAACCCTCTGTACTTCGGTAAAACAAAACAAATGCTTTGGAAGAGGCTTCTGAAAAATGTGAAGCAAGAGAAAATGAATATGTATATTGTCCATTGTATGGAAAAGCTGCAACGATTTGAAGATTTGAATTTTTTTCAGCGGCCATGTGCATCTTGTTAATTGGTTGCCGCTGCAACATAATTAAAGATCTGGAATTTTGAATATTTGGCTTAAAACAGTGATTCTTTGGACCTTCTTTTTTGATAGCTTTTTACAAAGTAACGTTTGCAGACTCCGAAACACAGCCTGTGTCAGGTCTGATAATAAAGAATTATTTGCTTTCCCAGTTCTGGAGCCCCCCGAGTGCTGTTTTTCTTGTTATTTTGTATTGTGTGATTTGGCTTCCCTTTTTTTTTTTTTTTTGCAACATTAGTATGTGGTCATTAATACTGGAAATGGTAATGACCTTAAAGACCCATGTAAGGGTGTACTAAGGCCTCTTTTTCCTGCACCATTGTTAAAAGACCTCTAACTAAATATTATGGTTTTGGTGGGCTTTTCAGCAGAGCAGCTATTTTTGGTGTCTGCTGGTTGTAGACTTCCAAGAGTTCTTACAATTGTTAATAGTTTTTACTTTGTGTTGACCTTTTTCTTTTGATCCCCTTTCAATATTTCAACCTTTTTTAAGGTTAAACATGTATTTAATTCCATTTTAACATTGGGGAAATACAGTAGTTTAAAGGACTTGGGTGTCACTTTTGACAGATTCATTTTGACACCTCTGGTTTTATTTCAATAGTTGTGACAGGTTTGGGTATATTTAATTAAGGTTTAGATTAGTTTGTAGTTAAAATAATATATGGGACAGATGGGTATGGATGGGCTATATGGTCACATGTATGTGCATATGTATGAGTTGGCCTGGACACATGATTCACATTTTTAAACATTACTTTATGATTTTTTATTCTGAGTTAACACTTTAAAATTAAGGGCCCTGTTTACTAAGCTGCACTAGGGTTTTTAGCGTGAACTAAAAATTAGCGCGTGCTAACTCTAGAGACACCCATAGGAATATATGAGTGTCTCTAGTGTTTAGTGCTAAAAATTCTAGCTTATCTTAGTAAACAGGGCCCTAAATTATTACGTAAATCTATAAATCAAAATTTTTTTAAGGTCACTTTTTCAAAGTTGCGGTAAGCAGTACCACAGCAAAAAAATAGCATATAATGGGGCATGCTGAGGCATCCTGTGGTAATTTTGCAATGTGATTGCACTACTCATGTGCTAAAAATAAACTATTTTTTTTTTGTCCAGGGAGTATGTCTGGGGGCAGAGAGTAGGCATGTTATGCGCTATCCACCGGATTCTATTTATCGCATCCAGCATTCTGTGCTGAAATCCAAGCATATCCTATAACAATATGTGTAACTTAATTGGTTTAACAAGCCAATCAGCATTTTTAACAGCACTTAACAAGCAACAATGAGCACTAATTGGCAATAATTAGAATTTATGGTCATAACTCGCTAAGCATATTCTGTAATGCACAGCGCTTAAATTCTAATGTGCAGAGCCAAAAGGGGCATGGTTATGGGTAGGGAAATGGGCATTATGTGGGCATTCAAAAATTTACATGCATTGTTATAGAATATGCCCCTCTGTGCCTAAATGTATGCGCTGGTATTTATGCCACATTTCCCTTGGTGTAAATGGATGTGTGTAGTTCAAGCTCGTAACCTTGGGGTCATCTTCGATTCGCAGATTGCCAAAACCTGTCGTTTCTTTCTCTATAGCATCAGCAAAATCCGTCCCTTCCTCTCTGAGCACTCTACCAGAACCCTAATCCACACTCTTATCACCTCTTGCCTAGATTATTGCAACCTGCTTCTCACCAGCCTCCCACTTAGCCATCTCTCTCCTCTTCAATCAGTCCAAAACTCTGATGCGCGACTCATTTTCCACCAGAGTCACTATGCTCACATTAGCCCTCTCCTCAAGTCACTTTACTGGCTCCCTATCCATTTCCGCATTCAATTCAAGCTTCTCTTACTGACCTATAAGTGCATTCACTCTACCACTCCCCATTACCTCTCCACTCTTGTCTCTTTCTACCCCACCCCTCGGCTACTCCGTTCTGTGGATAAATCTCTCTTGTCTGTCCCCTTCTCCTCTACTGCTAATTCCAGACTCCATTCCTTTTATCTCGCTGCACCTCACGCCTGGAATAGACTTCCCGAGCCTGTACGTCTAGCCCCGTTTTGGCCGTTTTCAAATCCAGGCTAAAAGCCCACCTCTTTAACGCTGCTTTTGACTCCTAACCACTACTCACTTGCCCTTCACCCTTTTATCCACACCTCTTTAATTCCCTTACCTCTTAGTTGTTCTGTCTGTTTGCCTGTCCTATTTAGATTGTGAGCTCTTTGAGCAGGGACTGTCTTTTCATGTATGATGTACAGCGCTGTGTATGCCTTGTAGCGCTATAGAAGTGATTAGTAGTAGTAGTAGTAGTAGTAGTAGTAACATAGTAACATAGTAGATGACGGCAGAAAAAGACCTGCACGGTCCATCCAGTCTGCCCAACAAGATAACTCATATTTGCTGCTTTTTGTGTATACCCTACTTTGATTTGTACCTGTGCTCTTCAGGGCACAGACCATATAAGTCTGCCCAGCACTATCCCCGCCTCCCAACCACCAGCCCCTCCTCCCAACTACCGGCTCTGGCACAGACCGTATAAGTCTGCCCAGCACTATCCTCACCTCCCAACCACCAGCCCTGCCTCCCAACCACCGGCTCTGGCACAAACCATACAAGTCTGTCCAGCACTATCCCTGCCTCCCAACCACCAGTCCCGCTGCCCACCACCGGCTCTGGCACAGACCGTATAAGTCTGCCCAGCACTATCCCCACCTCCCAACCACCAGCCCCGCCTCCCGATCTTGACTAAGCTCCTGAGGATCCATTCCTTCGGCACAGGATTCCTTTATGCTTATCCCACGCATGTTTGAATTCCGTTACCGTTTTCATTTCCACCACCTCCAGCGGGAGGGCATTCCAACCATCCACTACTCTCTCCGTGAAAAAATACTTCCTGACATTTTTCTTGAGTCTGCCCCCCCTTCAATCTCATTTCATGTCCTCTTGTTCTACCACCTTCCCATCTCCGGAAAAGGTTCGTTTGTGGATTAATACCTTTCAAATATTTGAACGTCTGTATCATATCACCCCTGTTTCTCCTTTCCTCCAGAGTATACATGTTTAGTTCAGCAAGTCTCTCCTCATACGTCTTGTAACGCAAATCCCATACCATTCTCGTAGCTTTTCTTTGCACTGCTTCAATTCTTTTTACATCCTTAACAAGATACGGCCTCCAAAACTGAACACAATACTCCAGGTGGGGCCTCACCAACGACTTATACAGGGGCATCAACACCCCCTTTCTTCTGCTGGTCACACCTCTCTCTATACAGCCTAACAACCTTCTAGCTACAGCCACCGCCTTGTCACACTGTTTCGTCGCCTTCAAATCCTCAGATACTATCACCCCAAGATCCCTCTCTCCGCCCGTGCCTATCAGACTCTCCCCGCCTAACACATACATCTCCCGTGGATTTCTATTCCCTAAGTGCATCACTTTGCATTTCTTGGCATTGAATTTTAATTGCCAAACCTTAGACCATTCCTCTAGCTTCCTCAGATCCTTTTTCATGTTTTCCACACCCTCCCGGGTGTCCACTCTGTTACAGATCTTAGTATCATCTGCAAATAGGCAAACTTTACCTTCTAACCCTTCGGCAATGTCACTCACAAATATATTGAACAGAATCGGCCCCAGCACCAATCCCTGAGGCACTCCACTACTCACCTTTCCTTCCTCCGAGTGAATTCCATTCACCACCACCCTCTGGCATCTGTCCGTCAACCAGTTCCTAATCCAGTTCACCACTTCAGGTCCTATCTTCAGCCCCTCCAGTAGATGCTGAGATATCAACTAAGTGTATTCTATATACTGTTCCTAAATCTAGGTGCTGTTGATAGGATATGCTTAGGTGGAAATTTATTCCGCACAGATTTTTCAGGTGCTATATATAGAATCCAGCACTAATTGGTTAGCACGGCTACATTGCTGCTTGCTAACCAATTAACATGTGCTTAACACATAAGCTCTTACTGCCTACATAGTGGGTGGCAATAAGGGCTAACATGCTAATCTATTTTAATGGCCATTTGCTAATGGCAAAATTACCACATGTTCATTAATACCAAAAACAGGGATTTTGATCATTTTACCCCAGAGGCAAAAATGGTCTTAGTACATGGGAATGACGCATATAAGGGCACCTAAGGCCAATTTTTACCACTGTTTGGAGAAAGGGACCTTTAGTTTGTTTTTTTTTGTTTTTTTTAGTTGGTTTTACACTTTTAACTTAGGGTTTGTTTGTTTTTTTACATTGGATATGTAGGGGCCCTTTTATTAAGTGGTGTTAAAAAGTGGCCAGAGCTATCTCCAGTGCAGGTCTTTCCCATGTGGTTGAGGCAACTTTTAGCGTGATGGTCATATGGCCTCATTTTCCATTGTTCCTACTAATAGCCACATGCAAATCTCTCCATTAGTACATGTCTATTAGCATGTGTGCCCTTACCATCCTCTATTTTGTAGTCAGTAAGGGCTCACACACTAATTGGTTAGGACACAGCAATGCTAATTGATTAGCGCAGAACATGCCTTCACTTCGCCCCCAGGAACCAAATGACAAAGCAGGGGATCCCTCTACGACAAAGAATCACAGCAGGCAAAAGTAGAGGCTGAACAAGGACGAATCCACCACTGGAGATATTATCCAACAGTCTTTTATTGATGCAAATAAAAGAAGGACCCGACACTAGCAAAGGCTGTAGAGTCAACGTTTGCAAAAGTTGACTCTACAGCCTTTGCTTGTGTTGGTTTACTCACATTAGTGCTTTGATCCATCGCACTCTACGTTCTTATATATGTGCAAAGGTGAAAACTTGTGCTTTCATCCAGAGTTTATCATTTGACCCCTGATGTAGGCCCTTGTATGCGCCGAAACACGAACCGTGTTGGGTCCTTCTTTTTATTTGCATCAATAAAAGACTATTGGACAATATCTCCAGTGGTGGATTTGTCCTTGTTCAGCCTCTACTTTTGCTCACTCCGCTCCCAGACATGCACCCCATTACTAAAAAAAAATTATGTTATTTAGCATTTGAGAAGCATGTGCTGATCCCAAAACTATCGTGGACACCTGAGCACACCCTGAAGCAGTGTTTTACAACCTGCAGTAAGCACACATTAGTGTTTACCGCAGATTAGTAAATGGACCCACAGTAATTTAAAAGGCTTATTTTTTACAGCTAGTTTTGGTTCTATTCTGATAGCCTTGTCAGGTTCTGGTATATTTAATTAAGCTTTTTTTTTTTTTTTTTTTACAGCTGAGATGATCTGTGGGACATCTGTCATATGATTATGGATGGACAAATTTAACATCTGTATACAGACCACAATATATAAGAATGAAATGAAATTACACAGATAAATAATAGCAACCACCCCAATATCCCTGAATCTTCACTGTATTAAACTAATGTGGAGAAAAAGGACCTCAACAAAGTGTGAAAATTCAAGATTAAATTGAAATTAAATCAAAGCGAATTTCACATATCAGCCATTATAGTCCTAGAAAAACTCCACCAAGTGCTATAAATCAATAGTCCATCCATAAACTTTTCAATAATTGTTTTTCAATACATTTTTTAATTTTTATATTCGTGATATAGAGGGGCATAATTGAACATGGACGCCCATATCCATGGGCTACTATCTCCGAGGACGGGTCCGCGAAGGGGCGGGACAGACCGTATTTTCGAAAAAGATGGGTGTCCATCTTTTGTTTCGATAATACGGTTGGTGCCGGACAAATGCATCGGATTTGGGTCAATTTGAGCTGGGCGGTATCGGTTTTCAGCAATAATGGAAACTGAAGCCGCCCAGCTCAAAAACGAACAATTCCAAGGCATTTGGTCGTGGGAGGGGCCAGGATTTGTAGTGCACTGGTCCCCCACACATGCCAGGACACCAACTGGGCACCCTAGGGGGCACTTGTAAAAAGTAAAAAAAAAAATTAAATACCTCCCAAGTCCATAGCTCCCTTACCTTGGGTGCTGAGCCCCCCAAGTCCCCCACAAAACCCACTCCCCACTACTCTACACCATTACCATAGCACTTAGGGGTGAAGGGGGGCACCTAGATGTGGGTACAGTGAGTTTTGGGGGCGGTTTGTAGGGCTCCCATTTACCAGCACAAGTGTAACAGGTGGGGGAGGGGGGATGGGCCTGGGTCCACCTGCCTGAAGTCCACTGCACCCACTAACAACTGCTCCAGGGACCTGCATACTGCTGTGATGGAGCTGGGTATGACATTTGAGGCTGGCATACAGGCTGGCAAAAAAAAGTTTTTAAAGTTCATTTTTTTTGGTGGGAGGGGGTTAGTGACCACTGGGGGAGTCAGGGGATGTCATCCCCGATTCCCTCCGGTGGTCATCTGGGCAGTTGGGGCACTTTTGGGGGACTTGTTCGTGGAAAAAAAGGGTCCAAAAAAAGCGGCCCAAATTCTCACTTCTGCCGCCCTTCTTTTTTCCATTATCGGCCGAGTGCACCCATCTCTCCTCGGCCGATAAACACACCCCAGTCCTGCCTTCACCACGCCTCCGACACGCCCCTGTCAACTTTGTTCATTCCCGCGATAGACTGCAGTTGGAGGCGCCCAAAATCGGCTTTCGATTATACTGATTTGGGCGCCCATGAGAGAAAGGCACCCATCTCCCGATTTGGGACGAAATATGGCCGTCTTTCTCTTTTGAAAATAAGCTTGATAGTCATTTAATTTAGTAAAGAAAATGGCACTTATCTTGCATTCAACTGTTGAAATAACTAAGGAGACCTTTTATAAAGGTGCGCTGAAAGATGGCTGGTGGTAGCTGTAGTGCGTGGTTTTTCCATGCACTTTGGCCACCTCTTAGCATGGCTGCAAAAAAGCCGCTTTTACATTGATAGAAATAATGGCCATGCAATAAATTCAAAATTAGTTCCTTGCCATTTACTATGTGAGCCCTTACCACCTCCTATTTAGAAGGCAGTAAGGGCTCATACTCTAACTCATCGGTAATCAGGCAGTGTGCGGCAATGTGGCCACACTGTGGATTACAGCTGGGAATGCCCCCTGAGGTAGAAAATATAAAATTATTTTCTACATCAGGAAACGGTTCGTAGTTGTACATTTTAATAAGCTCTTCAGCCCCTTTACTGCCTAAGGGGAGAATTCATCAAAGTGCAGTAAAGGTTCGCTCTTTACCGCACCTTGATGCCCCTTGCGATTCAACAACCTGCTGGATTCCAGCACCACAGGTTGTTGAATCCTGGGACAAGAGAGTAACGCTGCTTGAGAGAGACATCTCCAGCAGCATTATTCCCACAGCCTGGGAAAATGGGCCGCAAAGCCGCAGCCAGATGCTCCTATGCCTGAAGATCTGGGTCCCTCTAGGCTTCCAGGTTCTACCACCCTACAATGCCTGTCCCCAAACATGGTCTTCCCACCCCCATAGGGGGTGACATTAAAAATCATTGGTGGTCTGAGGGGGTCCGTGGATCCAGGGAGGTATTTGGGAGTTGGAGGGGGGGGGGGGGGTTGACCAGGGGGTCTTCAGGCAGTAACACTGCCCCGTTGTTCCTGCCCAGTCTTTGTGCTGGCTTCAAAATGGAATGACCATATATGGAAATATGACCCTTAATGGTAGTTGTGCAAGACTACCACTAGGGGCACCATTTTGAAGCTGATGCATAGACTAGGCAGAAGTGAATGGGCATTGTTCCTGCCTGAAGATCCCACAGACCACCAATGATTTTTAAAGGTAGCATCTATGGGGGGTGGGTGTGCCTTCTGTAGTGGGAGGGACCTGGAAATCTTAGGAGACCCAGATCTTCAGGCCCATGAGTATCTGTCCACTGCATTGTGGCTCAATGCTCCCCAACGATAAAATAACTCCAATAAAAAGTTTGGCATGGTTTATAGAATTAACACTTAAGCAGGCAGGTTGCATGCAAATTTAGGCATCACCATTTGCACCAATAAAAGCATGGTACAAATGCCCATGCCTAAATTTACATGCAGAGCACCATTATTCTGTAATTTTGCATGCAACACAAAACCATGCCCCCAAATGCCCATAAACGTCCCATTTCCGTGCCCCCTTTTTTGCACCACATGTAAATTTTAGGTGGATCCTGCTCCTAACTTTACACAGTAGTCCCAATTAAATCTAAATAATGCCAATAACTGCTTGTTAAAATGCCAGTTGTTAGCACTAATTGGCTCATTATTCTATTAATTTTGCACACAAATTGGGAACATGCCTGCATTTGCACTTGCAATTTTTGGTGACCTTTATAGAATCAAGGGTTCAATATCCTTTACGGTTATTCACATTATTGAACTCTGACCTAGCTTCAGAGCCATTGTGAGGGCTATGTGGGTGGTGCAGCCACAAAGGGCACAAGGGAGACTGGGGCCAAAAAATGCTCCTCATCTATTGCCTCCCCTGTGGTGGCCTTAGTGCAGTGAGTGGGATGGGGCAAAGAGGCATTTCATACAGGGCTTGATTCCAGCGCAGGATGCTCCTAAGTATATGTTGGTTTCAGTTTTTAGTTTGCTATCAAATTGTTCATTTTATGTGCATGTGAAGTTCTTGTCATAATTGAGGTTTTTCTTGTAGTGCCCTAACATGGGTCTTTACTGCGTGCTAAGGCAATTTTTACCGCAGCTGTAAAAATGTTTTTTTTTGCATTAATGGTCGTATGCAAATGTTGCCATTAGCACACGTCCTCTTTTAAAAATTACCATGTGAGCATTTGCCACCACCCATTTTGTAGGTGGCAAGGGCTTTTGCATAATCTGTGCATCAACCACTTAGCATGCAGTAATGTAGATGCGCTAACTGATTAGTGCAGGATACTTCAGTCTCTGCTCCTGACACACCCCTTCAAATTAAATTATAAAATTATTTTAGCACTTGGTTTGTACACACAGATTTCAGAGTTACAACGGAATGCCTGAGCACATCCTGCGGCACTCCATTTTTTGTTGAGTTAGGTGCACGTTAGTGTCTTACACAACTTAATAAAAGGACCCCTTAGTGCAAAATTGATTTAATGCACATTAAGGGGCCCTTTTATGAAGCGGTGGTAAGCCCAACGCGGGCTTACCACTGCTAAAAGGCAAGTACTGCCGGGCTACCACAGCAGCCCGGCGATATTTCCTTCCCTCAGCACGTTCCATTTCCTGTGCTGCAAAAATATTTCAATTTTTGTAGTGTCTGTGTGTACCTGGCGGTAATTGGGCAGTGCTGTGCACTGCCCAGTTACCGCTGGGTTAGCGCGGGAGCCCTTACAGCCACCACAATGGGTGGCAATAAGGGCCCCCCCCCCCAAATGGCCACAGGGCAAGTGGTTGTCTCGGCGCAATTCAAAAACATGTGCCAATGCCAGCACAGGCGCCCTTTAGCCGCAACATTGTAAAAGGATCCCTAAGCTACAAATGAATGTGTATACAATTGATTTGTGCACATTAAAACATTTCAGTGAGGATTAAAATACGTGAAATGAATCAAAGAAACTAAGGGGTCCTTTTACTAAGCTGTGAGAAGCACTAGCATGTGCTTACTGCGGATTAAAATTGCACTACCGGGGGACGCACTCAGGCATCCCATGATAGTTTTGGAATTGGTGTGCACTGACAGGAATAGGATGTGCACATTTTATTTTTTTTAGGGCGGGGGTGTGCTTGGAGGTGGAGAGTAGGCATGCCCTGCGCTAATTGGTTAGCATTAGCATGCACTGACAGATTAGCACAGAATTAGCACGGGAGCCCACAAAACAGGGCTCCCATGCTAATAGCCACGTGCTAATTAGGAAATTAGCACGTGGCCATTCATGGAAAAAAAGAAATTGTGGCCATTTTACAGTCACGCTAAAAGTGGTCTCAGCGCACAGGAAACCAATGTGCTAAAAACAGTGCAGGCTAACTTTTAGCATAGCTTAATAAAAGGGCTCTTAAAACATGGGTAAAAACAGTGGCGTACCAAGGGGGGGGGGGTGTGGGGGCGGTCCGCCCAGGGTGCACGCCGCTGGGGGGGGGTGCCGCACGTCTGTCGGCAATGCTCGTTCCCTGCTCCATCGGCCACGGAACGGGTTACTTCCTGTTCCTTAGCAGAGGGAGCAGGGAACGAGCGAAGTCGACAGGTGCGCGGCACTCCCCCCAGCAGGTAAAGATGCACCGGGGGGGGGGTCGTTTCGCCGGAGGGAGGCGTCTGTCATTTTGCCGCTGGGGGGGGGGGTGCCGCGCGTCTGTCGGCAATGCTCGTTCCCTGCCCCCTTTACCCGGAACAGGAAGTGAGCAGGGAACGAGCGTTGCTGACAGACGTGCGGCTCCCCCCCAGCAGGTAAAGATGCACCCGGGGGGGGTGTCCGTTGTTTCGCCGGGGGGGGGGGGGGCCCATCAGCGATCCACCCCGGATGTCAGCCACCCTATGAACGCCACTGGGTAAAAAGCTGAACAAATGAAATGTGCACATTCTATTTAGGGACACTCCATGATACTAACATTTGAAACAAATTCTAGGAAGGTTTTCATTTTTTTTTTTTTACAATTAATCTATGGATTTTGTTAATGGAAGATTTGATCAAGGCACCTTGCACAGAATGTGGAGAGCAGATTTGGACAAATTCATGGAAGAAAAGTTAATAAGCAATTATTATCCAGGCAAAGTTGAGGAAAGCATCATCTTATCTCAGGTGCGAGCAACAAGAAATGGATACACTCTTAGAGATCTACTGGATATTTTCTAGTAACACAGACATACCAGTGTCAGAGGACTTGGTCCTTCGTTCTAATCCAGCATTTTAAGATTTCACAACTTACAGTCTTGTGTGCCAGTAAAGCCCCCATTCTTCCACCTCATCTGCTTGGATGATTACTTGCACTACGTTGGAATGTTGTGCAGAATCTACTCCCCCTATTTTAAGACAAAATCTTGTTCAGCAAAATTGGCTACAAAATCATAACACATTGAGGGGCCCTTTTACAAAGGTGTGGTAGGCTCTATGCGTGTGCAGCATGCTCAAAAACGAGAGTACCGCCAGGCTAGCACACTCACCTGGTGGTAATTTCAGATTTGGTGCGCACCCATACTGCTGGAACAAATTATTTTTTTATTTCCTACCAAACGTGATTTTTCCAACATTAATCGGCAGTTGGTGGGTGCCGACCTGTCACTACATGTGTAGCGTGTGAGCCTGGCCCTTTGAAAAAAAGCCCTTTTTCCCAGAAATGGTAAAAACTGGTCCGGTGTGCACCAAAAACACGCACCCACACTACCGCAGGCTTCTTTTTGACACACTTTAGTAAAGACTCCTGTGTTTTAATGGGTTCTAAATCTGACAAAACTATTTCTCCCATTTATCATCAGATTGATTTTAGGAAAATTTGTAACTGTAAACAATAAAGAGGACAGGGCCAGTCCTAGGGGTTCTGGTGCCCTCCTGCAGCCTATTAGTCGGCGCCCCTACCCATCCAGGGGCGGATCACTATGGCTCCGCCCCTACAGTAGTCACACCCCTTTTACTAGCCATGGCATCATTGAAAATATTACACCTGTCTTCCCTTCCCTCCATCCATCCATGTCCAACAATTCTCTCCCTGCCCTCCCCTCCATCCACCCATGTCCAGCAACTCCCTTGCCCTCCATCCATCTATCCATCCATATCCAGCAATTCTCCTCTCCCTGGCTGCCCCCCTCCATTCATCCATATTCAGCAATTCTCCTCTCTAGCCCCTCCCCTCCCCTCCCCTCCATGTCCAACAATTTCTCCTCTCTCCCTGGGCCCTATCCTCCCATCCATGTCCATCTTTGTCCATCGATGCTCCTCTCTCCCCTTCCCTCCTCCATCCATCCATATCCAGCAATTATCCTCCCTCCCCTTCCTTCCATTTCCAGCAATTTCTCCTCTCTCCCTGGGCCCTGTCCTCCCATCCATGTCCATCGATCAATGCTCCTCTCTCCCCTGCCCTCCCGCTCCCATGTCCACCTGCCCGCCCTCTTCTCTGGTTTAAATCTTGTGTTTAAATTTACCTCCGAAGTCGCAGCAGCTGCACAGCATCAGTGAAAGCGCTGCTGCCGACGTCTCCCAGCTTTCCCTTCACTCGTTTGTTCCCTCAGTGTCCCTCCTTCTTCTGACGTCATTTCCTTGCGAGGGCGGGACACTGAGAGGGAACGAACAAGCGAAGGGAAAGCTAGAGACGTCGGGCAGCAGCGCTTTCACTGATGCTGCACAGCTGCTGCGACATCGGAGGTAAATTTAAATACAAGATTTAAATGCCCCAGGGCAGTGCGGGTACTAGAGCAGGAAACCGAAGGCAGGGCTGCTGTCGGGGTCCGGGAGCTGAGGTAAGCGGCGAGGGTAATCATGTCGTGGTGGCGCCCTCCAGAGATCGGCGCCCTCCTGCCATGCTTACCTCGCTTACTGGGTTGGACTGGCCCTGAAAGAGGAACCCAAACTATAGCTACGTAATGCAAGGTTTCACATTAGGAGTCACTGACCAGGAAAGGGATCTAGGTGTCATCGTTTATGATACGTTGAAAAACTCTGCTCAGTGTGCAGCAGCTAAGAAAACAAATAGAATGTCAGGTATTATTAGGAAAGGAATAGAAAACAAAAATGAGAAAATTATAATGCTTTGGATCACTCCACGGTGCAACAGCACCTCGAATATTGTGTGCAATTCTGGTCACCACATCTAAAAAAAGGTATAGTGGAATTAGAAAAGATACAGAGAATGGTGACGAAAATGATAAAAGGGATGGGATGACTTCCCTATGAGGAAAGTCTAAAGTGCCTAGGCTCTTCAGCTCGAAGAAGAGACAGCTGGGGGTAGATATGATAGAGGTCTATAAAATAATGAGTGGAATGGAATGGGAAGATGTGAATCGCTTTTTACTCTCTCCAAAAATACTAGGACTAGAGGCCTGCAATAAAGCTACAAAGTAGTAAATTTAAAATGAATCAGAGAAAATATTTTTTCACTCAACATGTAATTAAATCGTAGAATTCATTGCCAGAGAATGTAGTAAAAGCAGTTAGATTAACAGGGTTTTAAAAAAGGTTTGGCCAGCTTCCTAAAAGAAAAGCCCATAAGCCATTATTAAAAGGGACTTGGGGAAAATCCACTGCTTATTTCTACGATAAGCAGCATAAAATATATTGTACTGTTTTGGGATCTTGCCAGGTACTTGTGATCTGGATTGGCTACTGTTGGAAACAGGATGCTGGGCTTGATGGACCTTCGGTCTGTCCCAGTATGGCAATACTTATGTAATTCTGTAAACCCAAATAATGAGAAACTGCATATTCAACTAAGACATTATAGAATGCAGTAATGTAACAGAGCACAGAGTACAATCTCCCATGAACCTGCTATGCATATTGGCTGCATTAAGTTGTCGTTAGGGCTATAATCACCATAGAAATGCAGGATATATTATGGTTACACTGTTGCCTGTGTCAGGAAGGATGAGGTCATGCTCTTTTCTTAGCATTATGGCAGTAGGTCTAGGAAATTAACTAGTGATTTCCTTTACTAAATACAAACTATTATAATTATTAGTCATTTAATTATTGCTTAGAAAAATGACTTTCTAATCAAGAAGGAAGTCTGTAATAGTTATGGAAACAAACAATGCAATAACCTTAGTAACCCTCCTACTTTCTGAATATTCAAGAGTATAAGTATTGTAGGACAAATGTATATAGGTCAAAATTCTAAATATAGTGCCCCAAAAATTGGCGCTGAAAAAAGTGTTATTCTATAAGCCATTCTTAAAGTTAAGCATGGTTCATAGAATAGGACTTATGCCTCTGAATTGTACCTAGCTTTAGGAATGACCATTTGCAGCAACTAAAATGTGGTTCAAATGTACGTGCCTACATTAGGCATGTAATCCCATTATTCTACAACAATGTTAATTTTAGGAATGCTCCCATTATATCCATGACCCTCCCATGCCTGACCTGGCCTAGCTGGGAGGGGGATCACTGGACCATCAGCTTATTTGTGAGTAGGAGACCGGAGGGCCATAGAATCATCAGGGCATTTTTTTAAGGTTTGGGGAGGGCAGCTGATGCTCTGAGGAGGGGACTGGAGCCATTAGACCACCAGGCTTCTTCTTTTTTTATTGGGGAAGCTTGTCTGGGGCAGGGTGGTTGAGCTGGAGAGAACGAAGGTGTGTCTCTAGACACATCTTCTCTCGACCAACCCTCGGACCTGGCAAACATTTCCAGTGCTAAATGTGCCTGACAAACTTGTGTATGTGTGTGGGGGAGCATTGTTGTGGGGTACCTAATGACCACATTTAAATATGTAACATTGGGAGAAATTCAACAGATTAATTGTACGAATTTATCCCTGTGGTTTCCATATTAATTTTGTGCCTGTGTGCCTATGTTTTTTTGACTGGCATCCTTTTTCTGGTTTTGACTGTTCCAGCCAATGAGAGCAGGCTGCCTGCAAATTTCTGCAGCATTTTATTCTAATGTTTTACAATCCTAGAAATCCTTGGCTGCCCTTTTCTTGAACTCTTGTTTCCTGCACCTGCTCTGAAGCTTAGACCTACTGGCACCAGAACCTTCCTTTGATTTGGGGAAGTCTCTAGAAGGGCATGGATGCAAGGGAAGAGTTGGATCTCTAAAAGGGTGGTTAATGGTAGCAGAAGTGAACTCTCCCCAAAGTAACTTAAACTCTTTGAGGTATGTTTACTAAGGTGCGTTAGCGTTTTTAACACGCATGTAAATTTAAGGCACGTTAAATGCTAACGTGCCTATAGATTTCTATGGGCACATTAGCGTTTAATGTGTGTACACCATTTACGCATGTTAAAAACGCTAACGTGCCCATAGCGCCACTAAGTAAACATAGTTCTTTGATTGCTAACAAAATTGTCTTTGGTCATCTCCCACCTTGGGCCATACATCTCAAGAGGTAGAATGCCTTGATTTTACCTGCCATTCCTGAAGCAGCACACTGATTTAGGAACTAGCCTGTCATGCTTCAATGGTCAGCAACTGAGGCACTTTTTATAAGCTGGCAAGGGTTTTCAAGGAGATTTAGGGACAACTGGTAGTTGCTGGCTTGTTTTTGTGAAGAGGAATGGGAACCTTCTCACTCTTTTCAGGTTTCTGACAGAGGCGAGAAGAGATAATTTTGGTGTTTTCTGAGACAATCAGGTGCCCTATAACCATCATGACTGAATATACCTCAGGCTATAGAGCCTTAAAGTCTGATTTCAGGGAGATTTTAACAAGCCTATTGTATCTATTCTATCAAGATACTGATAATTGAACTTTGTTATCTGTTTTTGGGAACAGCCCAGGAGAAATGTGAAGAGGCATGTTTGGTACAATTTACAAATCATTCCATCAAGGGTTGATTGGAACTGTAAGTAACATCTCTGAAGTATTAATGTGCTGGAGAGAACAAGGATAACATTATGTAGATATGCTGGCTACCTGTATATGGAAGTTTGTCATTCCTTTGCTTCAATCAACTGAAGTCAAAGTAAAGCTTTGTTTCATTCAATTTTGCAATGAGTGTGGAATAAGAGGAGAAGAAGAGATGAATGGTACCATTGACAAAGTTCTGAGAATTTAAAAAGATTTTCATACTGGGACAACTAGAAAGAGAAGATGCCTGTAATTTGTTATAGTTGTGAACAAGCAGAACATATCCAATGGTTTTGTAGGGCTGAGCTACAAAACCATGAGAGGTTTGAGAGCCCCTAGTGATGACATGAGTCAAGCCTGAATCCTGAGAGAGGAAAATAGCCTAGTCCAAGTCCAGAAAAAGAACACAATCCAAGTCCTAAACCACTGAGATGGTACCAGATTGACAGAACAGTAGAAATACAAACTCCAACATCCAAAGAGCTTGAATGGGACAATGAAAGAGTACAATAACTTGTGAAGATGTGAAAAATTGTGTGACATGGAGAAGACATTGAAGAAGATGGCAGAGGACAAGAAAAGGAAAAAAAATAAGAAAATATGGAGAATCAGAATGACCTGACGAATGTTGAGAAAAGTGAAGAAGAAAAGCCGTCAACTGAGGAAACTGCACTAATAGAAGATAACTATATGAAAGAAGAATTATTTTCAGAGTTGTCAACAGAAAAGAAGTACAATTGATGGAAAGAGAGATAGAAAACTAGAAATATCCTGTTGCAGAGCTACTTCATAAATGCTCTTCTTTACCACTACAAACTCAGGAGGGGGATTTACAAGAGAAGGAGATGGAGAATATGCATAAAGATCTGGTTATGGAACAATTGACTGTGAATATTCTATTTGATGTAAAGGAAAGAGAACTCTGGTTTCCTGTTTCCAGTTTATATTTTCTTCAAATCCATTCTCAGAGAAATCAAAATGGATACAAATGGAAGAAGATGATGGAGAACAAGAGGGAATGTCAATGAAAGGACTTGACCTCTAAATGAACTCCAAGGACCATAATTCTAAAAAATTAGAAATTTTAGAAAAATATATGGTGGGGAGAGAGAGAGAGAGAGAGAGAACCAAGGTAAATAGAAAACCAGTTTGGGAAGGAGGAACTCTTGGTGTTCGCTAAGAAACAGCAAGAGATTGGAATTGAACAGGAAAACAAGTTATAGAAAATAGTGAAAAAGATCATGACCATTATAAAGGAAATTAGGGCTCATTTTCAAAAGAGAAAAATGATCAAAAATCATCATAAAGCACCACTTTGAAGGATTTCTTCTCTAAACATCCAAATCAATATTTTCAAAACCTGTTTTGCAGATGTTTATCTATGCGACGAAAATGATAAAGGGGATGGGATGACTTCCCTATGAGGAGAGACTAAAGGGGCTAGGGCTCTTCAGCTTAGAGAAAAGGCGGCTGAGGGGAGATATGATAGAGGTCTATAAAATAATGAGTGGAATGGAAAGGGTAGACGTGAAGCGTCTGCTTATGCTTTGCAAAAATACTAGGAAAAGGGGGCATGTGATGAAGTTACAAAGTAGTAAATTTAAACGAATCAGAGAAAATTTTTCTTCACTGAATGCATAATTAAACTCTGGAATTCATTGCCAGAGAATGTGGTAAAGGCGGTTATCTTAGCACAGTTTAAAAAAGGTTTGGATGGCTTCCTAAAGGAAAAGTCCATAGACCATTATTAAATTGGACTTGGAGAAAATCCACTATTTCTGGGCTAAGTAGAATAAAATGTTTGGTACTTTTTTGGGATCTTGCCAGGTATTTCTGACCTGGATTGGCCACTGTTGGAAACAGGATGCTGGGCTCGATGGACCTTTGATCTGTCCCAGTTTGGCAATACTTATGTACATTTTGAGTATGGCAATACTTATGTACTGTACTTATGTACATTTTGTCTGCAGTGCATATAAATCACAAGGGAGTATGTCGGGGGGGGGGGGGGGGGGTGCCTAGCACTTGTATGTTTTACAGCCATAATTGAGCAAAACGAAAATGTCTAGGGCAAAAACTTCAATGTTTTGGTCTACACTTGTTTTCAGAATGAATAAGGCAGAAAATGGTGCCTGAAATGACCAGATGACCACTGGAGGGAATCAGGGATGACCCCTCACTCCCCTAGTGGTCACTAACCCACACCCACCCACCCCTAAAAATATGAATAAAAACAGTACTCACCAGCCTCTATGACAGCCTCAGATGTTATATCCAGGTCAATTAGAGTAGCATGCAGTTCTTGGAGTAGTGTAGTAATAGGTACAGTGCACTGTAGACAGGTGGACCCAGGCCCACACCTCCCCCTACCTGTTACACTTGAGGTGGAAACTGTGAGCCCTCCAAAACTGACCAGAAACTCGCTGTACCCACATATGTATGTCCCTTTCACCCATAAGGTCTATTATAGTGGTGTAGTTGGAGGTAGTAGGTTTTGGGTGGGTTTTGGAGGGCTCAGCAGACAAAATAAGGGAGCAATGGTGATATGTGTACCGGGGAGCATTTATATGAAGTCCACAGCAATGCCCCTAGGGTGCCCCATTGCTGTCTTGGGATGTCTGGAGGATCAGTCTGCTAAAAATGCCGGCCCCTCCTTAATCCCAATGGTTTGATTTTCTATGTGTTTTAATCATGTCTTTTTTTTTAATGGCCTGGAAAGCTAAACATGCAGAGCAAAAAACCTTGTTACAACTGATTTTTTGAAAATGTTTACATTTGTTATTCAGACTTGGGACATTTAGAGGGGCATAATCGAATGGGGCAGCCAAGTTGTCATGAGGTCGTCCTCACAGGACGGCCCCGTAAAAGGGCGGGGCAACCCGTATTATCGAAACAAGATGGGCGTCCATCTTTCGTTTCGATAATATGGTTGGGGACGCCCAAATCATGAAATTTAGGTTGACCTTAGAGATGGTCATCCTTAGGTCGTTTTTGAGATGGTCGTCCCCTGTTTTCGGTGATAATGGAAACCGAGGACGCCCATCTCAAAAACAACCAAATCCAACCTATTTGGTCATGGGAGGAGTCAGCATTTGTAGTGCACTGGTCCCCCTCACATGCCAGGACACCAACCGGACACCCTAGGGGGCACTGCAGTGGACTTCACAAATTGATCCCAGCTGCATAGCTCCCTTACCTTCGGCGCTGAGTCCTTCAACCCCCCCCCCCCCAAAACCCACTCCCCACAACTGTACACCACTACCATAGCCCTAAGGGGTGAAGGGGGGCACCTACATGTGGGTACAGTGGGTTTTGGGGGGGTTTGGAGGGTTCAACATTTGCCATCACAAGTGTAACAGGTAGGGGGGATGTGCCTGGGTCTGCCTGTCTGAAGTGCACTTCACCCACTAAAAACTGCTTCAGGGACCTGCATACTGCTGTGATGGAGCTGGGTATGATATTTGAGGCTGGCATAGAGGCTGGAAAAAATGTTTTTAAATTTTCTTTTGGGGGGCAGGGGGTTGGTGACCACTGGGGGAGTATGGGGAGGTCATCCCCGATTCCCTCCGGTGGTCATCTAGTCAGTCCGGGCACCTTTTTGAGACTTGGTCGTGAAAAAAATGGAACAAGTAAAGTTGGTCAAATGCTCGTCAGGGACGCCCTTCTTTTTTCCATTATTGGCCAAGGATGCCCATCGCTAAATCATGCATCAGTCCCACCTTCAGTACAGTGCCGACACGCCCCCGTGAATTTTGGTTGTCCCCGCGATGGAAAGCAGTTGAGAATGCCCAAAATTGGCTTTCGATTAAGCCGATTTGGGCAACCCTGAGAGAAGGACGCCCATCTCTCGATTTGTGTCGGAAGATGGGCGTCCTCTTTCAAAAATTCACCTGTTAGTTCAAACTATCCAAAGTGTGACTTAGACATCATATCGAAGATGTACCTCCACAACTATAGGAACAGAAAGAAGAGAAGTTACAATGTTTAAGGAAAAATGGACTTAATTAAAACTGAGTCATGGCAGAAAATCAAAATGTAAATGTAAAGAAAGGGCGCAATAAAAGAAAAACAGATAAAAACAAAAGAGATATACTGAAAGAAAAAAAGACCAAGGTCTGGGAGGAGACTCTGATCTCAGGGAAAGATCTAGTGTTACTCGTGCAAAACCTATAAGAAAATGATAGCGTTTATGCAACAATATAAAATATGAACACTTATAGAATGGTTAACTATCGTTATGAGTAATGGTATCTGAATGTTTGGAAAAAAAATGCAAACTTTTTTTTTTTACTTGCCTCTCCTGAATGTAAACTAAAGGTTAATATAATATATTTGCACAGTTTTTACCTTGTCATAATGTAAGAGTGTGCTCAGGGGCTGGGTATGTAGAAAGAAAGTAGGAAATCAGAAGAAACCCAAAGTGCAGTGTTTTAATACAGTATGTAAAGCTGTAACAGTATTAAGCTGAGTTCAGAGACAAGACGGTTGAGAAAAATCTATGTACAGGTACATGTCATATTTGAGATGGTAAGCTGAGGAAACAAGGACATATTGTGATTACTGCCTGTGTAATTGTAATAATTAAGGAAGTTTTAGAATAGCCTGGACTGGGAAGTGTATTTGATGCCAGGTATGTTGAGTGAAGTGGGATGGCAGAGTAAGAGATGCTATTAAATGATAGAGATCCAACGCGAGATGAGGAGGCTCTGGGTTAAGTTATATGAATGATGTCTGATAGTAAACCGTTTATTTTATAAGTAAATAACTTGCTTCATTGGTGCTTGAGGAGTTTTGATAGCAAATGGTAATATAAGCTGCTGAGGCTGACATTGATGTAAGCAGTTACTGAGGATCCCAGCCAGTCATTGTTATTGAAATTCACTTTTACTTAGGAACAAATAAATCAGAGCTGTGCTGGTAATTAAAGTGAAATTTTCCCATAAGGGAGCAAGAAGAAGCTCAGTGCCAGAACTTTGAGGGAACAGAGTTGCACTGTTGCAGCGCTTGGGTAAATTGTATTTTTTGTTTGTTTGTTTTAAAGGAGAGAAAGGGACAGACTGATTTTAAGTCTAAGTTTCCATTTTTTAACATTATTCAGGAATGTAGAAGGGAAACAGCTGAGGTATCAGAAGACCTTTTCAAGAAGGACAGCTCCTTTGTATATCCCTAACCAAAGTTTGGAAAATTCAAAATGATTGACATGTATTTTCATCCAGAAAGATGACAATGTGTTGACAGCAGTGGCATAGCCACAGGTGGGCCTGGGTGGGCCGGGGCCCATCCACTCAGGGCTCAGGCCCACCCAACAGTAGCACACGTTTAGTGGTAGCTGGTGGGATCCCAAGCTCAGCCAGCTGACGACTTCCTCCTGATGGTAAGGAAAATGTTAATCTCCATGATACTGGCACCTACGTATGTTCAGTTTTCAGCGCTTGCCTCTGCAGACTGCCAAGGTGGAAAGAAGCTTTTTCCCACCAGCTGAGATATTTTTTGGGTGGTGGTTGGGGGGGGGGGGGGGGGGAAAGAACAATTGGTGCCCACCCAGTTCTTCCTTAGGCCCACCCAAAATCTGATGTCTGGCTACGCCCCTGGTTGGCAGGGTGTTTTAAGAGGAGAAGTCATGTGAAAGGTTTTGAAAACTTTATTAAAGAACAACTACCAGTTACTCTTCATCCGTTACTAAGCACAGAAGAGTGAGACAGGGCAGTATGTGAAAAACTGACACTGAAGCAGAGAAAATGTTTGGGCGGGCACCAGGAAGCAGTGGCGTAGCCAGACAGCCAATTTTGGGTGGGCCTGAGCACAATGTGGGTGGGCACAAAATTTTCTCTCTCCCCCCCCCCCTCCCAGCCAAGCATCTGCTCCCTCTTTCCACCCTCCTCACCCTCATAGCCTATTTCCCTATACCTTTTACCTCCCACCACCAGCATCTTCCTGTCCCATCTCTCTCCCCTCCCCCGTTGTCCAGCATTTTCCCTTTCTCTTCCCTACCATCCATTGTCTATCTTCTCTCCCTGGATCCATCTTCCCTCTTTCTCCCCTCCCCCGCGTGTGCCTCTCTCCTTTCCTCTCCTCTTCTCCACCTTCTTCATGTCCAACTTTTCTCCCTCTCCCTGCCTTGAGCCCCTGGTTTAACATTTCTCCCCCCCCCCCCCCCCACCATCTCTCCATCCTTCCTTTCCCTCACCTCAATGCCATGTTCAACATTTCCCCTCTCATCTCTCCCTCCCTTCCACTTTCATGTCCAACACGTTTTTTTCTCTCATGCTCTTTCCCTCCCTCTCCCCATCCCACCCATATCCAACCATTCTCCCTCTCTTTTCCCTTGCAGCATCTCTTCGTCCCTCCCCCTACCTGTGTCACTCCCTCATCCCAACAGTGCTCCTGTCTCTCACTGACCCCCCCCCCCCCCACCAGCACACACACACACACACACACACACACACACACAGAGTACAGACCTGTGGTGAAGAGGTGCTGAAAGGAGAGCTGCTGTACCCTGTGGCTGCTGAACAATGCAGAGGGGAGGGGGCCCCCCTGCAGGAGGGCCCCAGGCTGAAAGGCCTAGCACACTTGGAGCTGAGAAACACTATGAAGGGGAGGCTTCCTCCACCCAAGCCCCAAGCATGCAAAAAGGAGAACCAGGAGAGCCCAGGCCTGTGGACGGAGGAAGGACCAGAGCCCAGCAGCGCTTGCTGAGGAGCCAGCTCACCCTGACTGTAAGTCCTGGCCATAACATTCCTAAGCTGGGTGAAGAACAGGGGGCAAGAAGGCAGGGCCCGGGTTCCAGAGCAGGGTTCTCTGCATCCAGTATCAGAGGAGAGGTGGTGGAAGAGAATAGCGGAGAGTCTGAAGAGGACGTTAGTGAGGAAGAAGAGGAGGAGAAGGAATCCAGGCCTAGGGCCTGGCAGAAGAAAGAGGCCCAGCATATGACTCCTGAAGAGGTAATTAGATCAGTGAAGAAAATGAATCGAGTAGAAGGTGAAATAGAGGTACTGAGGAAGCGGCTGAAGCTAGCAAAAACTATGTGTAACCTGGCTTCCACTGGCCCACGAGACAAGTATGTTAAGGGAGTTGAAGCACTCCAGAAGCGGCTTACAGCAAAACAAAGGCAGCTGCAAAAACTAAAGAACTGCAGAGATAATCCCCTTCGTGAGGTTTTCCTGAACAGGGAACGCATGCAGCAGACCCAGACGCAGTCCCAGATCCAGCAGGAAGCAGAACCCAGAGACACACAGGACTCCGTGGTTCCAGACACCCCAGAGGCTATGCTGGAAGGGACAGCAGGGGAAGAGAAACAGCAGCAGCCAGAAGGAGGGAAAGACAAGACTGACACAAATAATTCCCAGTTATCACCAGTATTTTATTTCCTACAGGATTCCCAAGAGCTAGGTGCTCCATCCACTTACCAGCCTTGTAGAACAGAGGCTCCTAGTCCAGTTGTGGCAGGTACTGTGGATAAGGAGGGGCTCCAGCACTGCATGCAGCAAGAGAGCCTGGCAAGTTTGGAACACAAAAGAGCTATGAAACTGAAAAAAATTCAAAAACGTCCCTTATACTTAGAGAGCTGGCAGGGCATAGCCGAACCCACAGAGAAGAGCTCAGGTTTGCTGGGAGAGACAGAGAAGAAAGACAGCCTGGAGAATCAGAACAGTTTGAATGCTGAGGAGAATCAGAACAGTTTGAATGCTGAGGTAGGAGAAGAATCACTACACACTGAGCAAGTACAGAAGTTACCAGGAACAACGGGAGGGAAAGTAGAGCAAAAACAAGGGGTTTTGCAGATGGAGACAGAGAGTAAAGAGGATGGGAAAGTACAGGAATGGAGTAGTGGAGTACTACAAGAGATGGAAGAAGCTGAGAGCAAATATGGTGGACAGAGGGCGGGAACATCGTGGGAACACCACAGTCACTCATGGACAGAATTGATAGGGCAGACCTCTGAGCAGGGCTGTCCAAGAGCTGCCATCCAATCTCAATCAGAAGTGCTGATGACATCATGGGGGAAGCTCAGTGACAGGCAGGGGCTCCCAATAGATTCTGCCACTCAGAAACAAGAAGAAAGAGCAGAAGGGAGCTTCTCAGAAACTCATGCCCATCAAAGCAGGAGTCCCAGAAAGGAGAGAGAGAATTGTGGAGAGTGTCAGCTGCACCAGGAGGCGGAGCCAAGACCCAGATCGAGTGAGACAGGGCATGGAGGAGAGTGTCAGCTGCACCAGGAGGTGGAGCCAAGACCCAGACTGAGTAAGACATTGCCAGATACAGAGAGAGTACATGAAGGAGAGTGTCAGTTGCACCAGGGGGCGGAGCCAAGTCCCAGACCCAGTAAGACAGAGCATGGAGGAGAGTGTCAGCTGCACCAGGAGGCAGAGCCAAGACCCAGACTGAGTAAGACAGTGCCAGATACAGAGAGAGTACATGAAGGAGAGTGTCAGCTGCACCAGGAGGCGGAGCCAAGACTCAGACTGAGTATGACAGTGTCAGAAACAGAGAAAGTGCATGGAGGAGAGTGTCAGCTACAAGAGGAGACAGATCCCAGACCTGGTCTGAGTGGGACAGTTGCAGAGCAAGGGAACGAGTGCTGGTTGGGAACAGCAGCAACTGGCAAAGGACTGGAAGTAGAATATTGCAGAGGGGGAAGAGACAGAAACAGCACAAGTGAACTGAACATAGTGGGGTTAGTGGACATGGGAGAGGAGGGAGGGGAAGAGAGGGGGAGGGGAGGAAGGCAGGAAGGGAGTGGGGAAGGGGGGAGCATACTGGTATCAGCCCCTTTATCCTTTGCAGCAGTAGTACGGGGAGGAGGGGCAGAGACAGGGAAGGAGGAGGGGAGGCAGGAGTCAGACATGGAGACAAGGGGAAATCCATTTTCTGGTCCGTTGCGGGGTCCCGGGAGCGGTGTTACCCCAAAACGTCGAAATGTTGTCCAGCTGCGTTGGGTGGGCACAGGGGTAGCACCACCTAGAGAGGTTGTTTTAAGAATGGTATTCTCCCTTGGCTTTATCCCTGAAGATTTGTATGCATGCATACACCCTGTGGGAATCCCTGAATATGATATTAGTTTCTTAACAGGGCGAGGTTTGGACCTGTTTTGGGAAAAGTACACAGAGGTGCAGCATCAGGGTAGATGGGTGGATTTTAAGGCTGTCCCCATCAGTAGACAGGACGCAGTCCAGATTACCATTTTGGTACGTAATGAATCTCTTATGGCTGCAGACCTGTCATACTGGTTGGGACGGTATGCCGAAATTAGGACCCCATTAAGCAAAATACCAGACCAGAGTCGTGTGTGGGCGGGGGGGGTGGAGTGCCCTTGTAAAATTAAAACAGGCAGGCTATGTCACCCAACATATACCTTCAGCCGCATACATTGGAAGGGATCGAATTCAATGCTTTTATGCAGGACAACCCAGACAGTGCTACAGGTGCGGATCTTTCCGTCACTTAAGCATGTCATGTACAGTGTTAAAGTGCTCGCGATGTGGTAGTACAGATCATGACACCAGCGACTGCACTACCATACGCTGTAACCTGTGTGGAGGCTTGGGGCACCCTTTTAGCAAGTGCCCACAAGCATCGCACAATCAGGTAGAGGAAGAGAGGAGGGGGGAGGAAGGGGCACAAGCAGAAACTACAAGGATACAAGGACAGAAGCGGGAAGCATTAAAGGGATTAATGGATAAATCAAATACCACTATTCATACAGAGGCAGGCACTAAGGGAAAGGGAAAGGGGGAGAAAAGGGCATCAGGTTTGGATCACATTCAAAGAAGGGGTATTTGTGAAAGGATGGAAGAAGGAGGTGGGGAGAAGGGGGGAGAAGAAGGGGAAGCATGGACCCTGGTAGGGAAACATGGAGGGAAGGGGGGTCGGAGGAAGGAGGGGAGGGGGCTAGCCCGAGCAGGGAGAACAGATATTCTGGAGAAGAGCCAGAGTAATCGATATGCAGTGTTTCAGGTTTCAGGTGAAGGAGAGGGTGATCTTGAGATGAATCCACCCCAAAGGGAGGTTTTGGAGGAGAAGAGGAGGGAGGGGAGGGGAGCAAGGAATGAATCATCTGAAAGACTTAACAGAGAGGAGCCAGCAGTGTTACCCCCAAGTCTAACATCACATCCTACTAGTTTAACGAAGGGCCTCATGCAGGAAATAGAGGAGGGTAAGGAAGGGATGAAAGGGGAAAGGGCTGGTCCAGAGGAAACCAAGAAAAAAAAGGGTAGAAAGAAAGCCGGGGAAGATGACTCAGAGTGGGAGGATTTGGAATTAGAAGAAATTATAGAGGATCCTGAAGAAATGATGGGGGCAGGAATATCTGTGAAGAGGGATTGCGGTGAAGAGATGAGGAGGGGTAAGAAATTTAAGAAATAAACCATGGCTGCCTTGTCCTTAATCTTTGCAACTCTGAATGTAGCCAGCATAAAGGCAGAGAGAACTAGATTTGTCGCCTTTAGCGATTTGACCCAGTGCAAGGTAGACTGCATCCTGTTGCAGGAGACTCATTTGGATTCTTTGCAGCTCCTGCACCGGGCCAAGAGAGATTGGAAAGGGGGGCCCTCATTCTGGTCTCTGGCCAAAGAAAGATGCGCAGGGGTGGCTATTCTTTTTGCCACCCGAGAAGTGGAGATTACGAGGGAAATAGAGGTGGAGATAGGGAGGTGTGTTGTCTTAGACGTTTTCATTAGAGGGGTAGCAGTGCGAATCATTAACTTTTATGGGCCCCAGATTAGTTGGGAACGCAAGCAGCTGTTGCTCCGGGTGAAACCGTATTTATATACAAGCAAATTGGTGGTATTTGGAGGAAACTTTAATATGGTCTTACAGCAAGCAGATAGAAAGGGGTCCAGGCGTCAGGTGGGTTATGACAGCCTCCAGCTGGCAGCAATTGTAAAACAGGCAAGACTGGAGGTGGCGGGAGGGAAGGGGTTCACTTTTAGAAGGGGAGACACGGAGAGCCGTATTGACTGGCTCTTTGTAGGCGGGTTGGCTAAGTTTCAGGGGCAGCCGAATAGATGGACGGAATATTCAGATCATGCCTTAGTTTCCACAGTCTTAACAATATGCGAAGGGGCGCAGAAAGGCCCAGGATTTTGGAAACTGAGTGCAAAGTTATTAGAAGTAGAGGAAAACAGACAAATATTTGAGGGTTTTTTAGCAGACCAAGAAACACTATGGGAGGTGATGGATGATAAGGGAGCCTGGTGGGACATGGTAAAGGGGCGAGTCAAGGCCCTTTTCCGGTCCCTAGCCAGGAAGCAGAGTCTGGGGTTACAGGCACAGTGCTGTCGTCTTCGTAAGCAATTGGACCACGCGGTCTCCAACCATCTAGAGAAGGGAGAGATAGAAGCTTTGCAGGCCCAGTTGAGGCTGTTGCAATATGATCGATACGCTGCTTTGCTTCTGGAAAGGGAATATGGGCATCGGTATTCCCCGGATCCTTTCCAGAATTGCAAGGTAGCAGTAGGACACAAGGTCATTTATGCTATGAGAGATGAAGCAGGGCAGCGATTGACGAACCAACGTTCAATCGAGGCCAGGGTCATTCGGTTTTACACCCAATTGTGGGGGAAAGAGAGCTTGGTTTCTAACTTCATGCTATCATACGTGCAGAGTGCCCCAGGCTTGGAAAAGGTTTCGGAGGGGGAGATGGAACAACTGCTTAGGCCCATTACCACAGGAGAGGTAGATGATGCTATTGATACGCTATCAGCACGTACAACTCCGGGTCCCGATGGGCTGACCCCAGAGTTCTACAAAAAATTCCGTGTGGTCCTGATTCCAGTGTTAGCTGCAATTTTTAATAATTGTTTGCAGAACGGGCGTTTGGCCCCTTCACAGCAGTGTTCTATTTTGGTTCTCCTCGCAAAGAAGGGAAATCTGGAACTTATCGAGAACTGGAGACCCATAAGTCTTCTGAATGTAGATAGGAAAATAATGGCCAGGATTATTTACAACCGCCTGGCTGGGGCAGTGGGTGGTCTCTTGTCCTCAGCACAGTTTTGCTCGGTGAAGGGGAAAGGGGCAGTGGAAGCAGTTTGTACCATCCGTGAAATAGTGGAAAGGAGTCAAGGTGGGACAAAGGGAAAGTATTTGCTGACCCTTGATCAGTCTAAGGCTTTTGACAGGGTGTCCCAGGAGTACCTATGGCTAGTGCTTCGGTGCTATGGGATACCCGACCAGTTTATAGGGTGGATCCAGACTTTGTATCGCAATGCAAGGAGTAGCACTCTAATAAATGGTTGGGTGGGCAAGAGCTTTGCAGTGAGGTCAGGGGTACGGCAGGGGTGTCCCCTCAGCCCCTTGCTGTACGTCCTTTCCTTAGATCCTTTCCTCAGAAGGTTGAGTGGAGGGTTTAGCGGTCAACTAGAGGGCATCTCTTTGGGTTCACACACATGGCGATGTGTCGCCTACGCAGATGATGTCACAGTAGTAATCAGTAGCAAGGAGGAAGCCGAGCGAGTTCAGACCTGGATGGCAGAATACACACAGGCTGCGGGGGCCCAGATAAACCAGGATAAGAGCTCCGCAATTTGGGTAGGACAGGGCAGACCAGCTTTCAAACTTCCCAGTCAGTACCCAGTAGCAAGAGATGAAGTACGGATCCTGGGTCTCTGGGTAGGCAGACAGGACTATGATACGATCAACTGGGAGAAGGGGCTGGGGAGAGTCGAGGAAAGGGTGGCCCAGTGGAAATCATATAAGTTGCGGTTTGTGGAAAAACTGCATGTCATTAAGACCTATCTGATACCCCTTCTCCTGTTCATATCCAAGGTCTGTTTACTGCCTATATCGTTACATGCCAGAGTATACAGCTTGTTTTTCCAACAGCTATGGGGGAACAGGATGAATATTATCCGGAGGGAGGTGACCTATTTGCCCAAAAGGGAGGGGGGGTTGGGAATGGTCAACCCTGTGGTACATTTTAGTTGTTTCTTTTTCCAACAAAATCTGGGAGGGGTCTTGCGGGAAGGGAGGCCGGCTTGGGCAGACTGCATGGCCTCCTGGCTTCAGCGGTACTTGAGGGATTGGGTGAGGGGAGGTCAGGCAATGCCCCTGCGAGGGAAGGCGGGATACTTGCCACAGTACATCTCACCTCTGTTGAGATTGGTGAAGAGATGGGGTATCACAGTACAGGAAATCCAGAAGGAGGACAGGAGGCAGCTACAACACCGCATTATTCAGACACACTTTTCAACACGTCTAGCCTTGAGGGACTGCCCAGGTCCACTACAGGAGGAAGGTCTGGCTTTCCTCAATTCATCACGCCTCCCCCGGAAGATTGCGGACATGGCCTGGCTGACTTTCCACAGCCGGCTTTATGTTCGAGCTAACATGAAAAATAGAAACAGCAATGATCGTAAGTGCCCGAGGGGGGAGTGCGTGACGGAGGATGAAACAATGGACCACTTCCTCCTCAAGTGCCCGTTCAATCAACAAGTCTGTCAGGCAGTAGCCCGCCAATTAGGGATTCCTTTCTTCCACCAGCTATCTTATGCAGAATGGGCCTATGGAGGGTTTCCAAAAGGAAAGGGGTGGTGTAGGGAGACACTGTATATCATCGCTGCAGCCCTTTGTTACTTCCTGTGGCAGGCACGCTGCCAAGCTTCATTATATCGGAAGTGGCTGTCTGTACAGGAGGTGGCAGGGGATGTGGTACATTTTGTCCAGCAGCTGGCAGTGAGGGAGAAGGAGCATTGTTCTGGACTACAGTGGGCAAGGCATTGGAGGGGTTTTTCGTTTCAGCCTCCCTGAGTGGGAGGGTTTGTTGAGGGGCGGGGGTATTGGCCAGTAAGGTTTTATTTATGTATTAGTTAGCGGGTTTTATTGCTTGTTTTATCGCTTGTTTGTATGCTTGGTTTGTCTTGTTGCAAGTTTCAATAAAGACAATATGACACACACACACACACACACACACAAAACAAACCTACCACCAGCCAGCATGCTACAGGTTTTTTTTTCCCTCCCTTTCCCCAGCCACCACTCACTGACATGCTGGCTGCAGGCCTTCTTTCCCTCGGGCCCTCCCTCCCCTTCGGGCAGCGCCGCAGTCTACCTGTACAGGAAAGCTGCACGGCACTGGGTCGTCCTACCGCTACGCTGATGCCCTCCGCTCCATTGTCATCATCTTTCTGGCACAGAGTTCTTCTGCTGCTTATCTGCAGCGGATCTGCGCGCTGCCAGGGCTGTATGCTGCTGCGACTGCTTCCTCTGCGCTGGCCCCGCCTTCCGCCTCTTCAAGAAGGCGGGGCCAGCGCAGAGGAAGCAGTCGCAGCAGCATATAGCCCTGGCAGTGCGCGGATCCGCTGCAGATAAGCAGCAGAAGAACTCTGTGCCAGAAAGATGATGACAACGGAGCGGAGAGCAGCAGCGTAGCGGCAGGACGACCCGGTGCTGTGCAGCTTTCCTGTACAGGTAGACTGCGACGCTGCCCAAAGGGGAGGGAGGGCCCGAGGGAAAGAAGGCCTGCAGTGTGCACCATTGCTGGGTGGGCCTGAGGCCAAAGTGGGTGGGCCCAGGCCCACCCAGGCCCACCCGTGGCTACGCCCCTGCCAGGAAGGGAAAATGTTAATTTTACATTTCTTTTACTGGGGTTAGTTAGCTACCAAGTTGTGGGGGAGGGCATATTACAAACTTCAAGTGCACACATCAGCAAACCAACATGGTTAAGGAGTCAGAGTCTCTTGTTGAGTTGGTTGAGATAGGTAGTAGGGTGAAGAGGAGTTCAACTTACCTGAGAGGGTTTCATCTCAAGAGATGCCCTCACCGTAAACATCTGGCCAACATAAGAGAGCTTTTTGAAAATAGATAATTGGACAAAGGACTAAAGTGTGCACACAAAAGAAGGAGAAAGGAAAAATTAATAGACACAATGTAAAAGAATAAAGGGAAAGTAAGTTAGTACTTACCTCAGTCTGGGAGTCAGGGGTGTGAAATAACACCTGTTAGGATAAAAAGGCAAACAAAGTATCAAAATCTTAATTAAAACATTGTAACTAAAAGAGTTTGTTTAATGATTTTAAATGGTTAACAGGGTTATATGTGCTTGTTAGAAGCTGTTCTTTTCATCTTGGCTCCTTTATGTCCTGTTCTTGAAACACTGTAATTAAAATACATATAATTGTTATCAATACCTGTTTATTTTTGTGAAAATTTATGAGAATCATAACAGTTGGCACTTGCACCACTTCCATCGCTGACATCACATTAAATCTTATAAACCACTACAAAATAGCAGTACATGCAGCCAAGAAATTAGAACATAATTTCTTAGCTGCACCTCTTTCCCTGTCAGCTAATCAGTAAAGACCTAGCTACCCTGTCAAATCCAGTAAATGCATTCATGTTTATATCAACAAATTCTCCCCCTCTCCCCCCCCCCCTCCGTGAGACCTGTGGTGTCACTCCGCCGTGGTGGTATCATACACAAGCATTCCACATCAATAATTCCTTTAAACCCCTTCACCCCATACTGATGGCCACCTGGAAAAACCAATTTTTTTCTGCCAAAGTGGTAACACCCCAAGCTTGTCCTCTCCCCCCACCCCATTATGGCCAAATGAATCCCTATAAATAGATTCCAACAAGTTCTGAACCTACATAAAAATATATCTAACTCAATAACTGATATGTTAATACCATCCAGATGGTAAAATCCCAGACAGTCTACTGTTCACAAATCATGAGTCAATACCATGCCTCCCAAAGATCCCACAAATTTAGACACCTCTGCATTTACTTGCCTCCGTAGGCACTCAACAGCTTTAACACTCTTGGCCTCCCTCCAAACCAATCTGGGAATAATCTGGAACCATACCACCTGACTGCAAAGAAAATCACATGTAAGTAAAATAAAATTAGCTTAATTTGCCTAATTAAGTCTATTCCTTTCACCCTACACAAATCATTACCCCCCCCCCCCCCAGGTGAGCTATGATTAAGTCAGGATAAGAAAAATGTTGAGCCTCCAGCAAAGCCAGCAGCAGCAGCTGTTTCCATTGCATCCCATAAGGTCCCAGCCACTGTATGTTAATGTCCAATGAAGAGAGGTCAAGATTTGACCTCCAGCAGGATTTTTCTGCATGCTTCCCAGCCCAAAATATTGAGTGCCCACAAAGCCAGATGCAGATGTTGACAGGCAAAGCATGCAGCATAGAAACTAACAAATAAAAGTACATCTCTAACATAGCTCAAATGCCTGTTGGACACCCAACGCCCCAAGTGGCAAATCAATGCTGGTGACCCACCCTTCCCAGCAGCAAAGGACACTACTACTCCAATCTGAAAAGAGTGTGTCCCAAATGAGGAAGGGTCCAATCCCACAAAATCCAAAGCTTTCTTTAACATTGCAGCAAATTTAAAACAAGTCAAGGGGATGCCATCTGCATGAACAAGCCAATAAAGACCACCCCTAGGTCACAATCATGTATAGGAATGAGCCACAACACAGGACATATGGTCAATTGTGCTGATTTGTGTAACCAGAGCCACACATCCTTCCCCAACTGATTGTTCTTAGAGCATCTAATATGCAAATATAAGTCTCTAGGCGCCAAGAGCACTATGGTTCAAGAGACCTGTCCAGCCCATTGCCCACTTACAGGATGCAACCAACTCATTTATTCACAGCACTCCAAAAAACAAAAAGCTAAGCGGAAAGAACTCATTATAAAGATGCACTAAAACACCTAATAAGGCCTCAAAAGTTCCAGGTAATATTAGTAATCATACCATTTGAGCCTGTGAAGCAGCTCCCCTTGAACATACCCAGACAGCAACTTTCAAATCAAAAAAGAAACTTGGGTGACGCCATCCCTGAAACTTGGAAACAAAGGCCACCCTTGCCAAAGTCTGAAGCACACACCCAGGAGACCAACCAGCCACTATAGCAAATAAAATAAAATAAAATAAATAATGCAGTTCTGATCTATGAAAACCACTCCTCCCTGAAAGTGCTGCAAAAATCAATAAAAGCATAGCCACCCAGAATGATACACTCTTCAAGTACTAGATGACAGCAAATCCTTCAGGAGTGCTGCAAAGATTCCGGGAATTGTTTCCACAAAGCCATAGGCATGGCTGTCAGTGCATCATCTACTCTTGGAGCCAATGCTCAAAAATATACCCACTGGAAGTGAGAAAGAGCATCAGCAATTTCATTATAATATCCAGGCACATGAAGCACTCCTAATGTCAAATTCAACTGAAGACAAGACAGCACCACCAAACGCAGAAGCTCAACCAGGAGTGGGCAACACACAAATTGCCTGTTTTTCTGCCTGTACCACTGCAACTTTACCAAAGTACAGAATCATCGTCCTGTTCATCAAACACTCACCCCACAGTTCCAATGCCAATAACTCAAGCATGGCCACATTTGCACACCACCCCTTATCCTGCCACCAATCTGGCTAACTGAACACACCATGCACCTTGAAAGTAGATGCCAAAAAAAACCATAACCTCCTGCTGCATTAGTAAACACAATTGTAAATCATTAGCAGATACAGGAGATTGAGGCCAGGCACACACACCCCATTAAAACTTGACTAAAAGGTCTTCCACAACTGAAAATCATCCTTGACCTCCTGAAGAATGTAAACACGATAATGTTTATTGAGCAACCCTCTGATGAAAAGTACCAAATGATGTGAAAAACCCTGCCCATGGGAATCACCCTCAATGAAAAATTAAAGCAGCCCACCAATGATTGGATTTCACCCAAAGTCAAGTTCCATTTCCGGAGAGCTATGAGAATCTCTGCCCTTATCATAGGCAATCGAGACTCCATCTGTACAGAATCCAGCTCAACACCCAAAAAGATCAACTGGGAGCAAGGCCCCTCAGATTTCTTCTCAGCTAATGAGATTCCAAGTTCCAGTGCCATACCATGGAATGCAGCCAACAATTGATCATATCAAACAGAATAAGCTGCCCTCAGATAATTAATGATGAACATGCAACTGGCATACTGCTCAGTCACCCAATGGAAAAACATGGAAAAATCCTCAAAATAGACACGTGACCTGGCACCCCATTGCATACATTTATCAAAATACAACTGTTGGTCAAACTGAAAACCTGTTGGTCAAACTGAAAACCTAATGAAAGGAAGTAGGATGCACCGGGAGCAAACGAAACACAGACTCAATATCTGCCTTTGTCAACAGTGCACCTCTTCCAAGGCAATGTAACATTTTGATTGCCCGGTCAAAAGATGCCTATTGCGGTAAACAAAAAAAGGGATCAATGAAAGAATTAACATTCTGACCCATTGGGTAAGACAAATTATGAATTAAGCAATACCTGCCAGCTTCCTTCTTGGGAACAACTCCCAGAGGATAAATCACTAGATTGTTAAAAGGAGGAGCCTGAAAAGTTCCTGTAACTTTACCCAATTTTATCTCCTTTCCCAACTTTTCCTGAACCTCAGCTTTATGAAGGCGAGCTGAAACCAAATTACCATACTGATATAAAAGTGGAGGTCCCTGAAAAAGGTATAAATCTTTCAGCAAATCCATCCCAAAGTAAGCGAGCATTCACCTAACTTGGGTAATTCTGCCACCACTGCAGAGCTTCCAAATTAATGTGAAGGGGCCTTGAACAAGCACTCCATAGGCAACTGGCCAGGCTGCCTGGACTGCCTGTCCCCTGCCTCTGGCTCCAACACAATGCACTGCTGGGTGAGTGCCATTACACTGACTGCACTAATGCTGGAATCTGCATCCAGCTTGGTCACAACGTCTGGTATTAAACTGGGAACATGTGGCCCCAAACAACCCTCCCCACTGCCCTCGTTGTAGCCTAACAAACCTAGGTTCTCAAGCTGAAACCGATCCTAGTTGCCCACTACCCTGTGGCTCGAAGTTCCCAAAAGAAGACCCCTCCCCAAGGTCAAGGAAACCCCTGAGGAGGCTGTCCCTCAAAAAAAAATGAAGAACTGATAAGGCTATGATAACTGTTTCCCCCACCATTTCACTCGCATTTTGCCCAGACAATGAATAACTTATAGACAGCACTCCAGGAGAGAAAAATGGGAGCCACCATGATTCCTTCCTCTGTACTCCCTGGGATTTGCTCTGTGTTCTATTGGAGTTATAATAGACTTCTGATGCAGGTCTTTATGCTAAAACACAGCTGTGGTGAGTGTTTTGACCCCTGATACTGACCAGATTTTATGTCTGTTTTAACTACTACTTCAATTCTTTGAAGGAGTGAACAAACATGTGGACAAAGGGGAGTCGGTTGATATTGTGTATCTGGATTTTCAAAAGGCGTTTGACAAGGTACCTCATGAAAGGCTACAGAGGAAATTGGAGGGTCATGGGATAGGAGGAAATGTCCTATTGTGGATTAAAAACTGGTTGAAGGATAGGAAACAGAGAGTGGGGTTAAATGGGCAGTATTTACAATGGAGAAGGGTAGTTAGTGGGGTTCCTCAGGGGTCCGTGCTAGGACCGCTGCTTTTTAATATATTTATAAATGATTTAGAGATGGGAGTAACTAGCGAGGTAATTAAATTTGCTGATGACACAAAGTTATTCAAAGTCGTTAAATCGCGACAGGATTGTGAAAAATTACAAGAGGACCTTACGAGACTGGGAGACTGGGCGGCTAAATGGCAGATGATGTTTAATGTGAGCAAGTGCAAGGTGATGCATGTGGGAAAAAAGAACCCGAATTATAGCTACGTCATGCAAGGTTCCATGTTAGGAGTTACGGACCAAGAAAGGGATCTGGGTGTCGTCGTCGATAACACACTGAAACCTTCTGCTCAGTGTGCTGCTGCGGCTAAGAAAGCGAATAGAATGTTGGGTATTATTAGGAAAGGTATGGAAAACAGGTGTGAGGATGTTATAATGCCGTTGTATCGCTCCATGGTGCGACCGCACCTTGAGTATTGTGTTCAATTCTGGTCGCCGCATCTCAAGAAAGATATAGTAGAACTGGAAAAGGTGCAGCGAAGGGCGACTAAAATGATAGCGGGGATGGGACGACTTCCCTATGAAGAAAGACTAAGGAGGCTAGGGCTATACAGCTTGGAGAAGAGACGGCTGAGGGGAGACATGATAGAGGTATATAAAATAATGAGTGGAGTGGAACAGGTGGATGTGAATCGTCTGTTCACGCTTTCCAAAAATACTAGGACTAGGGGGAATGCGATGAAACTACAGTGTAGTAAATTTAAAACAAATCGGAGAAAACTTTCTTCACCCAACGTGTAATTAAACTCTGGAATTCGTTGCCGGAGAAAGTGGTGAAGGCGGTTAGCTTAGCAGAGTTTGAAAAGGGGTTGGACGGATTCCTAAAGGACAAGTCCATAAACCGCTACTAAACGGACTTGGAAAAATCCAAAATTCCAGGAATAACATGTATAGAATGTTTGTACGTTTGGGAAGCTTGCCAGGTGCCCTTGGCCTGGATTGGCCGCTGTCGTGGACAGGATGCTGGGCTCGATGGACCCTTGGTCTTTTCCCAGTATGGCATTACTTATGTACTTATGTACTCTTTATAATTGATGTGACTTTGACATCTTGGACTCCCTCCTGTTTTGGACATAATATTGAAAATGTTCCTCCACATTTTCAGGCCCCAGTTGCTTCCATTGGACCCTGTCAGGCAGAGGGTAACCAGTGTATCCCAAGAAGAGGGAGTATATAATTTTCAAGCCAGAGCTCCTCACCAGAACAGATATCTACTTTCAAATGATCTGTCCTACATCAGATCAGCAGAGAGTTGGGTAATAGATAAGTGACTGTGGTGCTCATTTTCAAAACACATAGACTTAAAACTTAAACAGTAACCAATGGAACTTCAGAAGTCTCGGTGCTTTGAAAATGAGCCTCTGTATGTGATAAAAGACTGACAAATCTTAGTCTTGTTAAATTTGATGACAGAGGTGCTCATTTTGAAAGCATGGAGGCTATTATTAAGAATAAAATTGCAGAGCATATACAAAAACATGGACTGATGAGACAAAGTCAGCACGGATTTAGTGAAGGGAAGTCTTGCCTCACCAATCTAATGCATTTTTTTGAGGGGGTAAGCAAACATGTGGACAATGGGGAGCCGGTTGATATTGTATATCTGGATTTTCAGAAGGCGTTTGACAAAGTGCCGCACGAAAGACGCCTGAAGAAATTGCAGAGTCATGGAATCGGAGGTAGGGTATTATTATGGATTAAGAACTGGTTGAAAGATAGGAAGCAGAGAGTAGGATTGCGTGGCCAGTATTCTCAGTGGAGGAGGGTAGTTAGTGGGGTCCCGCAGGGGTCTGTGCTGGGTCCGTTGCTTTTTAATGTATTTATAAATGACCTAGAGATGGGAATAACTAGTGAGGTAATTAAATTCGCCGATGACACAAAATTATTCAGGGTCGTCAAGTCGCAGGAGGAATGTGAACGATTACAGGAGGACCTTGCGAGACTGGGAGAATGGGCGTGCAAGTGGCAGATGAAGTTCAATGTTGACAAGTGCAAAGTGATGCATGTGGGTAAGAGGAACCCGAATTATAGCTACGTCTTGCAAGGTTCCGCGTTAGGAGTTACGGATCAAGAAAGGGATCTGGGTGTCGTCGTCGATGATACGCTGAAACCTTCTGCTCAGTGTGCTGCTGCGGCTAGGAAAGCGAATAGAATGTTGGGTGTTATTAGGAAGGGTATGGAGTCCAGGTGTGCGGATGTTATAATGCCGTTGTATCGCTCCATGGTGCGACCGCACCTGGAGTATTGTGTTCAGTACTGGTCTCCGTATCTCAAAAAGATATAGTAGAATTGGAAAAGGTACAGCGAAGGGCGACGAAAATGATAGTGGGGATGGGACGACTTTCCTATGAAGAGAGGCTGAGAAGGCTAGGGCTTTTCAGCTTGGAGAAGAGACGGCTGAGGGGAGATATGATAGAAGTGTATAAATAATGAGTGGAATGGATCGGGTGGATGTGAAGCGACTGTTCACGCTATCCAAAAATACTAGGACTAGAGGGCATGAGTTGAAGCTACAGTGTGGTAAATTTAAAACGAATCGGAGAAAATTTTTCTTCACCCAACGTGTAATTAGACTCTGGAATTCGTTGCCGGAGAACGTGGTACGGGCGGTTAGCTTGACGGAGTTTAAAAAGGGGTTAGATAGATTCCTAAAGGACAAGTCCATAGACCGCTATTAAATGGACTTGGAAAAATTCCGCATTTTAGGTATAACTTGTCTGGAATGTTTTTACGTTTGGAGAGCGTGCCAGGTGCCCTTGACCTGGATTGGCCACTGTCGGTGACAGGATGCTGGGCTAGATGGACCTTTGGTCTTTCCCAGTATGGCACTACTTATGTACTTATGTACTTAACAAGGAAGGGCATTTTTGATGACGTCTAAGTCAGACTTTGGACGTTTTGCAATAAACATCCCAAATCTGAATAGAAATGAAACAATTTTTATTCTGCCCCCATATTCATGGAGGCAGGTTGTTTATTTTTTTAATATGTATATGTTGGACATTGTTATATCAGATTGCATTGCTTGTAACAGTTTCATTGCTTGTGCCTTTAAAAAAAAAGCAGGATGTGCCTTTGGACTACAAATATTAGTCTTCCTGCAGTGCTTTGTAATAGACTTTTCCTGAGCACATGTCTCAGTTCCCTATGCCTTGTGGGACTTTTCTTATTGGCTGGCCTTGTCCTTTTGTATGTGGGCTGGAGTACACCCTTCTTCTCCTTTGGGGGTTTGAAAGTGTGACTGTAGCTTGGTCTTCTAAGGACTGTAATCTAACTTTGCTGTACCTGTGGCATACTCTCTTTTCAAGCTACTGTATATGACCAGGTTTTTACCATTTTAAAGTATTTGTAGATGCTGTCAACTGCTGAGATTTCCTGGTTTCCCTGGTTACAGAGTGAGTTGGTAGAGAACAGACTCCCAGTTCTGCAAGGCAGAGACTCTTGTTCAGCATATCTAACTGTAAATCGTATTTCCTTTGTTTGATTTGCATTAAAGAAGATTTGGTTCAACAGTTGTGAGTCTTCACAGTGGTGTTCTATACTCTGGTTAACTGCATGCTAATCTCCTGAGTAGACAGACCTTATCAGGGGAGAGAGAGAAGAAAATTTTTCAAAAAAAGAAAATCTGTCTTCTTTTTTTGAAAATACCATTTCAACCAAGGTTTTGTGCATAAGTACATAAGTATTGCCACACTGGGACAGACCAAAGGTCCATCAAATCCAGCATCCTGTTTCCAATAGTGGCCAATCCAGGTCAAAAATACCTGGCAAGATCACAAAAAGGTTCAACACATTTTATGCTTATCCGAGAAATACGCAGTGGATTTTCCCCAAGTCAATTTCATAATGGTCTATGGACTTTTCCTTTAGTAAGCCATGTAAACCTTTTTTAAACCCTGTTAAGCTATCCGCCTTTACCACGTTCTCTGGCAACAAATTTCAGAGTTTAATTAGGCATTGCGTGAAGAAAAATTATCTCTGATTTGTATTAAATTTACTACTTTGTAGCTTCATCGCATGTTCCCTATACTAGTATTTTTAGAAAGAGTACACAAATGATTCACATCTATCCATTCCACTCCACTTATTATTTTATAGACCTCTATCATATCTCCCCTCAGCTGTATTTTCTCCAAGCTGAAGAGCCATAGATGCTTCAGCCTTTCCTCATAGGGAGTCGTCCCATCCCCTTTATCATTTTTGCCGCCTTTCTCTATACCTTTTATAATTCCACTTTATCCTTTTTGAGAAGCGATGACCAGAATTGAACACAGTATTCGAGGTGCAGCTACACCATGAACCGATACAAAGGCATTGTAACATCCTCACTTTTGTTTTCCATTCCTTTCCTAATAATACCTAACATTCTATTTGCTTACTTAGCTACCGCAACACACTGAGCAGAGGGTTTCAACATATCATCAACAACGACGCCAAGATCCCTTTATTGGGCGGTGACTCCTAATGTGGAACCTTGCATTATGTAGCTATAGTTCGGATTCCTATTTCCCACATGCATCACTTTGCACTTCTTCACATTAAATGTCATCTGCCATTTAGACGCCCAGTCTCCCAGTCTGGTAAGGTCCTCTTGTAATTTTTCACAATCCTCTCGCGATTTAACAACTTTAAATAACTTTGTGTCATCAGCAAATGTAATTATCTCACTAGTTACTCCCATCTCTAGATCATTTATAAATATGTTAAAAAGCAGTGGTCCCAGCACAGACCCCTGGGGAACCCCACTATCTACACTTTTCCATTGAGAATACAGACCATTTAATTCTACTCTATGTTTTTAATCCACAATAGGACACTACGTTTTATCTCATGACTCTGTAATTTCTTCTGGAGTAATTCATGAGGTACTTTGTCAAACGCCTTTTGAAAATCCAGATGCACAATATCAACCAGCTCACCTTTATCCACGTTTGTTCACTCCTTCAAAGAAATGTAATAGATTGGTGAGGCAAGATTTCCCTTCACTAAATCCATGTTGGCTTTGTCTTATTAATCCATGCTTCTGAATATGCTCTGTAATTCTGTTCTTTATAATAGTCTCTACCATTTTGCCCGGCACCGACGTCAGGTCCACAGGTCTCTAATTTCCCAGATCCCCGTCACATGGCCACCCTCAAATCTTCTGGTACCATGCTCAATTTTAAAGATAAATTACATATTACTAACAATAGTTCCTCCAGTTCATTTTTCAATTCTATCAGTACTCTGAGATGAATACCATCCGGTCCAGGAGATTTGCTACTCTTCAATTTGTCAAGTTGCCCCATTACATCCTGTGGGTTTATAGAGATTTCATTCAGTTTCTCTAACTCATTTTTTATTTTATTTATTTTTTTATTTTTGTTACATTTGTACCCCGCGCTTTCCCACTCATGGCAGGCTCAATGCGGCAGGCAATGGAGGGTTAAGTGACTTGCCCAGAGTCACAAGGAGCTGCCTGTGCCGGGAATCAAACTCAGTTCCTCAGTTCCCCAGGACCAAAGTCCACCACCCTAACCACTAGGCCACTCCTCCACCTCACAGCTTTGAATACCATTTCTGGCACCAGAATCTCTCCGAAATGTTCCTCGGTGAAGACCGAAGCAAATAATTCATTTAATCTCTCCGTTATGGTTTTGTCTTCCCTGATTGCCCCTTTTACCCCTCAGTAATCTAGCGGTCCAATCGATTCTTTTGCTGGATTCTTGCTTTTAATATACCTAAAAAAATTTTTACTATGGGGCTCCTACTGAAAGATGGCCGCCAGGTAGGAAGTACTGTGGTGAGCTCCGGAGGTCCTAGGAAAAAAGGGGACTTACCTGCGTTGTTTTGCGCTGCCCAGGACCTTCCTGGATCAGACCGGAATGGTCCGAGATAGCAGTGCAATCGAGTAGAGAACCGCGAGTGGACCGCAGCGGTCTCGGTGAGCACCAACGCGGAGAAACAACTCCGAGGTTGCCCGCAGCAACCAATCGGCCCGTGGCTTCACCTCGACCTCGTGGCTCGAGTCACCGGGAGGCGAGAGACATCACGAAGGCCCGGAGATGCTCAGACACCCAGTCTGAGCTGTGGTGCGAGGAAACGGACCGGGATCCCAGCAGGAACTGCCAAGCTGCCTGGCCCTGACCCATGGCAGCTGACCGCCAAGCCCACCGCCAGCATTGCTGACCACCGCCCGCAACCACCTCCGACAGATTATCGCGCCTGAGTAAGGTGACTCGAAGAACCAACTGGGACTCCATCGTCACGGGTTCAGCGCTACCTGGACCCAACAGACACGCCGCACTGCTCGGCATCACCGAGGGAAGATTAGTGCCCTAATCCCAGGGGCCCGCCAGGCGGAGGACTGAGTGGTGAGTGCCTCGACGGACCCGGGGTGCGCCGGAGATAGCAGACCAGGGCTGAATTCGGGTGAACTACCCGCGGGATCGGGTGGGCTGGAGGCCGACCGCTGCTCCCTGCCAGCCACGCGACCGCCGTACCACGCTGACCAGGACGCATCGACGAGGTCCGGGGACTGGGCAATCACGTGGGGACATAAGGAGAAACAGGGCCTCTGCCTGCTTGTTTTTTATTTGATTTTGCTTTATAGCCATGCCTGATTTTACAAAATTGCCTTTGATTTTACCTGCTTGCTTTTGATTTTGCCTTATAGCCTGCTTAACTTTACAAATTACCCAGACTGCTCTGGACATCCAAGTTGTGCACTGGAGAGTGTGATCCAATTGTCTGGATATAAGGAGATACAGGGCCCCTGCCGGCTTGCTTTTGATTTGATTTTGCTTTATAGCCTCGCCTAATTTTGCAAAATGCCTTTGATTTTGCCTGCTTGCTTTTGATTTTGCCTTTTATCTTGCTTGACTCTGCAAATTACCTTTGATTTGACAAAATACCTGATAAGAACTGCTACCACAGTTGCTAGGACGCATATGACATGTCTGCTTTGCCTGCTCGCTTTTGATTTGCTTTATCGCCTTGATTTGATCTAGCAAAATTGCCTTTACCTGCTAGCTTTTGCTCTGCTTCTGCAATTCTGCAATACTGCCTTCAAACACACACCAAGAGCCTCTCACATTGTTCTGCTTCTAAGCTTTAACCCATCTGCCTACCCTATATACTGTAAGCACCTGCACAACAATTGAATGCTACCCTTACAAATTAAATGCCAGCTCAAAGGTTTAATTGTGCTAACGCCTTCAAACACATGGTAAGGTTAAACATGATAGTAACAAGCACTGACTGCTACACCTTGTTGAATTAATCACTGCTATGGACTATCTGTCCCAAGCACCGCAATACCTGCTGACATAATCACTGTCCTGAATCAATTGTTAAGACAGTCGATGCATTACAGATATCACCAACACTGCCCAACACACCCACGAACACTGTCCACAAACAACTGACATCACCAACAACAACACTCCAACGAATACCATCCACAAAGCCAACATGAATACCAACAAGCTACTGATAATAATCTACCTCACTCCCATAATCTACCATGCATGGACCACCCCTAACATCAATAACAACCCAACCACAATCCACCAACTCTATGTACAAACAATCAACAACCCACCAGACCAAAAATACAACAACCAACCTAAAGGAAAAAACTCCACATATGAACCTCACCAACAGAAAGAAAAAAAGAAAAACAACAACGACAAATTCAACCACCGAGAAAACAAACAACTAATAAAAATAAATACATCTAACCTCCCTACAGAACCATACCGCTTCATCCGAATAGGATACATCAATGCAAGATCAGCAGTAAGCAATTCAATAGACATACTAGACTGGATTACCACAGAGAATTTGGACTTTCTGTTTATCACCAAAACATGGTTCCATGGCCCTACAGACCCCGCCATCATAGAGACATGCCCACCAGAATACAAAATCACCCACTGGGCAAGAAATGGAAAAAGAGGCGGCGGAATAGCCATAATTTACAAATCTGAGTTTACCATAACTACCACTGGCGAATCCACCTCACCACAACTCGAGATCGCCTCAACAAGAATCACTCATACAAACCTACAAGGACACCTCAACACAATACTATTCTACAGGCCACCAGGAAAATGGAAAGACTCCCAAACGCAACTCATGGACTTCATCTCCAATACATGTGTCTCTGCCTCTAACATCCTCCTCAATAGGCACACAAGAATGCAAAGACTTCTTAAATCTCTGGGATCTACACGCACCTAATAATCAACCAACACACGAAAAAGGACACACACTGGACATCATTACACACAAATTCGACCCAGACTTAACCCTCCTACTTACAGATACAAGATGGACACCCACACCATAGACAGACCACCACAAAGCGATGGTCTCCCTCCACTGGCGAAAAATGCACAGAAACGCAATTAACAAACATGAACGAACAACATACACCACGAGAGGAAAAATAGACCCCACAACATTCTGGCAACAGGTCTACCAAAGCGAATGATCAACAAATACAGACACCATCCAATTCCTCCAAGAATGGGACGACATATGTAGGACAACATTAGACACAATCACCCCAATCCAAACTAGAACATCACACAGGAAAAAAACAAATTCATGGTTCACCGAAGAGCTGAAAAAACTCAAAACACAAGTCAGAAAACTAGAACGCACATGGATTAAAAAGAAAGACGAACACACACTGAATGCCTGGAAATCACTCCGGAGGAAATACAAATACATCATTAAACAGACTAAAAGACTACACTATAAAACAATGATTGGACCAAACTACAAAGACACACACAAACTCTTCTACCTCGTAAACAAATTGCTAGACACCACACCAGTAACAAACAACAGCAAAGATACACCAGGGGTCGATGACCTCGCGAAATACTTCAAGGAAAAAATCATACAACTACGGCTCAAAATACCCACCAGCCCTACGGAATACGCAACACTCCTAAATTGTCTAGACCCAGAAGACGGAATATACCCAGCAGACAGGATCTGGACTGAATTCGAACTATTATCAGAGGACCTCATCTCTAAAACGCTCAAGAGATTTGCCAAATCCCAATGCAAACTAGATATCTGCCCAAACAACCTCATGAAATCAGCCCCTCAACAATTCATAATAGACCTAACCACATGAATTTCATGCTACAAAACGGACGTTTCCCAAAAGAAAAAGGAAACATTCTACTCACCCCAATACCCAAAGACACAAAGAAAAACACAAGCGATATAACAAACTACAGACCAGTAGCATCTATACCATTAACAACTAAAATAACTGAAGGGATGGTTACCAAACAATTCACAAACTACCTCAACAAGTTCTCCATACTACATGACTCCCAATCAGGATTCCGGTCAAATCACAGCACAGAAACAGTGTTAATTACCCTAATGACCAAATTCAAACAAATGATTGCAACCGACACCAATATACTCCTGCTACAATTTGACATGTCAAGTGCCTTTGATATGGTAGACCACGAAATCCTATTACACATTCTCGAATACTTTGGCATCGGAGGCAACGTTCTAAACTGGTTCAAGGGGTTCTTAACCTCACATTCATATCAAGTCACATCAAATTCAACTACGTCAGCTGCATGGACACCTGATTGTGGAGTACCGCAAGGATCCCCCCTCTCACCAACTATTTTCAATATAATGATGACCCCCCTGGCAAAACTTTTATCTAACCATAACCTTAATCCACATATAAATGCCGATGATGTAACGATATATATTCCATTCAAAAAAGACATCAATGAAATCTCTAACAAAATCAGCCAAAGTCTACACATCATGAACACCTGGGCAGATACATTCCGACTGAAACTGAATACAGAAAAAACTCAATGCCTCATACTTACCTCCCAATACAACACGAATAAATTTACCGCCATCAACACACCTAAACTAAATCTGCCAATCTCAGAAACTTTAAAAATCCTTGGAGTCACTATCGACCGCCACCTAACTCTCGAGACTCATGCGAACAACACAACAAAAAAAATGTTCTACTCCATGTGGAAACTGAAAAGAATTAGACCATTCTTCCCAAGATCTGTCTTCCGCAGTCTAGTGCAATCACTCGTACTCAGTCACCTGGACTATTGCAACTCATTATACGCAGGATGCAAAGAACAAATACTGAAGAAACTTCAAACAGCCCAAAATACAGCAGCCAGACTCATCTTCGGAAAACCAAAATACGAAAGTGCAAAACCCTTACGGGAGAAACTACAGTGGTTACCACTCAAGGAACGCATCACTTTTAAAGTATGCACCTTAGTCCACAAAATCATTCACGGTGAAGCCCCTGCATACATGTCCGACCTAATTGACCTGCCACCCAGAAGCGCTAAAAGATCGTCCCGAACCTTCCTCAATCTCCATTTCCCTAAGTGCAAAGGCATAAAATACAAAGTACTGCACGGATCGACTTTCGCATACATGAGCACACAATTCTGGAATACACTACCATGCAGCCTGAAAACGATCTACGAACTGACCGACTTCCGCAAACTACTAAAGACTTATCTCTTCGAGAAAATCTACGGCAAGGATCAAAACACATGAAGCCCATACAATCTCATAGACACGCACCAATACACTCTCTGAAATCTCTTCTCCCGCGCTCTCACCACTCTTAAACCCTACCCACAGATAAAATTGTCAGACCTCCCTGTTCCCTCAATACTGTTTTGTCCCCCTCTCAACTCACCACTGTTATATTCCACTGTTCTATTCCCTAATAATATCCTGAATTTACCCTGTCTTATATAACTCTTCACAATGTAACCCTTAATTGTACTGCAACCAATTGTACTTCCATTATTTACAATGTATTGTAAGTCACACTGAGCCCGCAAATAGGTGGGAAAATGTGGGATACAAATGCAAATAAATAAAAATAAATAAATAAATAAATAAATAAAGAGAAGAACGTCCATCTCTTGACATAAATCGGAAGATAGACGTCCTTCTCCCAGGGACGTCCAAATCGGTATATTCGAAACCTGATTTAGAACGTCTCCAACTGCACTCCGTTGCAAGGATGGCCAAAGTTCAAGGGGGCATGTCGGAGGCATAGAGCAGGCAGGACTTGGGCGTCTTTGACCCATAATCGAAAAAAACAAGGACGTCCCTGACGAACACTTGGACGTTTTCACACAGACCTGTTTTTCTTACGACTAAGGCACAAAAAGGTGCCCGAAATGACCAGATGACCAACGGAAAGAATCGGGGATGACCTCCCGTTACTCCCCCAGTGGTCACTAACCTCCTCCCACCCTGAAAAAACATCTTTCAAAATATGTTGTGCCAGCCTCAGATGTCACATTCAGGTCCATGACAGCGCATGCAGGTCCCTGGAGCAGTTTTAGTGTGCACTTCACACAGGTGGACCCAGACCCATACCCCCCCTACCTGTTACATTTGTGGAGAGAACAGTGAGCCCTCCAAAACCCACTGTACCCATATATAGGTGCCCCCTTCATCTGTAAGGGCTATGGTAGTGGTGTACAGTTGTGGGTAGTGGTTTTTTTTTTTGGGGGGGGGGGGGTTGGGGGGCTTAGCACACAAGGTAAGGGAGCTATGTTCCTGGGAGCAATTTATAAAGTCCACTGCAGTGCCCCCTAGGGTGCCCAGTTGGTGTCCTGGCATGTCAGGGGGACCAGTGCACTACAAATGCTGGCTCCTCCCATACCCAAATGGCTTGCATTTGGCCGTTTTTGACATGGACATCTTTGGTTTCGAAAATCGCCAAAAGTCAGAAACGTCCATGTCTAGGGACGACCAAATCTAGGGACGTTCAAATTTAAGGATTTGGACACATCCCTGATGGTATTTTCGAAACGAAAGATGGACGTCCATCTTGTTTTGAAAATACGGGTTCCCCACCCCTGTATTTCGCCGTTTTGCAAGGATGACCAAATCACAACTTGGACGTACCTTTCAAAAGTGCCCCTCCACGTGTTTTTGCCTCCAGCACAATCTTTTTTTCAAAGTCCCTCTTTGCCTTCCTTATCAGTGCTTTGCATTTGACTTGACACTCCTTATGCTGTTTCTTATTATTTTCAGTCAGTTCCTTCTTCTATTTTCTACCGCCTTCCCATCTCCGGAAAAGGTTAATTTGCGGATTAATACCTTTCAAATATTTAACCTCTCTGATTTTGGAAAGGTTGTTTTGTTCCTTACTCACTTTCAAGAAGATACCTCCAGGGTATCTTCTCATAGCACAAACTGCATCACCTTTAAGGTTTTCTTTCTTAATGTCTTTGACAAGATACTACCTCAAAGCTGAACACAATACTCCAAAGTGCAATTTCACTAATGAGTAGGACAGGGACATTATCACCTCCTTTTTTGCTGCTAGTTCTATCCCTCTCAATGCAGCCAGATATCCTCAGAGTGGAGAAGTAGCCTAGTGGTTAGTGCAGTGGTCTAACAAGCTAGAGAACTGAGTTCAATTCTCTCTGCAGCTATTTGTGACTCTGGACAAGTCACTTAACCCTCCATTGCCCCAGGTATAATACTTAGATCATGAGTCCACTAGCAACAGAGAAAATGTCTACATATAATACCTGAGTGTACCACAGGAAGACAGTATATCAAATCCCCTTACCCTTCTGGCCTTGGAAGTCACTTTGTTTCATCACCATGAGAGTTCAGACACTATCAACCCAAGGTCTTTTTTCTACTCTGTGCATATCACCCTTTCACCTCCTATCACATATACCTCCTTTAGATTTCTGCATACCAAATGCATCACCATACCTTTCTTTACATTAAAGCTTAACTGCCAAGTATTCTTAGTAGGAAAGAGCATCTTTTACATAGTGGAGGCCAGTGAGGCTGCTTGATTTATGGAATCTTAGGTTGTATGATTTATTTAAAGAATGCAAAATCACAAGACCAAATAAAGGCATCCTCACGTGCTGAGCTCAGCTTTGTTAGATCAATCCTTAACTTTGGTAAGGATGAAAAGTCTGAATCTTGCCACAGCATTATCAAAGATTCACATGAAAGCCCTAGATAGGAAAATTTGTAATACATGTTCCTTGACCTATTCTGTATCTATTCAACAGAATCTAAATAGTACCTCAAGTCCACTGAAGCAATTAGTGGGGTTAGTCACAAGGGATTTATTCTTTAGGAAAGTGAGAGCAGGTAGGTTAAATAAGCAAGCCCATAATGATGAATTCCGTGCTTGATGTCATTGAGTAATGGCAGTATGGGAATCAATAGGGTTTAGCTAAATTATAGTTTTGGTGGCCAGCAGAATTGCTAGTTTATCATAGCCTCTCAAGTAATGATAACCTCTTATTGATCAACGTAGTGCCCAAAGAATATGCTAATAATATTTAAAAGCAGTTTGCAGAACAGGAGGAGACAATAAGAAGCATTTGATCCATGTTTCAGATGCAACCTTTTTGAATTGATGTCCATCCAAAAAGATTGAAACATTTGGGACAAATATATAAATACTAGTAAAAAAGGCCCGTTTCTGACACAAATGAAATGGGCGCTAGCAAGGTTTTCCTCGGAGTGTGTATGTTTGAGAGAGTGTGTGTGAGAGGGAGAGTGAATGTGCGAGTGTGTGTGTGTGTGTGTGAGAGAGAGAGAGTGAGTCTGGGTGCGAGTGTGTCTGTGAGAGAGAGAGTGTGTGTGTGAGAATGAGAGTGTGTGTGCAAGTGCGTATGTGAGACACAGTGTGAGAGAGAGCGTGTGTTTCACACAGATACAGTGTGTGCGAGAGAGAGAGTGTGTGTGTGAGACACAGACTCTCTGCGAGACTGAGTGTATGAGACCAAGAGAGTGTGTGAGTGACTGTGTGACACATAGAGAGTGAATGTGATACAGTGTGAGACATAGAGTGTGTGAGAGACAGTGTGTGAGAGTGAGAGAGAGAAAGACATTGACTGTGAGAGAGAGAGAGAGTGTGTGTGTGTGACAGATATACCTCCCCCCCCCTCTCTCTGGTGTCAGGTCCCCCCCCCCCTCTCTCTCTCTGGTGTCTGAGCATTACTGTGCAGGACGCTGAGTGGCATAGCCATAGGTGGGCCTGAGTGGGCCAGGGCCCACCCACTTAGGGTTCAGGTCCTCCCTGATGGTAATGAAAACGCTTCTCTCCTTGATACTGGCACCTGCGCATGCTCAGTCTGCCTGCTGCAGACTGCCAAGGTGGAAAGAAACGTTTTCTCGCCAGCTGAGATATTTTTTTTTTTGTGGTGGTGCGGGGGGGGGGGGGGGGGGGGGGGGGGGGGGAAGACACTTGGTGCTCACGCATTTCTTGCCTAAGCCCACCCAAAATCTGTTGTCTGGCTACGCCCCTGCGCTGAGCTCTGGCTGTGCCAGTGGCATTCCTACCCTCGATGACACCGGGGCGGATCACCGATGTGCCCCCCCCCCCGGTGAAATGACACCCTCCCGGGTGCACGCCGCTGGGGGGGGGTGCCACGGCGCGCGCCTGTCGGCTCTGAGTTCGCTACGCTAACTTCGCTGGTTCGCTGCAGCTCCCTCTGCCCCGGAACAGGAAGTAACCTGTTCCGGGGCAGAGGGAGGGAGCTGCAGTGAACCTGCGAAGTTAGCGTAGCGAACACGGAGCCCACAAGCGCACCGCGGCACCCCCCAGCAGCGTGCACCCGGGGCGAACCGCCCCCACCCCTTGGTACGCCACTGGGCTGTGCTTCAAGGAACTGACCAATCCTATATAATAAAACACACCTCCAACATTCTGAAGCCGAGAAACCTCGTGTGGTTGGTCACTTCTGCTTGTGACGAACCCGGAAGTATGTGATGACAATTCAGGAGATGGATACAGAGAGCAGGAATGCCTCAGCTATGCAGTCAGCTTCAGAATGTTGGAGGTGTGTTTTATTATATAGGATGATAAATCTTCTCTTTAGCTATGATTCCTACCAGCTGGAAAAAGGACTGATTTTAAATATAAAACAAACAACTTTAACCAGTGAACATGTCAGATTTTCATGTGGTTATCCACAGCTATACCATTAGCTTATCATTGACCATCTAACAATTGAAGGGATAGAGGCTAGATAAAAATGAGAAATATTATCATCTGCAAGTCCTAGGAACATTATCTCTAATGTATCTTTTTCCTATTTTTTAATATTCAGTTACCCAGTATGCACAAGCCTTTTCCATTGTTTTTGTTCTATTACTTATTTTTTTTACACTGCTAACTCATGCCGGCTGAAGGCACCCATGGGACTCAGGCTTGATATTAATCAGGGTTGCAGACCCACCTGCTTACCTGAATCGGGGCGTCTTCTTCCTGCTTCCTCTGTTTCCCATTCTCTCACTGCCAAAGGAAATAGGAAAGACGCACCCAACTCTACAAGCCAGATGACTTCACGGCAATGACTGAGAACAGCCCCAGCACTTATTGTTTCATTCAAAAAATATAGCTTTTAAATATAGATTATATCAAGAAGTTCTTTTAGGGAACCCAGCAGGACTGTGAATAAACCTTCTTAATTATGTCCAAACTGATATAAGGTTTATTTGAGTAGAATTTAATCTGATTCTCCAAACTGACACTAACCCAACTTGAAAATCTAACTTTGTTTGGTTTCTAAGACTCAGAGAAATGAGGGGTAAAGAAGGTTCTAGATCTTTGGCTCCCTAATCCTTCTTTATTTTTATAGATGTTTGGTGATGGCAAGAGGTGTTAGAACAACATTTTTTACTGCTGCAGATGAAGCTTAGATTCTTGGAAAACCTTTACCAGGACAAACAATTTTTAGAGCTGTGAGTCAGAAGAGTCTGTTCTAATTATAGCTTGTATCTTCTTGCAGTCTTCTCTTCCATATAAATTATCTCCAACTGTTCCTGTCACTGTCCATGTGATTAATTGTTCAATATAGTATAGTCAGGTGTAAACAAATCAAACTACAGATAGATTCTGCTGCTCACATAATTCAGCAAACTGAACAAATAGTAGCTCACCAATTTTGACTGTCTAGTAATATAAATAGTTGATTCAAGAATGGATCATAAAAATTGATAATGCAATACCAAGTATGCAAAAATAAATAAGTAAAGAGTTAATGAACATATTCTTTGACTATTGCTTTAGATGTTGGTTTTCTTAACTTTAGATGTATTTTGGCCCCCTGCAAGACTGATATGGACAGCGTACCTAAATTTAATTGCTTAAATGAAAGAAGGTGCCTAAAATTTAGAGGCCTAAAATGTGTTTGGTTATGGTAGTACAGTTATGATGAAGAAAATAAATTAGACAATTAACACTGATATTCAACACTACATAATTACAGGTTCCAAAATTAAGGAAAATGAATAGCAGGTCTAAATTTGGAAGCAGAACATTTAGATGCCTTAGGAACCCATTCTTAAAGTGAGGTAAAGTTTTGCACTTATTGAATGGTAAGTGCAAAGGTGGTGAAGTAACTGCTGTGGTTATTCTTATCCCGGTTGGGCTAGCTGAGTTCTAGGGCTGTGATGAGGTTGGCTCTCCCTGCATGGTGTAAGCACAGTGCAGATCCTCATCGACAGTTGCTGACAAAACCACCTGGCAGAGTCTTGGAGCTGGAAAAGGTAGGGTTGGACTTGGACTGGTGGAAGCATAGGACTAGGCTGTGCCTAGCAGACTGGCTGGAACTTGACTGGAACAGTCTATAGGTTGGCTCTTAAAAGAGCCCTTGGGAAGGCTGGCTGGAATGTGACTGGAACAGTCTAGAGATTAGCTCTGAAAAGAGCCCTTGGGGGCAGCAGGGTGAACACTACCTGAGCTGCTCTAGCACAGTGCAGAGCCCCGTTGGTAGTAGAAGATGCCAGAACTAGAATCCCAACACTGGCCAGTGCTTTGTACCCAGACAAGACTGGGATCATAAGGAGGGTGGCTCTTAAAAGAGTCTTTGAATAGCAGGAGGACAATAAGGTACATAGGACTAGACAAGATGGGAACAGAGAGACAAGCCCTCAGGAACAAGACAGGGCAAGAAACCAAGAATAGAGGATGGCAGAAACACTGGAATGAGCATGAATGGAAGCAGATATAAGCAGGACTGGGAGCAGGAACAAGCAGGGCTGGAAGACAGGAACTGGCAAGGCAGCGAACACTGGAGTAAACACAACTCTAGAAGTCTATTACTGAAGCACTGGTGTCTTAGCCAGTAAGTGAGATCATCTCTCAGTGCCCTATCTAGGGCTATAAAAGGGAAGCACAGAAACCAGGAAGTAGAGACTCACAAGACTTTAGGTACAGAATTCTGCAGGACTCTAGTGGCTTCCTGAACCAGGAAAGGGGCATGACAGCACCCTCTCCATGGCCCCCTAAGTTTGGGTTTAAGAAGATAAAGGTGATGAAAATGCCTAATGAGTACTGGGGCTCACATGTTGACAGCAAATTCCCATGTATTATCTTCTGGTCCATAACCTTTCCAGGCAAGGAGATAGTGCAGTCTCCTCCTGATTCTCTTAGTGTCCAGTTTGTCCTGTACCTTGAACTCTGGGTCAGTGGCAACTGCCAGTATAGATGGTGGAGGGTCTCTAGCCACTGCCTTCAATAATACTACAGGTTTTAGCATGGAGACATGGAAGGAGTTGTAGATGCGCATGGTAGGGGAAGACATAATTGATATGTAACTGGACCCAGCTGATGTTGCACTGCAAAAGGACCAATGAACCTGGGTGTGAACTTCTGAGAGGGCACCTTGAGCCAAAGGTGCCTGGTGCTCAGCCACATCTTCTTCCTAGGATGAAATGTGAGGGCAAGCAGTCACCTGTGATTGGCCTGCTTCTTCTAGCTGGCTGACATCTGCTGAGTAGTTGCCGAGTCTTGTGTCAAATATCCTGGATATTTCCGCCCACCTTCTGGACTGTGGGCATGGAGGAGGAAAGACAGATCAGTACTGGAATCCGGTGATATTGCCCAAATACCATATAGAAAAGAGAAGAGCTTGGCTGCCAGCAGTTAGGCTGTGTGTCACTCAGAGCGGAGCAGGAGTGTCTCTTACCTGGATTTTTTCTTGAGAAACAATGCTGCATACTAGAAGGAGGGGAGCTAAGCAAACCATACCGCTGCCGGTGATGTCCCCGAACCAACAGAAGCTTGACTGGTATGCAGCTAAATCCTTGCCATTGAGCATTGGAGAGGGTCCCACATTGGGGCTGGGCAAGGGAGTGCCTAACCTCTTAGAGCATAAGGACACAGTGATGGCTAACACTCCTCTGAGATCTACGGCTGACCGAGTTGAGGTTGCAGGAATTGAGCCTGCCGAAGTTGCAGGAGTTGAAGCTCAAGGTGGTGGGACAACCCCCATGATTGAGCCGGATACAGCTAAGACCTTTCAGGCTGCAGAGGAAAATGCCCCATTAGTGGTGATGCTGGATGTTCTTTGGAAGGTGATTAAGAAATTGGATTCAACTATGGAGAAATCAGCACAAGTAATATCAACTCTTCTGAACAAAGTGGAACAGTTATCTCAATCACTGGATAATGTTAAGAAAGAATGTTTGGAGAAGGTTTCTCAGATGCAGAAAGAAATGAAATCTCTTAAGGAGACTGTTTCAACTATAGTTACAGATCAGAAGAGTATTCATCGAAAATTAGAACAGTTGGAGAATTACAATAGACGGTTAAATCTTAGAGTTTAGAATTTTCCAAGAGCTGTTGGGGTCTCCCCAGTGGATTTATTGAAAAAGTTTCTTTTTGAAAAATTGAAGGCTCCCTCAATCTATTCCTGCATTTAATAAAAGATATTATCTGCCTTCTATGGTAAAAAAAATTCCCACTGGGGAAACAGGAGTGGGCATTCAATCTCAGGCTCCATTACCAGAAGATGGTCTGCATGATATTTCTCCTATATTAGAAGATTCTTTGTCAGAAGTATCTGACAGAGCTATCTTGTTGGTTTCTTTCATTTTTAAGTAGGATTTAAATGCTATTATGAGATTATATTTTAGAAATGCCAGCCCTTTTTGTGGCCAGAAAATTTGGCTGTATCCTTATGTGACATGACCAACCCAGGAGCGAAGAAGGGAGTTTCTTGCAATGGGGAAGAGACTAAACGTTTAGGTGCAACGTATCCTTGTAAATGTGTTTGTTAAGTATTTGGGAATTAAGTAAGCTTTCTTTATTCTGCAACATTTTAGATCATATTTAAGAAGATAACGTATGTCAATCTAGTTAGTTGGCTTTGCAAATTAAGGAAGGGTAAAGTCTGGTTAAGCCTTTTCTTCATAACATTATTCCTTTGTTTTCTCTATATATTTATTTTTGCCACTTCTAAGGAAGAATTTAGATTGCCTATATTCATTATATTACATTGTTACCTATTTTATTTCTTGGGTGATCGAATTCTGAATCTCTGTAACAAGTGTATACTTGTGATGTTATTTTGAAATAAAATAAAGAAAAAAGAAAAAAAAGAAGGGAGGAGAGATGGTCACTGTACTAATATGGCTATTATATATAAATTCAGCCCAGGGAGTAGATGCACCAAGACATCTTGGTGCTCATTAACATGGTCTCAGAGGAAGCTCTTTAGCATCTGGTTGATTCTGTCTGGTCGTTAGATTGAGGTTGATAGGCTGAGGAGAAGTCCAACTGGATGCTGAAGTTCTTACATAGTTTCTGCCAGAAGCGAGAGATGAATTGAACTCCACAATTGCTGACAATGTGTTCCGGTATTCCGTGAAGACAACAGATCTCCTTGATAAAAAGCTGGGCCAAGGAGGCAGCTGACAGGAGGTAGTTCAGGGGAACAAAGTGTTGCATCTTTGAGAAGCAGTCTACCACCACCCAGATAGTAGTATACGTGGAGGGGCATAATTGAATGGGGCGCCCAAGTTTTCATGAGGGCGCCCTTGTAGGACGGCTCCACAAAGGGGTGGGGAAACCCATATTATCGAAACAAGATGGGCGTCCATCTTTCATTTTGATAATACAGTCGGGGACGCCCAAATCTCAACATTAGGTCAACCTTAGAGATGGTCGACCTAAATGTTGAGATGGTCGACCTTAGAGATGGTCATCCCCGGTTTTCGGCCATAATGGAAACCGAGGACGCCCATCTCAAAAACGACCAAATCCAAGCCCTTTGGTTGTGGGAGGAGCCAGCATTCGTACTGCCAGGACACCAACCGGGCACCCTAGGGGGGGGCACTGCAGTGGACTTCACAAATTGCTCCCAGCTGCATAGCTCCCTTACCTTATGTGCTGAGCCCCCCCAAAACCCACTACCCACAACTGTACACCACTACTATAGCCCTAAGGGGTGAAGGGGGGCACCTACATATGAGTACAGTGGGTTTCGAGTGGGTTTTGGAGGGCTCACATTTATCACCTACAAGTGTAATAGGTGTGGGGAGGGGGAAAGCCTGGGTCTGCCTGGTTGAAGTGCACTGCACCCACTAAAACTGCTCCAGGGACCTGCATACTGCTGTCATGGAGCTGGGTATGACATTTGAGGCTGGAATAGAGGCTGGCAAAAATGAGTCCGGGAGCTGGAAAAGGCAGGACTGGACTCTGATTGGCTGAAGCATAGGACTAGACAGTGTCTAGCAGACTGTTCCAGTCTAAAGGTTGGGTCTTAAAAGAGCCCTTGGAGGCAGTGGAGTGAATGCAGTGGCGTAGCAAGGGCGGGGCAGTGAAGGCGGTCCACCCCGGGTGCACACCGCTGGGAGGGGGTGTCGGCTCCGCTGGTTCCCTGCTCCCTCTGCCCCGGAACAGGTTACTTCCTGTTCCGGGGCAGAGGGAGCAGGGAACCAGTGGAACCGACACCCCCCCAGTGGCGTGCACACGGCAGGGAAGAATGCACTCGGGGGGGGGGGGGGGCTTGGGTGATTCGCCGAGGGGGGGGTTGATGCGCCGAGGGGGGGTGATGCGCCGAGGGGGAGCTTGGGTTATGCACCGAGGGGGGGTGTCATGCTGCACCCGGGGGAGGGGGTGCACAGCGGCAAACCGCCCTGGGTGGCAGCCGCCCTCGCTATGCCACTGGGTGAATGCTACTTAAGTTGTGCTAGTGCAGTGCAAGGCCCCACTGATACCAGCAGATGCCAGAACTAGGATCCCAAAAATGACCGGTACCTGGTACACAGACAGGACTTGGACAATAAGGAGGGTGGATCTTAAAAGAACCCTTAGGTAGAAGGAGGAGAGGAAGGCACATATGACTGGACAAGACAGGAACAGACAGACAGGACCTCAGGAACAGGACAGGGCAGGAAACCAGGAACAGAGTGTTTTTAATTACCTCTTCTCCCCAGACCTCTTTCTGACTCCGTCACACGGGGGACTAAAGGTACTTATTTCATATAACAGATTCTGTATAGTTTCTCTGACCTCCATTGTCACCCAATCACAAGGTCTATTCTGGGGTGGCATTAGGAGCCGTAATTGAAAACTAATTCCCATAATTACTGCTTTCTGTTTGTTTTCTGGATCTAGATATACTCTGGGCCATTTATGTTCCCACATAAATCTTATTAAACATCTGTCTAAGTTTCTGCAAAGACTGAGTGTCACTTGTATATGATCTACCTTGTAGGCTAAATGTAAGGTAAAGAGAAGATAGAATCAATAAAATAAAAGACAGAGATAGGTTTAGATAGATAGATACATTTTATTTCTTACCCAAACACAGGTCTTCAAGTTGATACAAATACAGACATCAGATTCTGGTTTCAGCCGCACAGGGCTTCGCCGTCTGACAGAAGCTTCGGAGAAGACTCTCAAACTGAGCCAAAATCTCCCCTCTTTTATACTCTATCTTCTCCATAGAAGTGAATGGTGAGATACCTAGCTCCTAATATTTCGCAATTTCTGAGATCATACTTTCCCATGCGATCTGCTATCTGATGTACCCACCTCCTTCCGTTCTCAGCTACTGCTAATTATCAACATGTTTTGGGAAGCGTTGAGATAACAGTTTCACATCTTCCGGCTGCAATACTTTTCATACCTTTCTCATGAACTCTGTATTACCTCTGTATCATTGTATACCAAAACTAATAAGCTCCATTTTATTCATCTGATCTTTCATTACAGATGCTATATTTGATTTAAAAATTGTACCAATTTGTGTCAGAAGTCATTATTCAGACCTGCTCTTAGCAGATTCTCAAATATTAATTCACTTGCTTGTTCTTTGGCCTAGTCAGTATTTTTTTCCCAGTTGTTCTTGGCTGCATAGCTTTGGCCATCACTATTCCAGTGGTAGCCTTAAAGCTAGGCCATATATTAACATTCCCCTCTTCACCCTATCCCATAGGGTGACACCAGGGTTAACGTACCTTGGTACCATCCATTCCAGAAGGTATTCTATGAGGCCATCAAATTATCTGAGTCTTAAGATCAACTGGTACAATTTGTTTCGTTTTCGGTTTGAAAGTATCATCTTGGCAGTACTTCAATTATGTCAATCCTACTAAAACTTATGGTTACTACAATATAATTTTTCTTCAACCTCTTAATATGCAGGTTCTATCTTATTCTTATGTATGTCAATATATATATATTGTTATAAATCACAAATTCATTGGTTATATACTGATTATATCTTAATTATACATTTGCATAGATTTGCACAATTGATCACATCATCTTATACAGCTTTATATGGTTACATTCTATCCCTGTGCGCTATTATCTGATTATACAGTTGCAGACATCTCTCCAGTGTCTCTAACAGTTGCATAGCGATTGGTACTTCTCGGAGGGAGATAGTCCAATGTGTTTTCTCCTGTGGTGTTGGGAAGGAGATTTTCGTACAGGGCATATTGTCCTGCTGTGGTCCTTTTCATTATTGCGGTTTCAATTAAGCGTTCTACTAAGCCTCTAGCACAAGGGATTATGCAACATCCTACTAAAACAAAAATTGCTACCACTATGATTATAGTCGTGGCTGCTGAAATGATAAATGTTTTCCATTTACCAAAAGCTCTATCCATCCAACCTGTCCAGGATGTATCAACGCCAGAGTTCTCTGCCAATTCTTGCGACAGTGAGGTTAAGCCTTCTAAAGCTCTGGTAATTGATCCATCTGGAGCTGTATTGTTGGGGATAAAGGTGCAACACTGGGTGCCTATCTTTTGGCACACCCCTCCATCCGCTGCTAGAAGTTGGTCAAGAACTAATCTATTTTCCAACGTCATCCGGCTAGTGGCGTCTAATTGTGTTGCAATTCCTTGAACTGCATCCCTAGTGTAATTTACAAATCTCTGCTGATTGTAATATATATAGTTGATCCAGTCAAGATTCTTATTGATAGTCGCCCACCAAAAGAAAACTGATTCAAATCCTGCAGCTATCTGGTTTCTGGCTTTAAACTCATCAGGAACCCCTCTTGGAACTCCAATAGCATCTATATAGACCCGATCATCAAAAGATCCAGGCATTGCATTTCTCTTCACTCGTGAGGAAGAGCTGCTATGAGGAGGAGGCAAGGATGCTATAATGATTGGAATGACCAATTTGACTAGGGCACATCTGCCTGTCCAATTGTTAGGAAGTGTATGGCGGATAGTGCGGGTTCCACAGTACCACCATATGTCTGCTCTAGCTTGTGAGAACCGTGTTAGGTTCAGATTTTTCAGAGTCCCATTTCCTAAGGTTATGTTACACTTGGTTAAGTTTCCTAAAAACCGTGTCTGTTTCACCCCATATCGTTCCAGACATGTATGATATCTGGTAGCAGGATTTGGAATCCTGAATGCAGGTGGAATCCTCATCCGAGGGGGTAAGTAGGGGTGGTGCTCGTCAAGGTGTTGACAAGACTGATTAATGTCGTCTTTAACCTGCAATAACTGCAACATACACCAAAATCCATCTGGATCATTTTGGAGATCTAAGGGGAAAGGAACAACTGTTGGTTCTGCTCTTGCATGGGAACAAAAATAACAATTAGAGACATTCAAACTCTTTGTAGTATAATGTGCCCATTCGAGCCATAGGTTTGTCTCTCCAAATCCTGTTTCCAGTGCCACTAAATCTTTAGAATTATTAATTGGTACAATCTGGTAGGGAATTTTTATTTCTGGGATCGTTGTTGGCATTAAGGGATTAGTTTTATTCTTTTCTGGTACAGCGGGGGGTGGAACAATCTTGAATTTTCCAATGGGGTCTCTACCTGTGGCATCAATTCCTATGGAATAAGTTCTGTATGTAACATCTGTTACTCCTCTAAAAGTGATAGCCACTGGATTACATTTGGTCATTTGGCAGAGGCCAGTGACTCGCAATTTCATGATGGAAATGCTCCTTTTTAGATCTGGAATCTCAGTACCTGAGTAGGGAACCCATGAACCTGTATACCACCATACTTGTGCCCAACTTCCACAATTGGGGAAGGGACACAGGTATACTTCAAAAGCTGACAAATATTGCTGCACAGGATGTTCCCCACACATTGTGTAAGCACATACATCAAGGGTGATAGTGATTGTGTCCTTGGTAGTGGGTAATGTTATTTCATAAGTGGTTGTAAATTGTTCTTGAAAATTTGTTAGGTACTGTGTTCCATGTATCGTGGGTGTGGTGAGCACACACAACAGGAGGGCTAAGCACTTCATGTTGGTAGTTTTCATAATGAGGCACTGTAATTGTATGAAGGGTAAGTAACGGCTACTGATTAAGGAGAGCGACAAATTTATCCCAAGGGTTTTAGCAACAGGTATTTGGGTATGGGGGGTAAATTCTAATAGCCCCTATTTCAGTAGGATCTGGGATTTGGAAAATACCATATACTTCCAAAGGTCTCGATCCAACCTCTCTGATAAACAGGAAGGGAATCCAGTCAGTGCCCAGTACAGCGTATGTAATTACCCAAAAATCTACAATGTCACCAGTTTGTGGCCTGATTAGGAGGTCGTCTGTTTGTTCAATTTGTAAGCCTAAGATTCCTCCAAACAGTAACTGAGTGTGTGTAACCGTACGGCTAGGACCTAATGTCCAACTGTCAAACAAAGGTTCACACAGTGTGTGGTATCGGGTGAAGGGGTCCCAATTTGTATCGTCTTCTGGAGCAGGGTCCCAATGAGGATGAATTAATTGTCTTAGATATTCTGGGGGTTCAGGGATCAAGTGTGCACCTAAATTTAAAGGCGACGGTGGGGGAGAATCAGGTGGAGAAGGCGGAGTGTCTGGTAAATTCTGGGACATATATTGATGGTCACTTAGGCGTGTGGAGCTATCTGGGAGGACGAGTGGCTGGGACGGTGATGTTTGACGTGGCTAAAGTAGTATGTGTGGGAGGAGGAGCGTCACTAGCAGGAACCAAAGAAGAAGGAGGAGGGGTGGGTCGTAATTCAAGCAAGGCAATATTATCCTCAAAAGTAGCTGTACGATTGGGGACAATATGGACCGAGCTACTGATAGGATTGGGAACAGTTGTAGAATACAAAACAGGAGGATCAGTGAGGAAAGGAGTAGTTGCAGAGGTTTCAATAGGATCTGGAGGATTGCCAGTTGAAAAGTCTGTCGTGGCAGATGTGTCTGCCCGGGGGGTGGGATGACTGGTGGCAGCGGGGCTGATCTTTGAGATCGTCTGGGGGGGGGCTATATCCAAACGGGCGTGTGATTGTGGTGTACTGTTGGAGTTTTGTGTAAGATGCTGTAGTAGGTGGTAGAGCAGGAGTGGATGCAAATACAGAAGTAGTTGCAAGTATTGCTGGGGTAGTCGCAAGTACTGAAGTAGTTGCAAGTACCGTAGCGTTTCCGGCTGGCAAGGTAACGTTGCCAGTGGGAAAGGCTGTAAGTGTGATCCAAAGATCCAAGAGGTTGCTGTCAGCAGTATAGGGAAACAAGGTAGTGAGAAACAAAATCAAACCTATACACAGTATGATCATGCACACGAGTCCAACAGCAAACAGTCTGGCAGATGGGAAGCAGAAGAAGAGGGTGTACTGATGTAACACCGTTACAGCAGAGGCAACACTTGGACGAGCGCTGGTTCCGGCCTTGTCGTCAGAAATGGTGTCGGCTTCCAGATAATTGTCATCCAAGTCTTTGGACCAATGGGAATTTGTATCAGATACCTGTTCAGAGTCACACTTATGTAGAGAAACAGTCTGTAAGGGGATGAATACTTCTGAAGTGCACAGCGGCGGAACTTGCTGTGGCATTTATCTGGCTTGATTTGGGAAGTACCGATGTAGAATGTCGAGCAGCTCACAGGTGTTGCTGTGCAAAATGTTTACTGTTGAAAACACAATGGACTCTCGGTCTTCCGGGGTCAACTGTCCTGCTAGGTTGCGGACTTGGAGGAGATCGTCTGCCAGATTGCGGATTCTGATGAGGCGGATGCGAAGATCCACGTAGGGAAGTGGAAGAACAGGAACTGTGGGAGGAGGAGGTGAAGAAGGCAACTCAAATACTGGTTCAGATACAGGTGGTTGTTCAGATGGTGACTCTGGAGATTCTGCGAAGGCTTGGATAATAATGTCAGCCAGATCAAGGAGGTGTGATTCAGGAGAGGGGGTAAGGTGGTTAAGTCTTTGGTCAAGTTGATCAAGATGATTCAAAAGTGTTGGATGTGGGGTCGGTGGTCTCGGGCTCAATGGCGGTGGTGATGGAGTTCGTGCTGGGACTGCTCTCTCCAGTGACTGCTGTGCTGGAAACAATGGCGGTGGAGATTGGGTTCGTGGGAACATCAATGGAAACATCCAGGAGACCTGATGGGGTATTTGGATAAGCTCGTATATCTTTCAGATGGACCCAGGATGTGTGGTCCTCCAGCTTTGCAGCTGTGGCTGACAGGGCTTCTATCTTGAAGGGCCCAACGTAGATCGGATCTCGCCAGGTCTTGTGCGTGTAATAACGCCGGTGCACCAGATCGCCCACTTTATAAGGGGGGGATCTATCGGCATCACAATCCCCTCTTCTGTCCGAAATGGCCTGTGGAATTGAGGACAGAGAACTTACAATAGTCTGCAAGATATCCCAATATACTGAGTATTGATCGGGTACTTGAGTGTCTGGATTGCCAGGTATGAGTCGCATCTGGCGACCTGTACATAATTGGAACGGCGTCAGTTTAAGGGAAGAGGATGGAGTGGCACGGAGAGATAATAGTGCCAAAGGAAGGGCATCAAGCCAATTCTTTATCCCATTTGCCATAAGCTGACGCATTTTTGTTTTGAGCAATCCATTGTATCGTTCAACCAGACCATTACTGGTGGGTTTGTAAACACAGACAGTTCTGTGAGTAATGCCGAGTGCAGGAAGAAGGTTCTGCAACAGTTCATTTACAAAGTGTGTACCATTATCTGTGGTAATTTTGCCAGGAATCCCAAATCGAGGAATAATTTCAGTGCACAGTGATTGTGCCATAGTTTGGGCGGTTTCTCTAGAGCAAGGGAAAGCTTCCACCCACTTCGAGAAAGCGTCCACGCAGACAAGCAGATACCGTTTACCACGAACGGGCGTCTGCATATCTGTGAAATCGATATACCAATGTTGGCCAGGTCCCTGGACAACAGGTAAATGACCTGAAGGAATAACAGGTCCTCGTTTAGGTGTGTACAGAAAACATTTGTAACAATTATGAACTACGGTGTGACACATGGGCATCATTTGGGGAGCCCATAATCTGGAAGACAATTGATCATACAGTGTAGTAGCATTTAAATGTAAGGGGTAGTGGAGGGCATGCAAAAGAAGAGATAAAACATGCTGTGAAACACATAATTGCCCATTGGGATGGGTCCAAATTCCATTCGGATTTAGGAAACATCCTGCCTGCTTCCACAAAGTGAGTTCTGCTTGTGAAAGGGAGGAAGTGAGGGTAGTAGAGAAGTCTGACGTTAAGGAGTCTGAGGGAGGGGACGTTACAGGGGGCTCAGATTCAGGAGATAGCAAGGAGGTGATGACAGGAGGGGGTTTTAAAAATAGGTGGGATGTCAGGGGAGGAGGATTCAGAGGGTGATGAATCCGTGGGAGTAGAAGGGGGCGTCTCAAAGGGAAGCGCTTCGGACGCGAGTACAGGAAGTGTAACATTGCAAGTGGATATAGTAGGAAGATTGGAAAAGGAAGTGACTTCACGGGCTAGTTCATCTGCAGCGTGGTTACCATTAATGGCAAAAGAGAAAATTGTCTCTTGATGTGCTTTAATCCAGGAGATACTGGTGCGAAGGCCTTTTTGATGGCGCTTCTCCAGTGCTTCAAAAAGTGCAGTCCACAAAGGTAAGTGACTTAGGGGTTGCCCGGTAGAGGAGATCATACCCCTCTGGTTCCATTCGCGAACATGGGAATGCAAGGAAGTGAATACATAGTCTGAGTCGGTGACAATGCTCAAATCTGAGTGTAGTGCCTTAAACAGTAAGACATACAGAACTGCTGCAAGTTCTGCGGTTTGGGCTGTGAATGAATCAGGTAACCTGAATTGTATAGGATCCAGAATATCTTCTTCTGGTGTATAACGGAGGGCGGCAAAACCGGCAACTCCGTTTTGCTGAGAACCATCTGTAAACCAAACCTCGCCACTTTGCAAGATTTCTGAATACAGATGGAGTGAGTCAGGAACAGATAATCGGGTAGTGCACTCATGGGGAAAAATAGCATTCTGTGCTGTCTCTGTTACAGTGAGTAATGGATCCAGGCGTTGAAGATCAGTTAAAGTTAATGGGTGAATAGAGTGCACTACACTGAACAAAAGTACTTGATACTTTTGTAACCGGCAGACAGTCATGTGACTGATCTGTTTATCCAACAGATATTTAACATCATGGGATGTGTGAAGAATCACCGGAAGGTGAGGAATGTAGCTGTATAATTTTGTAACAGCTGTGCAGGCGGCAACAAGGCCTTTCTCACAAGTAGCAAAAGCTCTTTCGACAGGTGAAAAAGTACCCGAAAGATAACCACAAGCAAGGTCATCATGTTCTTGAGTGATCAGGCAAGACCAGGTATCCTCAGTATGCACAACCCAAAGGTGCACATCCTGAGAGACATCAATGGTTGCCAATGGTGAGGAAAGCATAACATCCTTTACAAGGGCCATAAGATCAGCTGTTTCTTGAGGTGTAAAAAGAACGGGTTCATGTTTTGCTTTCTGTTTGCCTTGTAGTTTCATATAAAAGGGCTGAGTCCGGGCTGAATAATTTGGTATCCACAGGCGACAAAAATTTAACATGCCAAGGACACCTCTGAGATCAGAAATGGTGGTGGGCAAACGCAAGGAGGAGACATGTTGCAAAGTGTCGGGACCTAGGCCCTTCTGACGGGGGCCAATGTGATGGCCAAGGAAGGTAACATGTGTCTGAGCAACTTTTAATTTCTTTCTGTTAACCTTGTAACCTTTTGTAGCAAGAAAGCCAAGAAAGTCACAGGTGACCTGAACACATGTGTCAAAATCGGGGCAGGTGATGAGCATGTCGTCTACATACTGAACAATGGAAGTTTGTGGTGGGAGGCTATATCTGTACTGTTTGAATTCTTGTATATGTGCTGCTAAGGTCTGGGAAAAGACTGTAGGACTGTCAGTAAATCCCTGAGGGAGACGAGTCCACTGATATGTTGTGTTATTGAATTGGAAAGCCGTTAGCGGGCGGCTTACGGGGTCAAGGGTAATGGAAAAGAAGGCATTGGACAAATCAATGGTGGAATGATATGTCTGCAAGGAGATACTATTGAGGAGTGTGGTTGGGTTTTCCACGTTCGGGAATACCGCGTAAGTGAGGTCATTTAGCGCGCGTAAGTCCTGTACTATACGGAAGGCGCCAGGTTCCTTTTTTGGAACTGGGAATAATGGAGTATTGTATGGTGAATTACATTTTTCAATAATACCTTGCTGTAATAGGGAATCAATTTGTTCTTGAGCTCCAGCAATGACTTCAGGTTTCAAAGGGTACTGGGCAATTTTAGGACCTTTACAACCAGGTAACAACTGAATACGATGGGGAGGACCGGTAACCTTACCATAGGGTTTCTCAGGTGTGGCCCAAAGAAAACCCGGTAGGTCATTCAATGCTACCTCTATTTGTTTTTCAACCATAGAGGTGACAGCCATCAAAAGTGAAGTGGTTTCACTAGGGGAAGGATCAAAATGAATTTCAAAATGGAACAGTGTCAATAGATCTCTTCCAAGTAAATTGACAGGGCATAGCGGAGCATATAAAAAGGGAGCAGATAGTTGTTGATCCGCATATTTAATTGGCAGGGGCTCAAGCAGTGGTGTGTCTGTAGAAATACCATCAAATCCTGTGGTGGTAATATTGTTTGGGGAAATTTTAAGAAGTTTCTGCAGTTTGTGTGGGACGTGGGCTAGCACAGAGCGGGAGGCGCCTGTGTCAATTAAGAAGGGGACAGGAACTTCACAGATACGCAGGGTGATCATGGGATCATCCAGTCCTGCAGCAGTGCGGACTACGCCTAGTCACTGTGGGCGGCGTTGGTCTGGGTTCCATAAGGGGAAGGATTGGCGTTCTGGAGGATTTTGGCGGATTTGACGGTTTTGACGGCGGATTTGATTCATAAGGGTATTTTGTGGTGGTAGTGGGCATTCCCTTGCATAATGACCGTATCGCTGACAACGATAACACAGAACATCTATATAACGATCTGGACTAGGCCGGGAATAATCGTTTCGGAACCGTCTGTTATTATCAGGAGGGCCCCGTAGGGGACCCCGCTGCGGTTGCCCGCGCCGACCTCTTTCTTGTGGGTAATCAGGTCTACGGTCTGGGCGGTAGGGCCGTGGGCCCTGGTTTTGACCGTTATTGTCATAACGTTGGTCAGCATACATAACTATAACAGGGGGAGAAGTGTCAGGAGTATTGGTATCAGGGTCAGAGCTCTTAGAGGCTCTTTTCTCTTTGAGATCTTCGGTTTGTAGCATTTCCAAGTTGGTGTGCACTGTCTTACGATGTTGGGCTTCATCTTGCTTGCTTTTAATAAGCCGTCTGCAATGATGAAGGATGTGTTCACGAATTTTAGGCCATTTTTCTAATTGGAGACCCACTGTATTCTCCAATTTTAATTTAATTTCTGAGGGTAAGGTTCCCTTCAGTAAATGGTAGAATACTGGGAGGGCATTATCAGAGTCAAATTTTTCCTCTGTCTGTTCTTTATATAGGTCTTGGAGTCTGAGTAAATAAGCTTCAATAGGCTCTGAATCCATTTCCCATCTTTGGGAAGTGATGACTGAAAAGTCTTTAAGGGTCGGATACATGGTCCGAATTTCCTGAAATACTTTGGTCTGAATTTCTGTCAAAGGGTTGCCATCATACTGAGTATCGGTGGCAAATTTTGCATAGCCCGATTGAGTGAATATGTCAGTGATACTAGCGTGTGGGGTTCTGCCCAGGAGCGCTTTCATATCGCCGACTGATAGAGTAGTCCCCAGGGTTATGTCCTGTAATTTCTTTAACCATCGGTTGCCTCCCTGTGCAATATCCGGGAGCTGTAGTATGAGGCTATTCAATTCAACAGCAGAAAGGGGGGTGTACTCCGTATGAGGGACACCACCTGACATTTTATTCAGCAGGGGAAAAAGTTTCACTGATTTAAGGAGATCAATCGAGGTGGTTGGGGGAAACTGATTCTCATACTTTTTCCAAACCTGAAGACCTTGGATTAGATAGAGAGTTGTTTTCTGATCCCAATGGGGGTCGGAGGTGGTCATAAATAAGATCTCTTACAAGTGAAAGCTTGTCAGACCGTAAGGATCCTTCACGCGGGAAGAGGGCGGACTGGGGCTGGAGCGCCTCAGACCATCCTGCAAGGTCATCAACCCATGGGTGAACATAATGCAATGAATTCTCATGTAATGCCACATATTGGGCAGGTGTGCTAGGCGGACCAGATATGATGGGTACTGTACTGATATTCAGACTTGTAGGGTGTGGGGAACTGTCAATAACTGCAAGGCAGCGGCTAGATCCTTCATCAGTAAGATAACCGTGAGGATCGCGCTGTCTAGTATGATGAGAAATAACATCATGTTGTTGGGGTATCTGGGGTATTTCGGATTTTGATGTAGCGGATGCAATAGTGTCAGGGGGTGCCGACATGGACTTACGTAGGGAACGAAGTCCTTCTGAAACGTATACGAGATCATCTCCTATAGTGGCTAAGGTGAGGCCGGGTGATGGTAGACAGCCTGCACCTGAAGGGACTGGCGTGTCAAGGGGGAGGGGCTTGGGTAGGTCAAGGTGAGAAGAATCTCCTTCCATCGAGGAGGAGAAACTTAGTACTGGGGGAGGTTCGTTTCGAATATCCATCAAATCTGTTTTAATTGGAAGTTGTTGTTTTAAAATTTCCCATGCTTCTTCTAATGGGGAAGATATTATTTTTGGTAGATCCCCAGTACCTGGTTTGGCTGGAAGTATGAGAGGACGGCGGAGAAGAGCCAGTTCCTCTGCTAATTGGGGAATTTTACCCTTGGGGCGTGCACCCAATTGCTCCCATCTAGGAGGAGTAGAACACTCAGGTTCTAGAGTAGGCATGGAAAAGTTCACTGGAACGGGGGGTGCTTTAAGGAAACCCCGATCATAGAGTTCCTGACAAATAGCCCGTGCCTGTGTGGCGGGACTACATGGAACGAAACCCATCTGTCGTAATTGGGACAGGATAGGGTACTGTAGGGATTCAGTGGGCAAGGGACCAGTTTGGACAGAAGAGTCCAAATGTAGTGGTGGAGGTGATGTCTGAGTTGTGTGCTCCATATATGGGTAGGTAGAAGTTTGGGTGGTCATGTGTGAGGTCAATCCTGATCCTAGCCCAGGATAAATGGAGGTCTGGGCAGCCACGTCAATTTGACTGTTAGTAGGGTGCTGGATGGTGGCCGGAACCGATGGGTTCGGGACACAAGGATATTGCTCAATAATGGGTGGGGGTATCTCAATCTCATAGCCTCCAATAGAACGATATACATGAGGCGGTGGTGGGGTTAGCGTCTGGGTTGTTGCTTGCATCGTTGGAGCAGAGGTAACAGTGGGTAATTGGGCCGAAGTCAGGGCTACTGGTTGGGCCACTGGGATTGTTGAAGGGGTTAAAGGCGTCTGAGTTTGTACCGACCCATGAGATATAGAAATTGAGTCTTTTTGTGATGAGGGAAGAGATAGATCAACTACACCGGCAATGTGTACGGTAGTAGGTAGGTCAAATTTTATAGGCGCGGGAGATATCGCAGGCAGCGAGGGTATCGCTGTCTGGGATCCTTGAGGTAAGGGGATCTGTGTCTGAGATCCCTGAGAAATCTGTAGCTGAGGTTTATCACAATATCCTGGGGGTATTGGTGTATATCCCACTGCACATGGTAGGAGCTTGGTAGTACCTGTAGCGGTAGCAGCATCATAGGGTGGTGGGGCAGTAGGTGTTATTGCCTCTTGGTAAGGGGCTTGATCGCAATCAGACTTCGTTAGGGCTCTGTCATGCTGGTGTTGTGCAATAAGTATAAATTTATTAATAGCAGCTAAATGCTTCTCCCTAGATTTTCCTGTTTTGTTGGATTCATTATAGCAGACCAAGGCTTGGAGCTTGCCCTGATCAAATGAGCCCTTTGTTGGCCATTCCAGTCCCGGGTCTTTGGCGGACCAAACGGTATGCCAGGTCTGACATAAACGGGAAAGTTCTTTTTTATCAGCGGGGAAAAAGTTGAGAACTCTTTCCAGGGGGCTAGTGGAGGACTGGGTGGGCATAATGGAATTAGGAATAAGGGGAATATAATGCACATAGAAGCTTAAAGAAAAGTGTGTGAGGTCTTTAAGTCAGATGATTCAAGTCAAAATTTAGATATCAGTAACTGGGGCAACTAAACAACATCATGCCAGAGAAAATTATATAAACAACAAAGAACCATGCATCATGCGTATAGAAAACACCTTTATACTCACGCGTCTTCAAGAGCGTCCCAGTGGCGGAACCTAGAATATAAATTACTAATTGGCGGAAAGCCCTATGCTTTTGCCGCAGGTTAAATAAATAGACAATTGAAAGTCACAAAAGTGAAAAGAAAGTGTAAGAAAATAGAGCAGAAGGCGATTAGTGTCAGCTATTATATATTTATACTACTCTTATTCCAAATTAATAAAAACTACTCCCCAGAGTGTGCTTCTAAAGGCGTAAAGAAACCCGGTTTCCCAGCCTACCAAGAACTATCCCGTATACGTGGCAGAGCCCCCAAAAAGGGACATTGCAAACACTCCCAAAAAGGACTCAAGAAACCAGCGAATAAGGTGTCATGAGTCGAAGAGCAGCGGTCCAATGGGTTTTCGCTGACTAGTGAACTTCTCGTGTACGTTTGAACTTCTCGTGTGCGTCTAATCACCCCAAAGGACCTGTAGTTTGAGAACTTCTCGTGTACAACAACCCACTCAAATTTTTATGGTTAGGGAACATCTCGTATACGAATAACCAAAGTACAACATTGGAAAGTTAGGAAACTTCTCGTGTAAAAGCTAACCATCCAAAAATATTGAATGCCCGAGTCAACCTGTATACAATCTCAACCAATGTCATCTATACAGGTAACCCTTATATGGGCAATAATGCCGAATCCGCAGGCCACTCCGAAAATGGAATGGAAGCCTGCCCCTAATAATTAAGATGCCGTCATCAAAGTTAATTGCATGACACTAGTACAATAAAGTAGAGAAAAAAATATTAAGAAATAAAGGAAAAAAGAAAAAAGGAAATAATAAATATCGCATATTCGTAGAAAGAACCTCTGAAATCTAATCCAGAAGTAGCAAGCAAAAAAAAAATTATTTTAAGGGGAAAAAACATGTAAGCTCTTCGGGTAAGGCACCTTAACTTTACCGTGTATACTAAGGTTGCCACACAGCAAACTATGAAAGGAAAGCTTGAAGGTGGTAGAGCAGAACAGGAAGGAACAGTTTTGGTATACGTAGCTTAATATTTTCTTGTATGGCTGATAAGATTAGTGTTATAAACATGTAAAGATTATAGATGAGCAGCGGACCAGCGCAGCCATCACGGAAGTAAAAGTTATGAAGATTTGAGCACAAATATTTTTACAAGAAAGAGTCTGTATCTAATATGCCTTGGAAACCACGCTATACCCCTGTGTCATAGAACACAAGCACAATATGATATCATTTAAATAGAACAATAAAACAAAATATGCAACAGCCTTCCTAAAATACTGCTGGTTAAGCATTCAGCAAGAAATACATTATAGTGGACTATTAAGACATATATCTAGGAAGTGAGTAATACCATTTACAGTATAAGTCATGGGGGGGGGGCCACTAGGACAAAGAAGGAAATGAGATAAAAGAGAAAGAAACGCTCAAAGTCAAAGCAATATGAGCAGAAAATTTTGGAAAGTGGGGGACAACGTCCTAATAAAATGACACAAAAGAGGAGAAAAAAGTATGCCCTGATAAAAGGAGAATGCAAAGTAAGACTAAGATACAGTGAAAGCTAAGAAATACATCCGTACATTCTTACATGCTCAGAAGTGCACTTACAACGGACTTGGCAGCATGAGGCATGAAAAGATAAGTCATTTTACAATTATGGTGCCTGCTTAAGGAACCAATTTTGAGGGGAAACCGGAGTTGAAAGATACCTGTGTATCAGCATAGAACAGGGACAAAAACGAACGGAAAAGGGGGAGAGGAGAGGGAAAAAAAAATCACTTTCTTAACTTTTAAAAGTGAACTGTAGAGCCTCCTCTGCCAAAGCAGTGCTGGACTGATAAGGCAGCTAAAGTGGGCAAGCTTCCCAGACTCTCATGTCCTTGAGATAGTGAACTACAGCACTTGTTAGGGAAAACCTTTAAAAGCTACAGAAAGAAATGGCAGTTTCGGAAGCCTGGATAAGGATATATAAAAAAAAATGTGAGAAAAAAAGGGTTTAGAACTTACAACTCTTCGGGCAAGTTTAAATAGATTTACAAAGGCAGATTCGAAGCCCAAGAGGGAGTATATATCAAATATGACAGTTACTAGTAATGTAATAAGCTTTGTTCCGGAAAGAGAATCAAAACTCACACCACATGGGACGGAGAAGGAAAAAGAAAAATTTTCTAGGAAATCAAAAAAAAAAAAAAAAAAATGATTTCTGGTTTGCACAAGAAGCCAAAAAGGTGTATGTAAGGTATTAAGTTACCCCAATTGGTACCTTATAAATTTTACACGGACCACAGACATATAGTGTAGGAGTCGGTAGAGCATCAGAGAGGAGGGCAGGGAGGATTATTGTGGCAGAAAAAGGGGGACAAGAACAAAATGTTGTGGAGGAAGGGATTCAGATTGGACTTTAAGGAAAGAAAAATGGCTATGGGGGTGGGGTGAGAGCACAGGACTGAGCAGCTGTGAAAAAAAGCAATCAGTGGAACTACGCAGTAAATAATAAAGATTTTGACAGGTGGAAATGAGAAATAAGAAAAGCAGAGACGGAACAGTATAGTTCGCACAAAAATACAATTCAGACAGAGTGCAAAGACACACACAAAGATACAAAAGGAAAAGGAACGGAATAAGAGATACTACGCAGTTATTCATGCTGCACTATGAAAAAGAGCCGAGAAAAGTGTGGACAGGAAGGGGGGGCTGCGGGCTGTTAGGGGGAAAGCATAGTGCAGAAGACTGAAAGAATACTTAGAGAGATAAGGGGAAAAACAGCAATTGGACGACGGCAATCAGCTACAAAGTTGAACACCGTAATTACTGTTTTCAGCAAAAAAGAAAGTTGTAGGAAGTCCAATAGAAAGAATGAGGAGGAATAGAGTCGCACACACAGAGTGAAGGCAATAGCAGATGTGAAAAGGTGGGGGCTGTCTGTCAGTTTTGAAGAGTGGTTATAAGAACAGAGAATTCAAAAGGATTTTAAGGGAGAGAGCAATCTGAAAGCGTGCTGTTCTCCTAGAGTACCGGAGACAAAAAGGGGGAACATCAAAGAAACTGTAAGACCCAGGGGACTAATAGGAAGAGGTAGGTAGAAGAAGTTAGGATGAAGGAGAACAGGAAAAGGTATTGGGGAGGAAAGTAAGGTCGACAGAAGAAGAAGAAAGAACAGAATACATAGTGAGAACCAGGGGATAGGGATTTGAAAAAGGAGGGATTAATACAGAACACAGGGTGGGATGGGAGGCAGAAAATGCGCAATCTCTAAGGATTGTTAAGCGAGAATGCTAGCATAAAGACCAATCCAAAGATTTTGAACATTGAAATAAACTTACAGCAAAACCCAAATCGCAGTCGCCTGGATTCGTTGTTATGCACCATTCACACAACAAGCACAGTCTTGCGCACATCACGCAAATCAAAGAGATGGACAGGATAGGAGAAAGAAAAGAGGGTGAGAAAAAACAGAACAGAATATTGAAAGACAGTGCAGCGCAGGGCAGCAAGACGTTCAGGGAAGAAGGTAAAAAGACGGAAAAATAGAAGAGTATTTAAAGTAGGGGTGAGAACTGACAGAACATTAGTGCCCCTCTAATGGGCAATGTCCATGTGAACTTCTGAGAGGGCACCTTGAGCCAAAGGTGCCTGGTGCTCAGCCACATCTTCTTCCTAGGATGAAATGTGAGGGCAAGCAGTCACCTGTGATTGGCCTGCTTCTTCTAGCTGGCTGACATCTGCTGAGTAGTTGCCGAGTCTTGTGTCAAATATCCTGGATATTTCCGCCCACCTTCTGGACTGTGGGCATGGAGGAGGAAAGACAGATCAGTACTGGAATCCGGTGATATTGCCCAAATACCATAGAAAAGAGAAGAGCTTGGCTGCCAGCAGTTAGGCTGTGTGTCACTCAGAGCGGAGCAGGAGTGTCTCTTACCTGGATTTTTTCTTGAGAAACAATGCTGCATACTAGAAGGAGGGGAGCTAAGCAAACCATACCGCTGCCGGTGATGTCCCCGAACCAACAGAAGCTTGACTGGTATGCAGCTAAATCCTTGCCATTGAGCATTGGAGAGGGTCCCACATTGGGGCTGGGCAAGGGAGTGCCTAACCTCTTAGAGCATAAGGACACAGTGATGGCTAACACTCCTCTGAGATCTACGGCTGACCGAGTTGAGGTTGCAGGAATTGAGCCTGCCGAAGTTGCAGGAGTTGAAGCTCAAGGTGGTGGGACAACCCCCATGATTGAGCCGGATACAGCTAAGACCTTTCAGGCTGCAGAGGAAAATGCCCCATTAGTGGTGATGCTGGATGTTCTTTGGAAGGTGATTAAGAAATTGGATTCAACTATGGAGAAATCAGCACAAGTAATATCAACTCTTCTGAACAAAGTGGAACAGTTATCTCAATCACTGGATAATGTTAAGAAAGAATGTTTGGAGAAGGTTTCTCAGATGCAGAAAGAAATGAAATCTCTTAAGGAGACTGTTTCAACTATAGTTACAGATCAGAAGAGTATTCATCGAAAATTAGAACAGTTGGAGAATTACAATAGACGGTTAAATCTTAGAGTTTAGAATTTTCCAAGAGCTGTTGGGGTCTCCCCAGTGGATTTATTGAAAAAGTTTCTTTTTGAAAAATTGAAGGCTCCCTCAATCTATTCCTGCATTTAATAAAAGATATTATCTGCCTTCTATGGTAAAAAAAATTCCCACTGGGGAAACAGGAGTGGGCATTCAATCTCAGGCTCCATTACCAGAAGATGGTCTGCATGATATTTCTCCTATATTAGAAGATTCTTTGTCAGAAGTATCTGACAGAGCTATCTTGTTGGTTTCTTTCATTTTTAAGTAGGATTTAAATGCTATTATGAGATTATATTTTAGAAATGCCAGCCCTTTTTGTGGCCAGAAAATTTGGCTGTATCCTTATGTGACGTGACCAACCCAGGAGCGAAGAAGGGAGTTTCTTGCAATGAGGGAAGAGACTAAACGTTTAGGTGCAACGTATCCTTGTAAATGTGTTTGTTAAGTATTTGGGAATTAAGTAAGCTTTCTTTATTCTGCAACATTTTAGATCATATTTAAGAAGATAACGTATGTCAATCTAGTTAGTTGGCTTTGCAAATTAAGGAAGGGTAAAGTCTGGTTAAGCCTTTTCTTCATAACATTATTCCTTTGTTTTCTCTATATATTTATTTTTGCCACTTCTAAGGAAGAATTTAGATTGCCTATATTCATTATATTACATTGTTACCTATTTTATTTTCTTGGGTGATCGAATTCTGAATCTCTGTAACAAGTGTATACTTGTGATGTTATTTTGAAATAAAATAAAGAAAAAAGAAAAAAAAGAAGGGAGGAGAGATGGTCACTGTACTAATATGGCTATTATATATAAATTCAGCCCAGGGGAGTAGATGCACCAAGACATCTTGGTGCTCATTAACATGGTCTCAGAGGAAGCTCTTTAGCATCTGGTTGATTCTGTCTGGTCGTTAGATTGAGGTTGATAGGCTGAGGAGAAGTCCAACTGGATGCTGAAGTTCTTACATAGTTTCTGCCAGAAGCGAGAGATGAATTGAACTCCACAATTGCTGACAATGTGTTCCGGTATTCCGTGAAGACAACAGATCTCCTTGATAAAAAGCTGGGCCAAGGAGGCAGCTGACAGGAGGTAGTTCAGGGGAACAAAGTGTTGCATCTTTGAGAAGCAGTCTACCACCACCCAGATAGTAGTATACGTGGAGGGGCATAATTGAATGGGGCGCCCAAGTTTTCATGAGGGCGCCCTTGTAGGACGGCTCCACAAAGGGGTGGGGAAACCCATATTATCGAAACAAGATGGGCGTCCATCTTTCATTTTGATAATACAGTCGGGGACGCCCAAATCTCAACATTTAGGTCAACCTTAGAGATGGTCGACCTAAATGTTGAGATGGTCGACCTTAGAGATGGTCATCCCCGGTTTTCGGCCATAATGGAAACCGAGGACGCCCATCTCAAAAACGACCAAATCCAAGCCCTTTGGTTGTGGGAGGAGCCAGCATTCGTACTGCCAGGACACCAACCGGGCACCCTAGGGGGGGCACTGCAGTGGACTTCACAAATTGCTCCCAGCTGCATAGCTCCCTTACCTTATGTGCTGAGCCCCCCCAAAACCCACTACCCACAACTGTACACCACTACTATAGCCCTAAGGGGTGAAGGGGGGCACCTACATATGAGTACAGTGGGTTTCGAGTGGGTTTTGGAGGGCTCACATTTATCACCACAAGTGTAATAGGTGTGGGGAGGGGGAAAGCCTGGGTCTGCCTGGTTGAAGTGCACTGCACCCACTAAAACTGCTCCAGGGACCTGCATACTGCTGTCATGGAGCTGGGTATGACATTTGAGGCTGGAATAGAGGCTGGCAAAAATGAGTCCGGGAGCTGGAAAAGGCAGGACTGGACTCTGATTGGCTGAAGCATAGGACTAGACAGTGTCTAGCAGACTGTTCCAGTCTAAAGGTTGGGTCTTAAAAGAGCCCTTGGAGGCAGTGGAGTGAATGCAGTGGCGTAGCAAGGGCGGGGCAGTGAAGGCGGTCCACCCCGGGTGCACACCGCTGGGAGGGGGTGTCGGCTCCGCTGGTTCCCTGCTCCCTCTGCCCCGGAACAGGTTACTTCCTGTTCCGGGGCAGAGGGAGCAGGGAACCAGTGGAACCGACACCCCCCCAGTGGCGTGCACACGGCAGGGAAGAATGCACTCGGGGGGGGGGGGGGCTTGGGTGATTCGCCGAGGGGGGGTTGATGCGCCGAGGGGGGGTGATGCGCCGAGGGGGAGCTTGGGTTATGCACCGAGGGGGGGTGTCATGCTGCACCCGGGGGAGGGGGTGCACAGCGGCAAACCGCCCTGGGTGGCAGCCGCCCTCGCTATGCCACTGGGTGAATGCTACTTAAGTTGTGCTAGTGCAGTGCAAGGCCCCACTGATACCAGCAGATGCCAGAACTAGGATCCCAAAAATGACTGGTACCTGGTACCCAGACAGGACTTGGACAATAAGGAGGGTGGATCTTAAAAGAACCCTTAGGTAGAAGGAGGAGAGGAAGGCACATATGACTGGACAAGACAGGAACAGACAGACAGGACCTCAGGAACAGGACAGGGCAGGAAACCAGGAACAGAGGAAGGCAGGAACACTGGAACAGGCAGGACTGGA